>NC_091310.1:19064096-19084096 GCF_038502225.1 Cherax quadricarinatus
AGAAAGGTGTCAAGAAGACTAACATACTTGAGGAAGGTGTCAAGAAGACTAATATATATGAGGAGGGTGTCAAGAAGACTTACATACATGAGAAAGGTGTCAAGAAGACTGACATACATGAGGAAGGTGTCAAGAAGACTAACATACATGAGGAAGGTGTCAAGAAGACTTACATACATGAGGAAGGTGTCAAGAAGACTAATATATATGAGGAGGGTGTCAAGAAGACTTACATGAGGAAGGTGTCAGGAAGACTAACATACATGAGAAAGGTGTCAAGAAGACTAACATACTTGAGGAAGGTGTCAAGAAGACTAACATACTTGAGGAAGGTGTCAAGAAGACTAACATACTTGAGGAAGGTGTCAAGAAGACTTACATGAGGAAGGTGTCAAGAAGACTAACATACGGGGGTGTCAAGTAGATTAACATACATGGAGGGTGCCAAGAAAACTAACATACGGGGGGTGTCAAGAAGATTATCATACGGGGGTGTCAAGAAGACTAACATACGGGGGGTGTTTAGTAGACTAACATACGGAGTTTGTTAAAAAGACTAACATACAAAGAGAGGCAACATACAGAGAGTGAGGTAGCATACACAATGAGAGAGGAAACATACACAGAGTGAAGTAGCATACACAATGAGAGAGGAAACATACACAGAGTGAGGTAGCATACAGAAAGAGGAAACATACACAGAGTGAGGTAGCATACACAATGAGAGAGGACACATACACAGAGTGAGGTAGCATACAGAAAGAGGAAACATACACAGAGTGAGGTAGCATACACAATGAGAGAGGACACATACACAGAGTGAGGTAGCGTACACAAAGAGAGAGGAAACATACACAGAGTGAGGTAGCATACACAATGAGAGAGGAAACATACACAATGAGAGAGGAAACATACACAGAGTGAGGTAGCGTACACAAAGAAAGAGGCAACATATACAAAGTGAGGCAATATACACAGAGTGACGCAACATGCACAGAGTAAGGTAGCATACACAGTGATGCAGCATACACAAAGTAAGGTAGCATACACAGAGTAAGGTAGCACACACAGTGATGCAGCATACACAGAGTAAGGTAGCACACACAGTGATGCAGCATACACAGAGTAAGGTAGCACACACAGTGATGCAGCATACACAGAGTGAGGTAGCATACACAGTGACGCAGCATACACAGAGTGAGGTAGCATGCACAGTGATGCAGCATACACAAAGTAAGGTAGCATACACAGTGATGTAGCATACACAGAGTAAGGTAACATACACAGTGATGCAGCATACACAGTAAGGTAGCATACACAGTCAGGTAGCATACACAGTGACGCAGCATACACAGAGTGAGGTAGCATACACAGTGATGCAGCATACACAGAGTAAGGTAACATACACAGTGATGCAGCATACACAGTAAGGTAGCATACACAGTCAGGTAGCATACACAGTGACGCAGCATACACAGAGTGAGGTAGCATACACAGTGATGCAGCATACACAAAGTAAGGTAGCATACACAGTGATGTAGCATACACAGAGTAAGGTAACATACACAGTGATGCAGCATACACAGAGTAAGGTAGCATACACAGTGATGTAGCATACACAGTGACGCAGCATACACAGAGTGAGGTAGCATACACAGTGATGCAGCATACACAAAGTAAGGTAGCATACACAGTGATGTAGCATACACAGAGTAAGGTAACATACACAGTGATGCAGCATACACAGAGTGAGGTAGCATACACAGTGATGCAGAATACACAGAGTAAGGTAGCATACACAAACAGAGAGGAAACATACACAGAGTGAGGTAGCATACACAAAGAGAGAGGAAACATACACAGAGTGAGGTAGCATACACATAGAGGAAACATACACAGAGTGAGGTAGCATACACATAGAGAGAGGAAACATACACAGAGTGAGGTAGCATACACAGTGACGCAGCATACACAGTGAGGTAGAATACTAAAGAACTACTCAACACAGAGAAGAAACACATCTGAATAAAGATTGGCGAAATATCAATGATTGGAAAATAACCATAAAACGTAGAAAGTCAAAATCGACAACTTAGTTGTGGAAACGAGAAACTTACTTGGAAATTCGTAATTTTAACAGCAAACACTCCACCACTGACCAACTCATAAGCAAGAATGAGAAATGAGAAAGAATGCGTTGGCAACATCTGTTAAATCAACATTATAATGTACTGCTTTAAAATAATGTTTTGAACTATAACATTTGACTGATACAGAAACCGTGCAAAGACATGCAACAAAACAGGAACTAAGGTGGAGAACCATGAGTAAGGAAGAGTGTCACTACAGAGAATGGTCAAGATGGTAGACGAGAGGAAACAATGAAACACGATTACTACGTATATAAAGGCAAGACAGGATATGAGAAAATAGATAAGCAATGTATTTTTGCACCATAAACAGGAAGATCAAGGTATCACAATATGCTTAGGCAATATCAACAAGAAGATCAAGGTGTCACAATATGCTTAGGCAATATCAACAAGAAGATCAAGGTGTCACAATATGCTTAGGCAATATCAACAGGAAGATCAAGGTGTCACAATATGCTTAAGCAATATCAACAGGAACATCAAGGTGCCACAATATGCTTAGGCAATATCAACAGGAAGATCAAGGTGTCACAATATGCTTAAGCAATATCAACAGGAACATCAAGGTGCCACAATATGCTTAGGCAATATCAACAGGAAGATCAAGGTGTCACAGTAGTAACCCCAGACGATAGATGCACCAGAAGGGCAACAGAAAGTTTATCTTCACAGAGTAATGAACAACCGGACTGCAACCAGCCTAGCAAATTCTATGTGGATTCTGTACATTTGGTTTGCAGCAAATTTCTCGATTTACGTGATTTAGGTTAGATTAGGTTAAGGTTCATTAGGTTATGTTGTCTTCCATCAATAAAATAAATGAAATACCGGCTAAGTCGTTATAAAGTTGTGAGAAGCAAACAGAAAGTGGACACCGACCCAGCACAGTAAAAATACTGTATCTATGTCAGAGACTTTCTCCGTTTAAGATTCGTTAAACAGTGACCCATCCGACTTTCGTGGCAACAGTGAAATACTTTCTGTTAAAAGGATAGGCAGTGGAAAGAGATCCAACAGTAGTTAATAACTAAAGAGTGAGACGAGACTTCAGGAGCGTATGTCTCCCCTCACTGTTTATTACACACATACCAGCCAGCGTATGAACGCACCTCAAAAAATAAAGAAATTTTTCAAAACCCAGTTCCCCATAAGCACAAGAATATTGCTTGAGTATGTAGCAGCAGCGTGGAACCCACACCCTGGGAAACACGCAATGAAGTTCAAGAAAGTTCAGAGATATGTCAAGGAACTGGTGCCGGATATATAAAGATAAAAACTATGAGAGAGAAACTACACGAAGCTGATGTTAAGACTCTGAAGGAATGAAGTCCATGAGGAGCTCTGAATACCTAGGTGAGCTATACAGATGTTACTAAACATTGTATGAAGTCTAGTTAATATAATGAAGCTGGAAATAAACATTAGCTTGTGAGTTCATAAGGGTGAGGATGGAGAGCAGTAGTGGTGCAGGCTGGGAAACACACACACACAATATATATATATATATATATATATATATATATATATATATATATATATATATATATATATATATATATATATATATATATATATATATATATATATGCTGTAACATATACATCTAGAGAAAAAACTCTGAAGCCGAATTATATTGATTTCTTTTCCCTGTATTTATTTCCAGCAAAGTAGTTTATTGCACTTTAATACAATCATACTCTGACAGTTTTCTATGCTCACACATCACTACTCACTGCTCACACCTCACTCCTAACACCTCACTACTTAAACCTCCCTGCTTATATCTCACTACTCACACCTCACTGCTTATAACTCACTACTCACACATCACTAATCCCACCTCTCTGCTTACATCTCAATACTCACACCTTGCTCCTCACACCTAACTTCTTATACCTCAATGAGTACACCTCACCTCACTGTTCACCCCTCACTTCTCACATACATTATTGCTCACACCTCACTACTTACACCTCACTACTTACACCTCACTGGTTACACCTCACTGGTTACACCTCACTACTCACGTCTCACACCTTATTGGTCACACCTCACTGCTCACACTTCATTGCGCACACCTCAATGCTCACACCTCACTGCTGAATTTGGGTCACATCATTCTTCCGTAACGCCCCTCTTTTGCCTTCTACACCAGCAGCAGTAACAGCAACAGCAGCAGTAACAGCATCAGTAACAGCAGCAGTAACTGCAGCAGCAACAGCACAAGTAACAGGTGCAGCAGCAACAACAGCAGTAAGAGCAGCAATAGCAACAGTAACAGCATCAGCAACAGCAGCAGTAACAGCATCAGTAACAGCAGCAGTAACTGCAGCAGCAACAGCACCAGTAACATGAGCAGCAACAACAACAGCAGTAAGAGCAACAGCAGGAACAGCAGTGGCAGCAGCAGTAGCAACAACAGCAGCAGCAGAATGAGGAAGAGGTAAGGGTAGAGTTAAAGAAAGTATTTGGAAGAGCAGGAGGAAGAGTAGGGAAGGAAGAGCAAAAGGTGAAGGAGTAGAAAGAGAAGCAGGAAAATGAGATGATGGTGGATGAGAGGTAAGCACAAGAGGAGGCAGAGTAGAAGGTGGATGAGAGGTGGTGATAGTGGAAGCAGAGTAGGTGGAGGAGAGGTGGTGATAGTGGAGGCAGAGTAGGTGGAGGTAAGGTGGTGATAGTGGAGGCAGAGTAGGTGGAGGAGAGGTGGTGACAGTGGAGGCAGAGTAGGTGGAGGAGAGGTGATGACAGTGGAGGCACAGTAGAAAGTGGAGGAGAGGTGGTGATAGTGGAGTCAGAGAAGGTGGAGGAGAGGTGGTGACAGTGGAGGCAGAGTAGAAGGTGGAGGAGAGATGGTGATAGTGGAGGCAGAGAAGGTGGAGAAGAGGTGGTGATAGTGGAGGCAGAGGAGGAAAAGAGCAGGAGGAAGAGAATAAGCTAGAGTTGCACCAGGGAGAAAATTCGTAGAAAGAGAGAGGAAGCTAGAGGAAGAGCAAAAGAAAAACAGAACCGAGAGGAGGAGGAGACTAGATAAAACTTAGACGATAATGTAAGAATTAAAGAGGACTAAGAGGTAAGAGGTCAAATATATAAGAATTCCACTGACAGTCGTAATAAACAACTGTTAATAAAGAGAAGACTGGATAGCTTCGACCCGTAGTAGAGCGTTGTACCTGCTACCATTCAGGACCACGGCTAGAATCTCCCTCAATTCTTCTGTATGTATGTATGTATGTATGTATGTATGTATGTATGTATGTATGTATGTATGTATGTAGGTATGTATGTAGGTATGTATGTATGTATGTAGGTATGTATGTATGTATGTATGTGTATATATATATATATATATATATATATATATAATATATATATATATATATATATATATATATATATATATATATATATATATATATTTACATATATATATACATATATTTACATATATATATGTTTATATATATATATATATATATATATATATATATATGTAAATATATATATGTATATATATATATATATATATATATATATATATGTACATATATATATGTACATATATATATACATATATGTACATATATATATGTGTATATATATATATATATATATATATATATATATATGTACATATATATATATTATTGGTATTGATCAATAACAGCACTGCACTAGGCAAGGAATCAAACCCATGCTAATTTGGCCCACCTCATGGTGAGAGATAACGCATGACGCCTTAGACCACTAGACCACACAATCCTTAACAATGGGGCACCCAGCCAAGCTAGATGTCGTACCCAGCATCTAAGGACATACGGTGGAGTGGACGCCTCTGAGCTAATTTCATTCTCCTCCTTGTTTGTGTACTAGCTCAACAAGCAGTATATTATATTATTATACCCAAAATAGCATGGCTAGTGCAATGTTGTTACTGATCAATACCATTCGTTTCGTGGGTACAATAATAGAATGTACTGCTTGTTGAGCTAGTACACAAACAGGGAGTAGAATGAAATTAGTTCAGAGGCGTCCACACCACCGTATGTCCTTCGATGGTGGGTATAACATCTAGCTTGGCTCGATGGACCATTGTTAAGGACTGTGTGGTCTAAGGCGTCATGCGTTTTCTCTCACCATGAGGCGGGCCAAAATAGCATGGGTTCGACTCCTTGGCTAGTGCAATGATGTTATATATGTCGTACCGAATAGGCAGAACTTGCGATCTTGGCTTAAATAGCAACACTCATCTTGCCATATAGGACAAGTGAAAATTTGTGTATGCAATAATTTCGCCAAAATCATTCTGAACCTAACTAAAAACTATGTATTTCACTGTGTTTGTTTAGTATTAAATTATTGTAAACAAAGCTAAAATATATTTAGTTGGGTTAGGCTAAAATAAATTGCGCTTGTTATAATAAGGTTAGGTAAGTTTTCTAAGTTCCTTTTGGTGCAAAATTACAAATTTTTACATCAACATTAATGAAAAAAATATATATCTTTAAACGTATAAAAGAAAATTTTAGAAAGGACTTAATTTTAAATGAGTTCTTGCTAGCTGACCAGTTTTACATATTCGGCACGAATATATATATATATATATATATATATATATATATATATATATATATATATATATATATATATATATATATATATATATATATATATATATATATATATATATATACCGAGAGAGAAAGCAGACGGAAACTCATATTTAGACAAAGACCGGAGTATATTTTGATATCGTTCTGAGATACTCATCATCAAGAAGTACAGGGAATAAGAAACCTGTATTTTCCTATAGTAACCAATGTGTTAAGTGGATGTCAATGTTATCTGTGAATGAAAGGGAGATGTGGATGTCAGTGCTAGTTGTGGATGAGAGGGAGAGGCGGATGTCAGTGCTAGTTGTGGATGAGAGGGAGAGGCGGATGTCAGTGCTAGTTGTGGATGAGAGGGAGAGGCAGATGTCAGTGCTAGTTGTGGAAGAGAGGGAGAGGCGGATGTCAGTGCTAGTTGTGGATGAGAGGGAGAGGCGGATGTCAGTGCTAGTTGTGGATGCGAGGGAGATGTGGATGTCAGTGCTAGTTGTGGATGAGAGGGAGAGGCGGATGTCAGTGCTAGTTGTGGATGAGAGGGAGAGGCGGATGTCAGTGCTAGTTGTGGATGCGAGGGAGAGGCGGATGTCAGTGCTAGTAGTGGATGAGAGGGAGAGGCGGATGTCAGTGCTAGTTGTGGATGAGAGGGAGAGGCGGATGTCAGTGCTAGTTGTGGATGAGAGGAAGAGGCGGATGTCAGTGCTAGTTGTGGATGCGAGGGAGATGTGGATGTCAGTGCTAGTTGTGGATGATAGGGAGAGCCGGATGTCAGTGCTAGTTGTGGATGAGAGTGAGAGGCGGATGTCAGTGCTAGTTGTGGATGAGAGGGAGAGGCGGATGTCAGTGCTAGTTGTAGATGAGAGGGAGAGGCGGTTGTCAGTGCTAGTTGTGGATGAGAGGGAGAGGCGGACGTCAGTGCTAGTTGTGGATGAGATGGAGATGTGGATGTCAGTGCTAGTTGTGGATGAGAGGGAGAGGCGGATGTCAGTGCTAGTTGTGGATGAGAGGGAGAGGCAGATGTCAGTGCTAGTTGTGGATGAGAGGGAGAGGCGGATGTCAGTGCTAGTTGTGGATGAGAGGGAGAGGCGGATGCCAGTGCTAGTTGTGGATGAGAGGGAGAGGCGGATGTCAGTGCTAGTTGTGGATGAGAGGGAGAGGCGGATGTCAGTGCTAGTTGTGGATGCGAGGGAGAGGCGGATGTCAGTGCTAGTTGTGGATGAGAGGGAGAGGCGGATGTCAGTGCTAGTTGTGGATGAGAGGGAGAGGCGGATGTCAGTGCTAGTTGTGGATGAGAGGGAGAGGCGGATGTCAGTGCTAGTTGTGGATGAGAGGGAGAGGCGGATGTCAGTGCTAGTTGTGGATGAGAGGGAGAGGCGGATGTCAGTGCTAGTTGTGGATGAGAGGGAGAGGCGGATGTCAGTGCTAGTTGTGGATAAGAGGGAGAGGCGGATGTCAGTGCTAGTTGTGGATGAGAGGGAGAGGCGGATGTCAGTGCTAGTTGTGGATGAGAGGGAGAGGCGGATGTCAGTGCTAGTTGTGGATGAGAGGGAGATGTGGATGTCAGTGCTAGTTGTGGATGAGAGGGAGAGGCGGATGTCAGTGCTAGTTGTGGATGAGAGGGAGAGGCGGATGTCAGTGCTAGTTGTGGATGAGAGGGAGAGGCGGATGTCAGTGCTAGTTGTGGATGAGAGGGAGAGGCGGATGTCAGTGCTAGTTGTGGATGAGAGGGAGAGGCGGATGTCAGTGCTAGTTGTGGATGAGAGGGAGAGGCGGATGTCAGTGCTAGTTGTGGATGAGAGGGAGAGGCGGATGTCAGTGCTAGTTGTGGATGAGAGGGAGAGGCGGATGTCAGTGCTAGTTGTGGATGAGAGGGAGAGGCGGATGTCAGTGCTAGTTGTGGATGCGAGGGAGAGGCGGATGTCAGTGCTAGTTGTGGATGCGAGGGAGAGGCGGATGTCAGTGCTAGTTGTGGATGCGAGGGAGAGGCGGATGTCAGTGCTAGTTGTGGATGCGAGGGAGAGGCGGATGTCAGTGCTAGTTGTGGATGAGAGGGAGAGGCGGATGTCAGTGCTAGTTGTGGATGAGAGGGAGAGGCGGATGTCAGTGCTAGTTGTGGATGAGAGGGAGAGGCGGATGTCAGTGCTAGTTGTGGATGCGAGGGAGAGGCGGATGTCAGTGCTAGTTGTGGATGAGAGGGAGAGGCGGATGTCAGTGCTAGTTGTGGATGCGAGGGAGATGTGGATGTCAGTGCTAGTTGTGGATGAGAGGGAGAGGCGGATGTCAGTGCTAGTTGTGGATGCGAGGGAGAGGCGGATGTCAGTGCTAGTTGTGGATGCGAGGGAGAGGGGGATGTCAGTGCTAGTTGTGGATGAGAGGGAGAGGCGGATGTCAGTGCTAGTTGTGGATGAGAGGGAGAGGCGGATGTCAGTGCTAGTTGTGGATGAGAGGGAGAGGCGGATGTCAGTGCTAGTTGTGGATGAGAGGGAGAGGCGGATGTCAGTGCTAGTTGTGGATGAGAGGGAGAGGCGGATGTCAGTGCTAGTTGTGGATGAGAGGAAGAGGCGGACGTCAGTGCTAGTTGTGGATGCGAGGGAGATATGGATGTCAGTGCTAGTTGTGGATGAGAGGGAGAGGCGGACGTCAGTGCTAGTTGTGGATGAGAGGGAGATGTGGATGTCAGTGCTAGTTGTGGATGAGAGGGAGAGGCGGATGTCAGTGCTAGTTGTGGATGAGAGGGAGAGGCGGATGTCAGTGCTAGTTGTGGATGAGAGGGAGAGGCGGATTGCAGTGCTAGTTGTGGATGAGAGGGAGAGGCGGATGCCAGTGCTAGTTGTGGATGAGAGGGAGAGGCGGATGTCAGTGCTAGTTGTGGATGAGAGGGAGAGGCGGATGTCAGTGCTAGTTGTGGATGCGAGGGAGAGGCGGATGTCAGTGCTAGTTGTGGATGAGAGGGAGAGGCGGATGTCAGTGCTAGTTGTGGATGAGAGGGACAGGCGGATGTCAGTGCTAGTTGTGGATGAGAGGGAGAGGCGGATGTCAGTGCTAGTTGTGGATGAGAGGGAGAGGCGGATGTCAGTGCTAGTTGTGGATGAGAGGGAGAGGCGGATGTCAGTGCTAGTTGTGGATGAGAGGGAGAGGCGGATGTCATTGCTAGTTGTGGATGAGAGGGAGAGGCGGATGTCAGTGCTAGTTGTGGATGAGAGGGAGAGGCTGATGTCAGTGCTAGTTGTGGATGCGAGGGAGAGGCGGATGTCAGTGCTAGTTGTAGATGAGAGGGAGAGGCGGATGTCAGTGCTAGTTGTGGATGAGAGGGAGAGGCGGATGTCAGTGCTAGTTGTGGATGAGAGGGAGAGGCGGATGTCAGTGCTAGTTGTAGATGAGAGGGAGAGGCGGATGTCAGTGCTAGTTGTAGATGAGAGGGAGAGGCGGATGTCAGTGCTAGTTGTGGATGAGAGGGAGAGGCGGATATCAGTGCTAGTTGTGGATGAGAGGGAGAGGCGGATGTCAGTGCTAGTTGTGGATGAGAGGGAGAGGCGGATGTCAGTGCTAGTTGTGGATGCGAGGGAGAGGCGGATGTCAGTGGTAGTTGTGGATGAGAGAGAGAGGCGGATGTCAGTGCTAGTTGTGGATGCGAGGGAGAGGTGGATGTCAGTGCTAGCTGTGGGTGAGAGGGAGGCGGATGTCAGTGCTAGTTGTGGATGAGAGGGAGAGGCGGATGTCAGTGCTAGTTGTGGAGAGGGAGAGGCGGATGTCAGTGCTAGTTGTGGATGAGAGGGAGAGGCGGATGTCAGTGCTAGTTGTGGATGCGAGGGAGAGGCGGATGTCAGTGCTAGTTGTAGATGAGAGGGAGAGGCGGGTGTCAGTGCTAGTTGTGGATGAGAGGGAGAGGTGGATGTCAGTGCTAGTTGTGGATGAGAGGGAGAGGCGGATGTCAGTGCTAGTTGTGGATGAGAGGGAGAGGCGGATATCAGTGCTAGCTGTGGGTGAGAGGGAGGCGGATGTCAGTGCTAGTTGTGGATGAGAGGGAGAGGTAGATGTCAGTGCTAGCTGTGGATGAGAAGAGGCGGATATCAGTGCTAGTTTTGGATGAGAGGGAGAAGCGGATATCAGTACTAGTTTTGGATGAGAGGGAGAGGCGGATGTCAGTGCTAGTTCTGGATGAGAGGGAGAGGCGGATGTCAGTGTTAGTTCTGGATGAGATGGAGAGGCGGATGTCAGTGCTAATTCTGGATGAGGAGAGGCAGATGTCAGTGCTAGTTCTGGATGAGATGGAGAGGCGGATGGCAGTGCTAGTTCTAAATGAGAGGGAGAGGCAGATGTCAGTGCAAGTTGTGGATGAGAGGGAGGAGATGTGGATATCTGGTTTTCGTTGACCTCTTGATATACTGAGGCTGCGTGATTGATCTATAACTGTTGATTTCAATATCTTGCTTAAGAAAGGATCTTCCATCTAGAGTGTTATATTTGTCTCCCTAAATTATTGTGCGGTTACAAATTTTCACATGTTAGAAAACAGCAGAACTCTCCTGTGTGTATGTAACTGCTCGTTTATAGTCAACTGTTCTAGTTGTGAGACTATGACCAGCCTCACCCACCTTAACTACCAGTACACAGTTCGATAAAGAAGCTAGCAAGATCAGTAACAAGAAATAAAGGGAAATCTTAAAGATATTTATAAATTTATTAGTCATCAGTTTAGACACCCTCGGGCCTTGGTATTAGGTTGGTAGACAGCAACCGCCCAGGGAGGTACTACCGTCCTGCCGAGTGTAAAACAGAAACCTGTAGTTGTTTTATATGATGGTTGGATTTCTGGTGTCTTTTTTCTGTCTCATAAACATGGAAGATTTCAGGTACGTCTTGCTACCTCTACTTACACTTGGACCACACTACACATACATGTACAAGCATATATATATACACACCCCTCTGGGTTTTCTTCTATTTTCTTACTAGTTCTTGTTCCTCTTATCTCCATGGGGAAGTGGATCAGAATTCTTCTTCCGTAAGCCATGCGTGTCGTAACAGGCGACTAAAATGTCAGGAGCAAGGGTCTAGTAACCCTTTCTCCTGTATACATTACTAAATTTAAAAAGAGAAACTTTCGTTTATTTTTAGGTCACCCTGCTTCGGTGGGATACGGCCGGTTTGTTTAAAAAAAGCAGTTTAGGCACATTTTACTTCTAATATTATCAACTGACTTTATCAACGTGCTTGTGGAGAAATTTTGTGGAGAAATTTTCTCCAGGAGGGGGGTATCAGCCCCCTTCAGCCCTTTCAGCCCCTTTCAGCCCTGAGTGGCCAAGCCCTCAGAAGGGGCGAGCGTCTTGTTTACTGCTAGAGTGAGTAATTGATCACAGATGCTATGCCACGTAGTCAAGTGACCTCTGCTCCTTCTGAGGGCTTGGCCACTCAGGGCTGAAAGGGGCTGAAGGGGCTGAAAGGGCTGAAGGGGGCTGATACCCCCCTCCTGGAGAAAATTTCTCCACAGTGCTATTCTCGTAATATATAACATCTCAAAGCAGGTAAAATTATTCAAAGTATCTATCCCACTCTGCACATCATTTGCATAATTCTTTCAGTGTCATCGGCCGTAATTCCCAGTAAATTCTGAGGAAAGGAGAAATATTTCCACTGTTTATGAGTAAAGATAAGCTGGATTTTTATCCATGTAGGTGCCTTAATACCAGAGGACAGCCATCCCTGACCTGAAGCACAAACAACTCAAACCCATCCACTACGTTAAGGTGACCTAGCGGGGGTAGAGAGAGGGACAGAGGGATGGGGGAAGAAGGGAGAGAGAGAGAGAGAGAGAGAGAGAGAGAGAGAGAGAGAGAGAGAGAGAGAGAGAGAGAGAGAGAGAGAGAGAGAGAGAGAGAGAGAGAGAGAGAGAGAGAGAGAGAGAGAGAAAGCAACGAAGCATATATTATGCAGGTCAGGTTACAGAGGAAGTATTTCCGTCATCTTGACAGTGTTGCCAGAGCACTATCAATGTACCACCAACCTGATTCACAATGCTGCCACATCACCATCAATGCACCACCAACTTGACTCACAGTGCTGCCACATCACTATCAATGCACCAACAACTTGATTGACGGTGTTGCCACATCACGATCAATATAACATCTTGATTCACAGTGTTGCCACATCACTATCAATGCACCACCCTTTTGACTCAATGTTGCAACATCACTATCAATGCAACATATCTTGACTGACAGTGCTGCCACATCACTATCAATGCAACATATCTTGACTGACAGTGTTGCCACATCACTATCAATGCACCACCATCTTGGATCACAGTACTGCCAACAGATTAACCTGGCTAATCTGTTTAATGTAATATTTATGTTTTTTTTAACAATGATACATCCGAAGATTATCACCAAGAAAAATAATGGAAGAGGTAGCAAAGTTGTGGCATTATCAGCTGATATGGAGGGGTCAAGAGGTGGGTGATGGTGGGGGGAGGGGTAATGGTGAGGAGGGGGTAATTGTGGGAGGGGGGGAGGGGGGGAGGCGTAATGGTGCGGTGGAGGTAGTGGGGATAGGGTATTGGTGGGGAGGGGGTTATGGTGGGTAGAGGGGTGATGGTGGGGAGGAGGAGGGGGAGGGGGAGCGGGAAGGGGTGACGATGAGGAGTTACAGAGGTTAAGGATTGTTAAGCTCACTGGGGCAAATGTTTGTGTACTCACCTAATTGTGGTTGCAGGGGTCGACACTCATCTCCTGGCCCCGCCTCTTCACTGATCGCTACTAGGCCCTCTCCCTCTCTGCTTACTGAGCTTTGTCATACCTCTTCTTAAAACTATGTATGGTTCCTGCCTCCACTACTTCACTTGCTAGGCTATTCGACTTCCTGACGACTCTATGACTGAAGAAATACTTCCTAACGTCACTGTGACTCCTCTGAGTCTTCAGCTTCCAGTTGTGATTCCTTGTTTCTGTGTCCCCTTTCTGGAACATCCTATCTCTGTCCACCTTGTCTATTCCCCGCAGTATCTTGTGTGTCGTTATCATGTCTCCCCTGACCCTTCTGTCCTCCAGTGTCGTCAGTCCGATTTCCCTCAACCTTTCCTCGTACGACATTCCCCTGAGCTCTAGGACTAGCCTTGTTGCAAACCTTTGTACTTTCTCTAACTTCTTGACGTGCTTGACCAGGTGTGGGTTCCAGACTGGTGCTGCATACTCCAGTATGGGCCTAACATACACAGTGTACAGTGTCTTGAGCGATTCCTTATTAAGGTATCGGAACGCTATTCTCAGGTTTGCCAGGCGCTCGTATGCTGCAGCAGTTATTTGGTTGATGTGTGCGTCCGGTGACGTGTTCGGTGTTATGGTCACCCCAAGGTCTTTCTCCCTGAGTGAGGTCTGTAGTCTTTGTCCACCTAGCCTATACTCTGTCTGCGGTCTTCTTTGCCCCTCCCCAATCTTCATGACTTTGCATTTGAGAGGGTTGAATTCGAGAAGCCAGTTTCTGGACCACATGTCCAGCCTGTCCAGGTCTCTTTGCAGTCCTGCCTCATCCTCATCCGATTTAATTCTTCTCATCAGCTTCACATCATCTGCGAATAGGGACACTTCAGAGTCTATTCCTTCCATCATGCCGTTCGCATATATCAAAAATAGCACTGGTCCTAGAACTGACCCCTGTGGGACCCCGCTCGTCACAGGCGCCCACTGTGATACCTCTTCACGTACCATGACTCGTTGTTGCCTCCCTGTCAGGTATTCCCTGATCCATTGCAGTGCCCTTCCTGTTGTATGCACCTGATCCTCCAGCTTCTGCACTAATCTCTTGTGGGGAACTGTGTCAAAGGCCTTCATGCAGTCTAGGAAAATGCAATCAACCCACCCCTCTCTCTCGTGTCTTACTTCTGTTACCTTGTCATAAAACTCCAGAAGGTTTGTGACACAGGATTTGTCTTCCATGAACCCATGCTGGTTTTCATTTATAATCTTGTTCCGTTCCAGGTGTTCCACCACTCACCTCCTGATAATCTTCTCCATGACTTTGCACACAATACATGTCAGAGACACAGGTCTGTAGTTTAGTGCCTCATTTCTGTTTCCTTTCTTAAATATGGGGACTACATTTGCTGTCTTCCATTTCTCAGGTAGTTGCCCAGTTTCAAGGGATGTGTTGAAGATTGTGGTTAGGTGCACGCACAGCATCTCTGCTCCTTCTCTAAGGACCCACGGGGAGATGTCCAGTCCCATCGCCTTTGAGGTATCAAGGTCACTTAGCAGCTTCTGCACCTCCTCCTCGGTTGTTCGTATATCATCCAACACTTGTTGGTATATTCCCTCTTGATGTTCCCTTCTGTGCTGTCTTCCCAGAGCCCTTCCTGTCTCTACTGTAAAAACTTCCTTAAATCTCCTGTTTAGCTCCTCACATACCTCCTGAACATTTCTTGTGAGTTCTCCACCTTCTGTCCTCAGTCTGATCACCTGGTCTTTGACTGTTGTCTTCCTCCTGATGTGGCTATACAACAGTTTCGGGTTAGTCTTGATTTTCGATGCTATGTTATTTTAATATTGTCGCTGAGCCTCCCTCCTTACCTGTGCATACTCGTTCCTGGTTCTGCGACTAATCTCCCCATTTTCATGTGTTCTCTGCCTTCTGTACTTTTTCCATTTTCAATTGCACTTTGTTTTTGCCTCCTTACACCGTCGGGTAAACCAGGGGCTCGTTCTGGTCTTCCCATTGTTTCTGTTGCCCTTGGGAATAAACCTTTCCACTGCCTCCTTGCATTTTGTTGTTACATATTCCATCATTTCATTTACTGGCTTTCCTGCCAGTTCTCTGTCCCACGGAACCTCCTGCAGGAAGTTCCTCAACCCTATGTAGTCCCCTCTTTTATAGTCTGGCTTTTCCCATTCAACTCCTGTTACTTTCTCCACTTGCAACTTTACTATGTATTCAAAGCACAGAACCACGTGGTCACTAGCTCCTAGGGGACTCTCATATGTGATGTCCTCAATGTCTGAACTGCCCAGGGTGAACACAAGGTCCAATCTTGTGTGTACTGTTGCCGCTGCCTCTTTCCTTCACGCTGGATGTACTCTACTTCCAGGTTTATTATCCTCCTCTGTAACTGCTCCTTACAGTGTGTGTGTGTGTGTGTATGTGTGTGTGTGTGTGTGTGTGTGTGTGTGTGTGTGTGTGTGTATGTGTGTGTGTGTGTGTGTGTGTGTGTGTGTGTGTGTGTGTGTGTGTGTGTGTGTGTGTGTGTAAAACTTCTATATGATGACAGAACAACAATGGAGTAAGCGCCATGCTTGTGCATCAATCACATTCTCAAACAGCACAAGGAAGTCTTCTATGACTAGGCGGTTTAACTGCTGGCAGCGAATATACAGGAAGGTGTGCATGTAGATACAGGCGCATGTGTGTATACAAGTATCATATCTGATGGAGTTACCATTTTTTCCTGTACTTTTCTTAAGTGTGTAAATAACTGTTTTTACATAGCTGTACATAATTGTTTCCAAAGGGTGATGTATAGCCTCTTTAGCGTTTCCTGGGACCGATCATGTATATTCTTGAAGCTGTGTATGCTGCTGTCCTCTATTTCCTTCACCCTTAGACTGAACAAGGTAAATCCTAATGTTTCTATCAGTGTTATTATACAAATGTTTCTTTCCTGCAGCTGCCGTGTGTTTCCTGGCGCCTCCTCGTACCTCAAAAAATCCACACCACTGAATATTTTCTACGTCACAAATCGTCCCCGGCAGTGCATCTCATTTTCTGTACCAACCTCGGCATACAACACACAATCCTCTTGACTTTGACATAATAGATCAATGTGTGTGTGTGTGTGTGTGTGTGTGTGTGTGTTACTCACCTAGTTGAGATTGCAGGGGTCGAGTTCAAGCTCCTGGCCCCGCCTCTTCACTGGTCGCTACTACGTCACTCTCCCTGAACCATGAGCTTTATCGTACCTCTGCTTAAAGCTATGTATGGATCCTGCCTCCACTACATCGCTTCCTAAACTATTCCACTTCCTGACTACTCTGTGGCTGAAGAAATACTTCCTAACATCCCTGTGATTCATCTGTGTCTTCAACTTCCAACTGTGTCCCCTTGTTGCTGTGCCCCATTTCTGGAACATCCTGTCTTTGTCCACCTTGTCAATTCCTCTCAGTACTTTGTATGTCGTTATCATGTCCCCGCTACTTCTCCTGTCCTCCAGTGTCGTCAGGTTGATTTCCCTTAACCTCTCCTCGTAGGACATACCTCTTAGCTCTGGGACTAGTCTTGTTGCAAACCTTTGCACTTTCTCTAGTTTCTTTACATGCTTGGCTAGGTGTGGGTTCCAAACTGGTGCCGCATACTCCAATATGGGCCTAACGTACACGGTGTACAGGGTCCTGAACGATTCCTTATTAAGATGTCGGAATGCTGTTCTGAGGTTTGCCTGGCGCCCATATGCTGCAGCAGTTATTTGGTTGATGTGCGCTTCAGATGTACCTGGTGTTATATTCACCCCAAGATCTTTTTCCTTGAGTGAGGTTTGTAGTCTCTGGCCCCCTAGACTGTACTCCGTCTGCGGTCTTCTTTACCCTTCCCCAATCTTCATGACTTTGCACTTGGTGGGATTGAACTCCAGGAGCCAATTGCTGGACCAGGTCTGCAGCCTGTCCAGATCCCTTTGTAGTTCTGCCTGGTCTTCGATCGAATGAATTCTTCTCATCAACTTCACGTCATCTGCAAACAGGGACACCTCGGAGTTTATTCCTTCCGTCATGTCGTTCACAAATACCAGAAACAGCACTGGTCCTAGGACCAGTGGTCCCCTGTGGGACCCCGCTGGTCACAGGTGCCCACTCTGACACCTCGCCACGTACCATTACTCGTTGATGTCTTCCTGACAAGTATTCCTTGATCCACTGTAGTGCCTTCCCTGTTATCCCTGCTTGGTCTTTCAGTTTTTGCACTAATCTCTTGTCTGGTACTGTGTCAAACACCTTCTTGCAGTCCAAGAAGATGCAATCCACCCACCCCTCTCTCTCTTGTCTTACTGCTGTCACCTTGTCATAGAACTCCAGTAGGTTTGTGACACAGGATTTCCCATCCCTGAAACCATGTTGGCTGCTGTTGATGAGATCATTCCTTTCTAGGTGTTCCACCACTCTTCTCCTGACAATCTTCTCCATGACTTTGCATACTATACATGTCAGTGACACTGGTCTGTAGTTTAGTGCTTCATGTCTGTCTCCTTTTTTAAAGATTGGACTAAATTTGCTGTCTTCCATGCATCAGGCAATCTCCCAGTTTCGATAGATGTATTGAATATTGTTGTTAGGGGTACACATAGCGCCTCTGCTCCCTCTCTCAGGGCCCATGGAGAGATGTTATCTGGCTCCATTGCCTTTGAGGTATCTAGCTCACTCAGAAGCCTCTTCACTTCTTCCTCGGTTGTGTGTACCGTGTCCAGCACCTGGTGATGTGCCACACCTCTCCGTCCCTCTGGAGCCCCTTCTGTCTCCTCTGTGAACACTTCTTTGAATCTCTTGTTGAGTTCCTCACATACTTCCCGGTCATTTCTTGTTGTCTCTCCTCCTTCCTTCCTTAGCCTGATTACCTGGTCCTTGACTGTTGTTCTCTTCCTGATGTGGCTGTATAACAGTTTCGGGTCAGATTTGGCTTTCGCTGCTATGTCGTTTTCATATTGTCGTTGGGCCTCCCTTCTTATCTCTGCATATTCGTTTCTGGCTCTACGACTGCTCTCCTTATTCTCCTGGGTCCTTTGCCTTCTATATTTCTTCCATTCCCTAGCACACTTGGTTTTTGCCTCCTTGCACCTTTGGGTGAACCATGGGCTCATCCTGGCTTTTTCATTATTCCTGTTTCCCTTGGGTACACACCTCTCCTCAGCCTCCTTGCACATTGTTGCTACATATTCCATCATCTCATTAACTGGCTTCCCTGCCAGTTCTCTGTCCCACTGAACCTCGTTCAGGAAGTTCCTCATTCCCGTGTAGTCCCCTTTCCTGTAGCTTGGTTTCATTTGTCCTGGCCTTCCTGCTTCCCCCTCCACTTGTAGCTCTACTGTGTATTCGAAGCTCAAAACCACATGATCGCTGGCCCCAAGGGGTCTTTCATATGTGATGTCCTCAATATCTGCACTGTTCAAGGTGAATACTAAGTCCAGTCTTGCTGGTTCATCCTCTCCTCTCTCTCGTGTAGTGTCCCTTACGTGTTGGTACATGAAGTTTTCCGGTACCACCTCCATCATCTTAGCCCTCCATGTATCTTGGCCCCCATGTGGCTCCAAGTTCTCCCAGTCGATCTCCTTGTGGTTAAAGTAGCCCATGATCAGGAGCTTTGCCCTGCATGCATGAGCTCTTCTGGCCGCTGCAGCCAGTGTGTCAACCATCGCTCTATTGCTCTCGTCATACTCATGCTCTGGTCTCCTGCTGTTCTGTGGTGGGTTATACAGCACTGCAATTACCACCTTGGGACCTCCAGAGTGAAGCGTTCCCGCTATGTAATCACTTTCTTCTCCACTGTCTCCTCACTCCAGCTCATCAAAATTCCATCGGTGTTTGATCAGCAGTGCCACTCCTCCACCCCCCCTGTTCCTTATGTCTTTCCTCAGGATCTGGTATCCCGTTGGAAAGATGGCATCTGTTATCATATCTGTAAGCTTGGTTTCTGTGAGCGCTATGATGTCCGGTGATTTTTCTTTGATTCTTTCGTGCCACTCCTCCCACTTGTTTGTTATTCCATCAGCGTTTGTGTACCATACCTTCAGTTTCCTTTCCAATACTGTGGTTTGGGGGGCCTGTGGGGGTGGGAGACCTGGTAGCATACTGTGGGATTCTATGATTGGGGGTTGGGTGGAATCTGTGGGTATGGATTGTAGTGTGTGTTGGGATGGTGTGATAGGTTGTGGGGTTCTGAGGATAGTTGTGTGTGCTTGCCCTTGCTTCTCTGTTCTGCTCTGACTGACCTCTGCTGGTTCCATCCTTGTTTCCTTTCCTATCTCCTTTCGCTTTTTTGTCCTCTCCCTCAGCTGCTGTCTCTCTGTGTTCTGTCTCTGTCTAGGAACACCTTGTACTCTTCCGAGTTTTTCAACCTTGGTTTCTCTTGGAGGATCCTGTTCCTCACTGTTTCTGTCCTGAGAATCAGCTTGATCGGTCGGTTTCTCCCCTTCACGTACCCCCATATTCTCTGAAAATTTACAATCTCGTCCATGTCTTCTCCCCCTATTTCCGTGATGATTTTCCCA
>NC_091310.1:19089096-19191596 GCF_038502225.1 Cherax quadricarinatus
TGGTACTACTATACTTTTATACATTCCCTTCTTTGCCTCCACAGATAACATTTTTTGCCTCCACATATACCTCAAGGCACCACTCACCTTTTTTCCTTCATCAATTCAATGATTAACCTTATCCTTTATAAATCCCTCTGCTGACACGTCAACTCCCAAATATCTGAAAACATTCACTTCTTCCATACTCCTCCTCCCCAATTTGATATCCAATTTTTTCTTTATCTAAATCATTTGATACTCTCATCACCTTACTCTTTTCTATGTTCACTTTCAACTTTCTACCTTTACAAACATTCCCAAATTCGTCCACTAACCTTTGCAATTTTTCTTTAGAATCTCCCATAAGCACAGTATCATCAGCAAAAAGTAACTGTGTCACTTCCCATTTTGTATTTAATTCCCCATAATTTAATCCCACTCCTCTCCCGAACACCCTAGCATTTACTTCTTTTACAACCCCATCTATAAATATATTAAACAACCATGGTGACATTACACATCCCTGTCTAAGACCTACTTTTACCGGGAAGTAGTCTACCTCTCTTCTACACACCATAACCTGAGCCTCACTATCCTCATAAAAAAGTCCTTTACAGCATTTAGTAACTTACCACCTATTCCATACACTTGCAACATCTGCCACATTGCTCCCCTATCCACTCTATCACATGCCTTTTGTAAATCCATAAATGCAATAAAAACTTCCCTACCTTTATCTAAATACTGCTCACACATATGCTTCAATGTAAACACTTGATCTACACATCCCCTACCCACTCTAAAACCTCCTTGCTTATCCGCAATTCTACATTCTGTCTTACCTCTAATTCTTTGAATATTAACCCTACCGTACACTTTTCCTGGTATACTCAGTAAACTTATTCCTCTATAATTTTTACAATCTCTTTTGTCCCCCTTCCCTTTATATAAAGGGAATATACACGCTCTCCGCCAATCCCTAGGCACCTTCCCCTCTTTCATACATTTATTAAACATTACAGGAAAAGGGGTTACTAGCCCATTGTTCCCGGCATTTTAGTTGACTTTTACAACACGCATGGCTTACGGAGGAAAGATTCTTATTCCACTTCCCCATGGATATAAAAGGAAAAGTAATTAGAACAAGAACTAAGATAAAATCAAAGAAAACTCAGATGAGTGTGTATAAATAAATGTGTACATGTATGTGTAGTGTGACCTAAGTTTAAGTAGAACATGTATGTGTAGTGTGACCTAAGTTTAAGTAGAAGTAGCAAGACAGAACTTTAATCTTGCATGTTTATAAAACAGACAAAAGACACCAGCAATCCTACTATCATGTAAAACAATTACAGGCTGTATATATTTATTTATATAATGTCGTGCTAGAATAGGTAAAACTTGCTATTTTGGCTTAAATAGCAACGCTCTTCTTGCCGAATAAGGCAAGCGAAAATTTGTGTATGCAATGATTTCGCAAAAATCATTCTGAACCTAATGAAAAAAATATATTTCATTGTGTTTGTTTATTATTAAATTACAGTAAACTTATCAAAAATATATTTAGATGGATTAGGCTAAATTAAACTATGCTTGTTATAATAAGGTAAGTTGTTGTTTTAACGTTCATTGTTTACTAACTGATGGAGGTAGTAGTGATGAGTTGATTCATTAGTAATGGAAGTGGTAGTGATGAGTTGATTCATTAGTAATGGAAGTGGTAGTGACGAGTTGATTCATTAGTAATGGAAGTGGTAGTGACGAGTTGATTCATTAGTAATGGAAGTGGTAGTGATGAGTTGATTCATTAGTAATGGAAGTGGTAGTGATGAGTTGATTCATTAGTAATGGAAGTGGTAGTGATGAGTTGATTCATTAGTAATGGAAGTGGTAGTGATGAGTTGATTCATTAGTAATGGAAGTGGTAGTGATGAGTTGATTCATTAGTTATGGAAGTGGTAGTGATGAGTTGATTCATTAGTAATGGAAGTGCTAGTGATGAGTTGATTCATTAGTAATGGAAGTGGTAGTGACGAGTTGATTCATTAGTAATGGAAGTGGTAGTGATGAGTTGATTCATTAGTAATGGAAGTGGTAGTGATGAGTTGATTCATTAGTAATGGAAGTGGTAGTGATGAGTTGATTCACTAGTGGTGGAGGTGGTAGTGATGAGTTGAAAGAAGGGTGGTAGCGACCTCTATCTCTCATCCAGCAGAAAGTCACATACTGTGAATGACCGTATATGCACATGTGGGGCGGCAGCAGCAGCAGACAGAGAGATGATGACACCGTAACACAAGGGAGATAGAGAGCCAAGGAGGTAAAACTTTGCCTTATTCTCGAAAAAGTGGCTGAAATCTTGAATGAATAATTGTTTTGGTGGGAGGGAGAGTGGGCAAGGGTTTATCTCCCATGATGAGAGGAGGGGGAGGGAAAGGAGGAAGGGGGTGTTGGGAAAGGGGATTGGGGAAGGGGGAAGAGGATGAGGCTGGTGGTGGGTGTGGCATGAATGACACACCCACCACCATCATCCACTTCTCTCTGAGACACCAGAATAACAATGTGTCGCCAAAGTGCCAGATCATGAAGCACCAGAGTGCCACATCATGAAGCACGAGAGTACCACATCATGAAGCACCAGAGTGCCACATCATAAAGCACCAGAGTGCCAGATCATGGAGCACCGCGGATGAAACCATCAACTTGAGACGGCAAGTAACTCCGTCGATTTAGCAGCAGAAACATATCATTATCGTGAGGCTTGGTGAGGCTCCTATCATAAAAGATGAATTTACAGCCACAATATTCTGATGGTAAGTTTAAAAAAAGAGATATGTGTGTGTGTGTGTGTGTGTGTGTGTGTGTGTGTGTGTGTGTGTGTGTGTGTGTGTGTGTGTGTGCGCAAGTACCCTTCGTGAAAGTCCTCCAGAGAAAATACTTCGAATGTAAAACTTGCAAAAATTATTAGTTTGGGCTTACAAAAACATCACTGTTAGAATACTACACGTCAGAAGCAGGCGAGAGACACACATGATCGTCAAGGTGATTACAATCTCTCTCTCTCAGTGATATTTGGAACAATATTCTCCTCTCACATTCTCTCATTTCTGTCTTACATTTACTGATTTTTACATGTATGTGATACTACTTGTATTGCTCATTCGTTTATGGAAAAAAAATTATGTGCAGTATTAAAAAATGGTGCAATTACCTAGCTGAATTTGCAGGGATTGTATCCTAGCTCCTGGGCCCATTTGTGTCCAATGTTCTTAAAATATTCTCATGCACTGTGTCTGTTGCGATTATTTGCACTTTCGACCTTTTTTCATCATGGAACATTGACCAACATCAAAATACAGCAATGTCCTTGTAAAACTGCACATGAGATGTATCCTTCAAGGATGTATCTTTCAAGGATGTATTACTCAAGGTTGTATTTGACATGTGTCCCTCAAGGATAGATTCCACAAGGGTGTATCTCACAAGTATGTATCCCTCAATGATGTATCCGTCACGGATGAATTCCACAAATACGTATCACTCAAGATTGTATTCCACAAATATGTATCTGATAAGGATGTATCCCTCAAGTATGTAACCCTCAAGAATGTATCCCTCGTGTATAGATCAAGTATGTATCCTTCAAGGATGTATTCCAGAATGATGTATGTATTCCACAAGAAATATAATTCTTAGCAGGTGGGAGAGACCTGCAACTACTCAGTACAGTTACTAAAGTACAATCAACATTTCGGTGAAAAATGCATCACCCTCATCAGGGATCATTCCTGCTACCTGATACAACCACGTACATTCAATATAGAAAAACTAACTAAACCAGCCAAGGTGGGAAGTGTTTAAATGTCATCTATGAAATAAAGTAATTACTATCTGAGAGGAATTACAATACATAAAAATAATTCGCACATAGGAGACTGAAACATAGGACGACGTTGTGGTCAGATTATTATTATTATAATCAAAGGGGAAGCGCTAAACCCGTAGGATTATACAGCGCCTGGGGGGGGGGGATGTGGAAGGCATTCAGGCTTAATTCGGGGAACTGGAGCACAGATCCAATTCCCTAAATCAAGAGCCCCTCACCAACATCAAGGAACCTTCCTTGAGGGGATTGTGGTCAGAGACGGCATTATGCCTTTTTACTCTTTAAGAAATACAATAATGTACAAAGCATA
Organism: Cherax quadricarinatus; assembly: GCF_038502225.1. Taxonomy (NCBI): domain Eukaryota; kingdom Metazoa; phylum Arthropoda; class Malacostraca; order Decapoda; family Parastacidae; genus Cherax; species Cherax quadricarinatus. Next base: position 19,093,275 of record NC_091310.1, read on the forward strand.
ATAAATCGCTGGAATACAAAAAAAAAAAAAAAAAAAAAAAAAAATGAGAGAGAGAGAGAGAGAGAGAGAGAGAGAGAGAGAGAGAGAGAGAGAGAGAGAGAGAGAGAGAGAGAGAGAGAGAGAGAGAGAGAGAGAGAGAGAGAGAGAGAGAAAAAGTTAGAAATTAGGCATATTAAGTAAGTAGGAAGGTGGTGTTACTCAGGCGTTCTACTGCGCTGTTTTAGAGTAAACAAATTAATTGCAAATTCACTGTCATTAAGTAAGGACTTAAGATTTCTTAGCTCCAACACCACGCGCTTCACTATAATTATAAATCATGAGGACTTAATGAATATTTGATAGACTCTTAATGAGTTCTGAAGTCTCAGTAAGAGGGTTTGCCTAGAGGTGTAATGCTTCTGTGTGACACACAACCATCTTCACAAATTCTGATCTTTAAATTCTAGAACGTATTTGCTACATATCAAATACTAAAATTAGAATAAGTGAACTGATACACTATTATAACCGAGCACACAGAGGTTGTAGCTTCAAGATCCTTAGACCTACAATGTTCTCCATTATTAAGTGGGTTTACGAAAATTAATTTTAATTTAATTTGTAATCAAGTTTGAGTAATTTAGAAGAGTGTCTGCCAATACTGTAACTGGGATGTACAAAGGGCAAGTTAATACTGCAGAAATTCTTGGCGACTGTAACTCAGGAAATTTTGAGAATTTTTTTTCCCAAGAAGGATTTCAATATTTTCTGAAATAATGTCCTTAAACAAAGTTAATACAAAGTTCTTAATGCTTAATAAAGTTTTTAACAGAGTTAGTACAATGTTATTTATAGTTAGTGCAAAGTTTTTAATACAGCTGGTACAGGACTTCGTTCTGTACATGTGGGTTTGGAGAAAGTTATGCAAGATGCTGTTAATTACTCAACATTAACATCAAGAAATTATCAATTATTTTCCTCACCTACTGTAAATGTAATATTTTTGTGCTTGAAGTTTAAATAATTCTTAAACAAATTATCTATGAATGGTTGCAGTATTGGTTTAAAATTCGAAGGTCAGTCATAAAGAACATCTCTTTTCATGAAAACAGTAAAAAATATTTGGAAGAGTGGGTCCGAGAGGGAAACTCACTGATATAGGTTGAAGTATTTTACTAAATTCTTTTCAGTTTAAACCTTCGACTATATCTGCATCAGTATATAAATTAATAATACAAATATTTGTCAGCTCAATCTAGTTATGGCTAGCACTGTCACCAATACAGCATTAAAAGAGACAACAGGCATTTTACATAGATAGTTTACTTACTGACACAAGTTTAGCTGAAGTTTCAGTAAAACAAATATAAAAAAGTTCTTCAGCTAGCAATTAATGACTTCCCTTACATACAAATCGGTGATGTAGCGATGAGTGCTCCTCTATGGCTGGTCAGGGAGGAGAGAAGCGGGTGAAGGTCGGTTGAGAGTGATGGGGAGTAGGGGCAGGGAAGGAAGAGTTTTTGAGGAGGAGGAAGGGTTGAGAGGGTTGGTGGAAGAACTGGGTGGAAGACAAAATGAGATGGTTATGTGAGGTGAGAAGAATAAAGAGGTAACCCAGAAATAATGTGGTAGCCCTGGCAGCCACACCCTCCACCACCTAAGATGGAAGACTCCATCCATCACACACACATATCCTGCCTCCACCTTAATCACGTTAATCCTCGCTCATAACGCCTTGACCACGCCCCCAAGGGCTCGACCACGCCCATGACCACGCCCACGTTCTAATTTTCTTATCTACCACTTGCATATATTGCAATTGTTCTGCTGAAAAACATTAAATTCTAGATGCTTTACAAGAATCAACACAAAAGTGGTTCAGTTTAATGCCAATCCACTACGCGAAGGTCTTTAAAGTGTCAGTCCATCGTGTTACTAAGAATACCTTCCAGGGACACAAATGGAAATAATTCACATTGACTTTATGGATTATCCCAGGTTAAAACTATACTTGGTGCTTTTTGTTGTCATCATGACCACTGTAGAAATTTATTTGCATACTACATATACAAATGTAAATAAACATTTACTTGTCAAAAGTGTTTCGATTAATACAAATTATTTAGCACAAGTTTGTGTAAATTAGACATTGCCATTCAAGAATATTTTAATCCTTAAAATGCGGAGATAAAGAAAACCTCAGAGTATAGGTACTGAGAGAATAATAACTCTCAGAGTATTGGTACTGAGAGAATAATAACTCTCAGAGTATAGGTACTGAGAGAATAATAACTCTCAGAGTATTGGTACTGAGAGAATAATAACTCTCAGAGTATAGGTACTGAGAGAATAATAACTCTCAGAGTATTGGTACTGAGAGAATAATAACTCTCAGAGTATAGGTACTGAGAGAATAATAACTCTCAGAGTATAGGTACTGAGAGAATAATAACTCTCAGAGTATAGGTACTGAGAGAATAATAACTCTCAGAGTATAGGTACTGAGAGAATAATAACTCTCAGAGTATTGGTACTGAGAGAATAATAACTCTCAGAGTATTGGTACTGAGAGAATAATAACTCTCAGAGTATTGGTACTGAGAGAATAATAACTCTCAGAGTATTGGTACTGAGAGAATAATAACTCTCAGAGTATAGGTACTGAGAGAATAATAACTCTCAGAGTATAGGTACTGAGAGAATAATAACTCTCAGAGTATTGGTACTGAGAGAATAATAACTCTCAGAGTATTGGTACTGAGAGAATAATAACTCTCAGAGTATTGGTACTGAGAGAATAATAACTCTCAGAGTATTGGTACTGAGAGAATAATAACTCTCAGAGTATAGGTACTGAGAGAATAATAACTCTCAGAGTATAGGTATTGAGAGAATAATAACTCTCAGAGTATTGGTACTGAGAGAATAATAACTCTCAGAGTATAGGTACTGAGAGAATAATAACTCTCAGAGTATAGGTACTGAGAGAATAATATCTCTCAGAGTATAGGTACTGAGAGAATAATAACTCTCAGAGTATTGGTACAGAGAGAATAATAACTCTCAGAGTATAGGTACTGAGAGAATAATAACTCTCAGAGTATAGGTACTGAGAGAATAATAACTCTCAGAGTATAGGTACTGAGAGAATAATAACTCTCAGAGTATAGGTACTGAGAGAATAATAACTCTCAGAGTATTGGTACTGAGAGAATAATAACTCTCAGAGTATTGGTACTGAGAGAATAATAACTCTCAGAGTATTGGTACTGAGAGAATAATAACTCTCAGAGTATAGGTACTGAGAGAATAATAACTCTCAGAGTATAGGTACTGAGAAAATAATAACTCTCAGAGTATTGGTACTGAGAGAATAATAACTCTCAGAGTATTGGTACTGAGAGAATAATAACTCTCAGAGTATTGGTACTGAGAGAATAATAACTCTCAGAGTATTGGTACAGAGAGAATAATAACTCTCAGAGTATAGGTACTGAGAGAATAATAACTCTCAGAGTATAGGTACTGAGAGAATAATAATTCTCAGAGTATTGGTACTGAGAGAATAATAACTCTCAGAGTATTGGTACAGAGAGAATAATAACTCTCAGAGTATAGGTACTGAGAGAATAATAACTCTCAGAGTATTGGTACTGAGAGAATAATAACTCTCAGAGTATTGGTACTGAGAGAATAATAACTCTCAGAGTATTGGTACAGAGAGAATAATAACTCTCAGAGTATTGGTACAGAGAGAATAATAACTCTCAGAGTATTGGTACTGAGAGAATAATAACTCTCAGAGTATAGGTACTGAGAGAATAATAACTCTCAGAGTATTGGTACTGAGAGAATAATAACTCTCAGAGTATTGGTACTGAGAGAATAATAACTCTCAGAGTATTGGTACTGAGAGAATAATAACTCTCAGAGTATTGGTACAGAGAGAATAATAACTCTCAGAGTATTGGTACTGAGAGAATAATAACTCTCAGAGTATTGGTACTGAGAGAATAATAACTCTCAGAGTATAGGTACTGAGAGAATAATAACTCTCAGAGTATTGGTACTGAGAGAATAATAACTCTCAGAGTATTGGTACTGAGAGAATAATAACTCTCAGAGTATAGGTACTGAGAGAATAATAACTCTCAGAGTATTGGTACTGAGAGAATAATAACTCTCAGAGTATTGGTACTGAGAGAATAATAACTCTCAGAGTATAGGTACTGAGAGAATAATAACTTTCAGAGTATAGGTACTGAGAGAATAATAACTCTCAGAGTATTGGTACTGAGAGAATAATAACTCTCAGAGTATAGGTACTGAGAGAATAATAACTCTCAGAGTATAGGTACTGAGAGAATAATAACTCTCAGAGTATAGGTACTGAGAGAATAATAACTCTCAGAGTATAGATACTGAGAGAATAATAACTCTCAGAGTATTGGTACTGAGAGAATAATAACTCAGAGTATAGGTACTGAGAGAATAATAACTCTCAGAGTATAGGTACTGAGAGAATAATAACTCTCAGAGTATTGGCACTGAGAGAATAATAACTCTCAGAGTATTGGTACTGAGAGAATAATAACTCTCAGAGTATTGGTACTGAGAGAATAATAACTCTCAGAGTATAGGTACTGAGAGAATAATAACTCTCAGAGTATTGGTACTGAAAGAATAATAACTCTCAGAGTATAGGCACTGAGAGAATAATAACTCTCAGAGTATAGGTACTGAGAGAATAATAACTCTCAGAGTATATGTACTGAGAGAATAATAACTCTCAGAGTATAGGTACTGAGAGAATAATAACTCTCAGAGTATAGGTACTGAGAGAATAATAACTCTCAGAGTATTGGTACTGAGAGAATAATAACTCTCAGAGTATAAGTACTGAGAGAATAATAACTCTCAGAGTATAGGTACTGAGAGAATAATAACTCTCAGAGTATAGGTACTGAGAGAATAATAACTCTCAGAGTATTGGTACTGAGAGAATAATAACTCTCAGAGTATTGGTACTGAGAGAATAATAACTCTCAGAGTATTGGTACTGAGAGAATAATAACTCTCAGAGTATTGGTACTGAGAGAATAATAACTCTCAGAGTATAGGTACTGAGAGAATAATAACTCTCAGAGTACTGGTACTGAGAGAATAATAACTCTCAGAGTATAGGTACTGAGAGAATAATAACTCTCAGAGTATTGGTAGTGAGAGAATAATAACTCTCAGAGCATAGGTACTGAAAGAATAATAACTCTCAGAGTATAGGTACTGATAGAATAACTCTCAGAGTATTGGTACAGAGAGAATAATAACTCTCAGAGTATACGTACTGAGAGAATAATAACTCTCAGAGTACTGGTAATGAGAGAATAATAACCCTCAGAGTATTGGCACTGAAAGAATAATAACTATCAGAGTATAGGTACTGAGAGAATAACTCTGGGTGCACAAACCAGCGCCGGGTACAGAGTCTCAGGTGTTACTCTCAGCAGTGGGTACAGTCTCAGTTGTTACGCTCAGCAGTGGGGTACAGACTCAGTTGTTACTCTCAGCAGTGGGGTACAGTCTCAGTTGTTACTCTCAGCAGTGGGGTACAGAGTCTCAGTTGTTACTCTTAGCAGTGGGGTAGTCTCAGCTGTTACTCTCAGCAGTGTGGTACAGTCTCAGTTGTTACTCTCAGCAGTGGGGTACAGAGTCTCAGTTGTTACCCTCAGCAGTGGAGTACAGTCTCAGTTGTTACTCTCAGCAGTGGGGTACAGTCTCAGTTGTTACTCTTAGCAGTGTGGTACAGTCTCAGTTGTTACTCTCAGCAGTGGGGTACAGAGTCTCAGTTGTTACTCTCAGCAGTGCGATACAGTCTCAGTTGTTACTCTCAGCAGTGGGATACAGTCTCAGTTGTTACTCTCAGCAGTGGGATACAGTCTCAGTTGTTACTCTCAGCAGTGCGATACAGTCTCAGTTGTTACTCTCAGCAGTGGGATACAGTCTCAGTTGTTACTCTCAGCAGTGGGATACAGTCTCAGTTGTTACTCTCAGCAGTGCAATACAGTCTCAGTCGTTATTCTCAGCAGTGGGGTACAGAGTCTCAGTTGTTACTCTCAGCAGTGGGGTACAGAGTCTCAGTTGTTACTGTCAGTAGTGGGGTACAGTCTCAGTTGTTATTCTCAGCAGTGGGATAGGGAGTCTCAGTTGTTACTCTCAGTAGTGGGGTACAGAGTCTCAGTTGTTACTCTCAGCAGTGGAGTACAGTCTCAATGTTACCCTCAGCAGTGGGGTGCTGTCTCAGTTATTACTATCAGCAGTGGGGTATAGAGTCTCAGTTGTTACTCTCAGCAGTGAGGTACAGTCTCAGTTGTTACTCTCAGCAGAGGGCATAGAGTCTCAGTTGTTACTCTCAGCAGAGGGCATAGAGTCTCAGTTGTTACTCTCAGCAGAGGGCATAGAGTCTCAGTTGTTACTCTCAGCAGAGGGCATAGAGTCTCAGTTGTTACTCTCAGCAGAGGGCATAGAGTCTCAGTTGTTACTCTCAGCAGAGGGCATAGAGTCTCAGTTGCTACTCTCAGCAGAGGGCATAGAGTCTCAGTTGTTACTCTCAGCAGAGGGCATAGAGTCTCAGTTGTTACTCTCAGCAGAGGGCATAGAGTCTCAGTTGTTACTCTCAGCAGTGGGATAGGGAGTCTCAGTTGTTACTCTCAGCAGTGGGGTACAGTCTCAATTGTTACTCTCAGCAGTGGGGTACAGAGTCTCAGTTGTTACTCTCAGCAGTGAGGTACAGTCTCAGTTGTTACTCTCAGGAGTGGGGTACAGTCTCAGTTGTTACTCTCAGCAGTGGGGTACAGTCTCAGTTGTTACTCTCAGCAGTGAGGTACAGTCTCAGTTGTTACTCTCAGCAGTGGGGTACAGTCTCAGTTGTTACTCTCAGCAGTGGAGTACAGTCTCAGCTGTTACTCTCAACAGTGGGGTACAGTCTAAGTTGTTACTCTCAGCAGTGGAGTACAGTCTCAGTTGTTACTCTCAGCAGTGCGATACAGTCTCAGTCGTTATTCTCAGCAGTGGGGTACAGAGTCTCAGTTGTTACTCTCAGCAGTGGGGTAATGAGTCTCAGTTGTTACTGTCAGCAGTGGGGTACAGTCTCAGTTGTTATTCTCAGCAGTGGGATAGGGAGTCTCAGTTGTTACTCTCAGTAGTGGGGTACAGAGTCTCAGTTGTTACTCTCAGCAGTGGAGTACAGTCTCAATGTTACTCTCAGCAGTGGGGTGCTGTCTCAGTTATTACTATCAGCAGTGGGGTACAGTCTCAGTTGTTACTCTCAGCAGTGGGGTACAGTCTCAGTTGTTACTCTCAGCAGCGGGGTACAGAGTCTCAGTTGTTACTCTCAGCAGCGGGGTACAGAGTCTCAGTTGTTATTCTCAGCAGTGGGGTACAGAGTCTCAGTTGTTACTCTGAGCAGTGGGGTACATTCTCAGTTGTTACTCTGAGCAGTGGGGTAACAGTCTCAGTTGTTACTCTCAGCAGTGGGGTATAGAGTCTCAGCTGTTACTCTCAGCAGTGGGGTAAAGTCTCAGTTGTTACTCTCAGCAGTAGGGTACAGTATCATTTGTTACTCTCAGCAGTGGGGTACAGTCTCAGTTGTTTCTCTCAGCAGTGGGGTACAGTCTCAGTTGTTACTTTCAGCAGTGGGGTATAGTATCAGTTCTTACTCTCAGCAGTGGGGTACAGTCTCAGTTCTTACTCTCAGCAGTGAGGTACAGTCTCAGTTGTTACTCTCAGCAGTGGGGTATAGTATCAGTTCTTACTCTCAGCAGTGGGGTACAGTCTCAGTTGTTTCTCTCAGCAGTGGGGTACAGTCTCAGTTGTTACTCTCAGCAGTGGGGTATAGTATCAGTTCTTACTCTCAGCAGTGGGGTACAGTCTCAGTTGTTTCTCTCAGCAGTGGGGTACAGTCTCAGTTGTTACTCTCAGCAGTGGGGTATAGTATCAGTTCTTACTCTCAGCAGTGGGGTACAGTCTCAGTTGTTTCTCTCAGCAGTGGGGTACAGTCTCAGTTGTTACTCTCAGCAGTGGGGTATAGTATCAGTTCTTACTCTCAGCAGTGGGGTACAGTCTCAGTTCTTACTCTCAGCAGTGGGGTACAGTCTCAGTTGTTACTCTCAGCAGTGGTGTATAGAGTCTCAGTTCTTACTCTCAGCAGTGGGGTACAGTCTCAGTTGTTACTCTCAGGAGTGGGATAGAGTCTCAGTTGTTACTCTCAGCAGTGGTGTATAGAGTCTCAGTTCTTACTCTCAGCAGTGGGGTACAGTCTCAGTTGTTACTCTCAGCAGTGGGATAGAGTCTCAGTTGTTACTCTCAGCAGTGGTGTATAGAGTCTCAGTTCTTACTCTCAGCAGTGGGGTACAGTCTCAGTTGTTACTCTCAGCAGTGGGATAGAGTCTCAGTTCTTACTCTCAGTAGTGGGGTACAGTCTCAGTTGTTACTCTCAGCAGTGTGGTACAGTCTCAGTTGTTACTCTCAGCAGTGGGGTACAGTCTCAGTTGTTACTCTCAGCAGTGTGGTACAGTCTCAGTTGTTACTCTCAGCAGTAGGGTACAGTCTCAGTTGTTACTCCCAGCAGTGGGGTACAGTCTCAGTTGTTACTCTTAGCAGTGTGGTACAGTCTCAGTTGTTACTCTCAGCAGTGTGGTACAGTCTCAGTTGTTACTCTCAGCAGTGGGGTACAGTCTCAGTTGTTACTCTTAGCAGTGTGGTACAGTCTCAGTTGTTACTCTTAGCAGTGTGGTACAGTCTCAGTTGTTACTCTCAGCAGTGTGGTACAGTCTCAGTTGTTAATCTCAGCAGTGGGGTACAGTCTCAGTTCTTACTCTTAGCAGTGTGGTACAGTCTCAGTTGTTACTCTCAGCAGTGGGGTACAGAGTCTCAGTTGTTACTCTCAGCAGTGTGGTACAGTCTCAGTTGTTACTCTCAGCAGTGGGGTAGAGCCTCAGTTGTTACTCTTAGTAGTGTGGTACAGTCTCAGTTGTTACTCTCAGCAGTGAGGTACAGAGTCTCAGTTGTTACTCCCAGCAGTGAGGTACAGTCTCAGTTGTTACTCTCAGCAGTGGGGTACAGTCTCAGTTGTTACTCATAGCAGTGGGGTACAGAGTCTCAGTTGTTACTCTCAGCAGTGAGGTACAGTCTCAGTTGTTACTCTCAGCAGTGGGGTACAGTCTCAGTTGTTACTCTCAGGAGTGGAGTACAGTCTCAGCTGTTACTCTCAGCAGTGGGGTACAGTCTCAGCTGTTACTCTCAGCAGCGGGGTACAGAGTCTCAGTTGTTACTCTCAGCAGCGGGGTACAGAGTCTCAGTTGTTACTCTCAGCAGTGGGGTACAGAGTCTCAGTTGTTACTCTGAGCTGTGGGGTACATTCTCAGTTGTTACTCTGAGCAGTGGGGTAACAGTCTCAGTTGTTACTCTCAGCAGTGGGGTATAGAGTCTCAGCTGTTACTCTCAGTAGTGGGGTAAAGTCTCAGTTGTTACTCTCAGCAGTAGGGTACAGTATCATTTGTTACTCTCAGCAGTGGGGTACAGTCTCAGTTGTTTCTCTCAGCAGTGGGGTACAGTCTCAGTTGTTACTCTCAGCAGTGGGGTATAGTATCAGTTCTTACTCTCAGCAGTGGGGTACAGTCTCAGTTCTTACTCTCAGCAGTGAGGTACAGTCTCAGTTGTTACTCTCAGCAGTGGGGTATAGTATCAGTTCTTACTCTCAGCAGTGGGGTACAGTCTCAGTTGTTACTCTCAGAAGTGGGGTACAGTCTCAGTTGTTACTCTCAGCAGTGGGGAATAGTAACAGTTCTTACTCTCAGCAGTGGGGTACAGTCTCAGTTCTTACTCTCAGCAGTGGGGTACAGTCTCAGTTGTAACTCTCAGCAGTGGTGTATAGAGTCTCAGTTCTTACTCTCAGCAGTGGGGTACAGTCTCAGTTGTTACTCTCAGCAGTGGGATAGAGTCTCAGTTGTTACTCTCAGTAGTGGGGTACAGTCTCAGTTGTTACTCTCAGCAGTGAGATAGAGTCTCAGTTGTCACTCTCAGCAGTGTGGTACAGTCTCAGTTGTTACTCTCAGCAGTGGGGTACAGTCTCAGTTGTTACTCTTAGCAGTGTGGTACTGTCTCAGTTGTTACTCTCAGCAGTGGGGTACAGTCTCAGTTGTTACTCTGAGCAGTGTGGTACAGTCTCAGTTGTTACTCTCAGCAGTGTGGTACAGTCTCAGTTGTTACTCTCAGCAGTGGGGTACAGTCTCAGTTGTTACTCTTAGCAGTGTGGTACAGTCTCAGTTGTTACTCTCAGCAGTGAGGTACAGTCTCAGTTGTTACTCTCAGCAGTGTGGTACAGTCTCAGTTGTTACTCTTAGCAGTGGGGTACAGTCTCAGTTCTTACTCTTAGCAGTGGGTACAGTCTCAGTTGTTACTCTCAGCATTGGGGTACAGAGTCTCAGTTGTTACTCTCAGCAGTGGGGTACAGAGTCTCAGTTGTTACTCTCAGCAGTGGGTACAGTCTCAGTTGTTACTCTCAGCAGTGGGGTACAGAGTCTCAGTTGTTACTCTCAGCAGTGGGGTACAGTCTCAGTTGTTACTCCCAGCAGTGGGGTACAGTGTCTCAGTTGTTACTCTCAGCAGTGTGGTACAGTCTCAGTTGTTACTCTCAGCAGTGTGGTACAGTCTCAGTTGTTACTCTCAGCAGTGGGGTACAGAGTCTCAGTTGTTACTCTCAGCAGTGTGGTACAGTCTCAGTTGTTACTCTCAGCAGTGAGGTACAGTCTCAGTTGTTACTCTCAGCAGTGGTGTATAGAGTCTCAGTTGTTACTCTCAGCAGTGGGGTACAGTCTCAGTTGTTACTCTCAGCAGTGGGATAGAGTCTCAGTTGTTACTCTCAGCAGTGAGGTACAGTCTCAGTTGTTACTCTCAGCAGTGGTGTATAGAGTCGCAGTTCTTACTCTCAGCAGTGGGGTACAGTCTCAGTTGTTACTCTCAGCAGTGGGATAGAGTCTCAGTTGTTACTCTCAGCAGTGTGGTACAGTCTCAGTTGTTACTCTCAGCAGTGAGGTACAGTCTCAGTTGTTACTCTTAGCAGTGTGGTACAGTCTCAGTTGTTACTCTCAGCAGTGGGGTACAGTCTCAGTTGTTACTCTCAGCAGTGGGGTACAGAGTCTCAGTTGTTACTCTCAGCAGTGAGGTACAGTCTCAGTTGTTACTCTCAGCAGTGGGGTACAGTCTCAGTTGTTACTCTCAGCAGTGGGGTACAGAGTCTCAGTTGTTACTCTCAGCAGTGGGGTACAGTCTCAGTTGTTACTCTTAGCAGTGTGGTACAGTCTCAGTTGTTACTCTCAGCAGTGGGGTACAGAGTCTCAGTTGTTACTCTCAGCAGTGAGGTACAGTCTCAGTTGTTACTCTCAGCAGTGGGGTACAGTCTCAGTTGTTACTCTCAGCAGTGGGGTACAGAGTCTCAGTTGTTACTCTCAGCAGTGAGGTACAGTCTCAGTTGTTACTCTCAGCAGTGGGGTACAGTCTCAGTTGTTACTCTCAGCAGTGGGGTACAGAGTCTCAGTTGTTACTCTCAGCAGTGGGGTACAGTCTCAGTTGTTACTCTTAGCAGTGTGGTACAGTCTCAGTTGTTACTCTCAGCAGTGGGGTACAGAGTCTCAGTTGTTACTCCCAGCAGTGAGGTACAGTCTCAGTTGTTACTCTCAGCAGTGGGGTACAGTCTCAGTTGTTACTCTTAGCAGTGTGGTACAGTCTCAATTGTTACTCTCAGCAGTGGGGTACAGAGTCTCAGTTGTTACTCCCAGCAGTGATGTACAGTCTCAGTTGTTACTCTCAGCAGTGGGGTACAGTCTCAGTTGTTACTCTTAGCAGTGTGGTACAGTCTCAGTTGTTACTCTCAGCAGTGGGGTACAGAGTCTCAGTTGTTACTCCCAGCAGTGAGGTACAGTCTCAGTTGTTACTCTCAGCAGTGGGGTACAGTCTCAGTTGTTACTCTTAGCAGTGGGGTACAGTCTCAGTTGTTACTCTCAGCAGTGTGGTACAGTCTCAGTTGTTACTCTCAGCAGTGGGGTACAGTCTCAGTTGTTACTCTCAGCAGTGTGGTACAGTCTCAGTTGTTACTCTCAGCAGTGTGGTACAGTCTCAGTTGTTCCTCTCAGCAGTGTGGTACAGTCTCAGTTGTTACTCTCAGCAGTGGGGTACAGAGTCTAAGTTGTTACTCTCAGCAGTGGAGTACAGTCTCAGTTGTTACTCTCAGCAGTGGGGTACAGAGTCTCAGTTGTTACTCTCAGCAGTGGAGTACAGTCTCAGTTGTTACTCTCAGCAGTGGGGTACAGTCTCAGTTGTTACTCTCAGCAGTGTGGTACAGTCTCAGTTGTTACTTTCAACAGTGGAGTACAGTCTCAGTTGTTACTCTCAGCAGTGGGGTACAGTCTCAGTTGTTACTCTCAGCAGTGCGATACAGTCTCAGTCGTTATTCTCAGCAGTGGAGTACAGAGTCTCAGTTGTTACTCTCATCAGTGGAGTACAGTCTCAGTTGTTACTCTCAGCAGTGGGGTACAGTCTCAGTTGTTACTCTTAGCAGTGTGGTAGTCTCAGTTGTTACTCTCAGCAGTGGGATACAGTCTCAGTTGTTACTCTCAGCAGTGGGATACAGTCTCAGTTGTTACTCTCAGCAGTGCGATACAGTCTCAGTCGTTATTCTCAGCAGTGGGGTACAGAGTCTCAGTTGTTACTCTCAGCAGTGGGGTACAGAGTCTCAGTTGTTACTCTCAGCAGTGGGGTACAGTCTCAGTTGTTACTCTCAGCAGTGGAATACAGTCTCAGTTGTTATTCTCAGCAGTGGGATAGGGAGTCTCAGTTGTTACTCTCAGTAGTGGGGTACAGAGTCTCAGTTGTTACTCTCATCAGTGAAGTACAGTCTCAATGTTACTCTCAGCAGTGGGGTGCTGTCTCAGTTATTACTATCAGCAGTGGGGTACAGTCTCAGTTGTTACTCTCAGCAGTGAGGTGCAGTCTCAGTTGTTACTCTCAGCAGAGGGCATAGTCTCAGTTGTTACTCTCAGCAGAGGGCATAGTCTCAGTTGTTACTCTCAGCAGAGGGCATAGAGTCTCAGTTGTTACTCTCAGCAGAGGGCATAGAGTCTCAGTTGTTACTCTCAGCAGAGGGCATAGAGTCTCAGTTGTTACTCTCAGCAGAGGGCATAGAGTCTCAGTTGTTACTCTCAGCAGAGGGCATAGAGTCTCAGTTGTTACTCTCAGCAGAGGGCATAGAGTCTCAGTTGTTACTCTCAGTAGTGAGGTACAGTCTCAGTTGTTACTCTCAGCAGTGGGGTATAGTCTCAGTTGTTACTCTCAGCAGTGGGATAGGCAGTCTCAGTTGTTACTCTCAGCAGTGGGGTACAGTCTCAGTTGTTACTGTCAGCAGTGGGGTACAGTCTCAATTGTTACTCTCAGCAGTGGGGTACAGTCTCAATTGTTACTCTCAGCAGTGGGGTACAGAGTCTCAGTTGTTACTCTCAGCAGTGAGGTACAGTCTCAGTTGTTACTCTCAGCAGTGGGGTACAGAGTCTCAGTTGTTACTCTCAGCAGTGAGGTACAGTCTCAGTTGTTACTCTCAGCAGTGGGGTACAGAGTCTCAGTTGTTACTCTCAGCAGTGGGGTACAGAGTCTCAGTTGTTACTCTCAGCAGTGGGGTACAGAGTCTCAGTTGTTACTCTCAGCAGTGGGGTACAGAGTCTCAGTTGTTACTCTCAGCAGTGGGGTACAGAGTCTCAGTTGTTACTCTCAGCAGCGGGGTACAGAGTCTCAGTTGTTACTCTCAGCAGTGGGGTACAGAGTCTCAGTTGTTACTCTCAGCAGTGGGGTACATTCTCAGCTGTTACTCTCAGCACCGGGGTACAGAGTCTCAGTTGTTACTCTCAGCAGCGGGGTACAGAGTCTCAGTTGTTACTCTCAGCAGTGGGGTACAGAGTCTCAGTTGTTACTCTGAGCAGTGGGGTACATTCTCAGTTGTTACTCTGAGCAGTGGGGTAACAGTCTCAGTTGTTACTCTCAGCAGTGGGGTATAGAGTCTCAGCTGTTACTCTCAGCAGTGGGGTATAGTCTCAGTTGTTACTCTCAGCAATGGTGTACAGTCTCAGTTCTTACTTTCAGCAGTGGGGTAAAGTCTCAGTTGTTACTCTCAGCAGTAGGGTACAGTATCATTTGTTACTCTCAGCAGTGGGGTACAGTCTCAGTTGTTTCTCTCAGCAGTGGGGTACAGTCTCAGTTGTTACTCTCAACAGTGGGGTACAGTCTCAGTTGTTACTCTCAACAGTGGGGTACAGTCTCAGTTATTACTCTCAGCAGTGAGGCACCGTCTCAGTTGTTGCTCTCAGCAGTGGGGTACAGTCTCAGTTGTTAGCAGTGGGGTACAGTCTCAATTGTTACTCTCAGCAGTGGGGTACAGAGTGTCAGTTGTTACTCTCAGCATTGGGGTACAGTCTCAGTTGTCACTCTCAGCAGTGGGCAATAGAATCTCAGTTGTTACTCTCAGCAGTGAGGAACAGTCTCAGTTGTTGCTCTCAGCAGTGGGGTACAGTCTCAGTTGTTAGTCAGCATTGGGGTACAGACTCAATTGTTACTCTCAGCAGTGGGGTACAGAGTGTCAGTTGTTACTCTCAGCATTGGGGTACAGTCTCAGTTGTCACTCTCAGCAGTGGGGAATAGAATCTCAGTTGTTACTCTCAGCAGTGAGGTACAGTCTCAGTTGTTACTCTCAGCAGTGGGGTACAGTCTCAGTTGTTACTCTCAGCAGTGGAGTAGTCTCAGCTGTTACTCTCAGCAGTGGGGTACAGTCTAAGTTGTTACTCTCAGCATAGGGGTACAGAGTGTCAGCTGTTACTCTCAGCAGTGGGGTACAGTCTCAGTTGTTACTCTGAGCAGTGGGGTAACAGTCTCAGTTGTTACTCTCAGCAGTGGGGTATAGAGTCTCGGCTGTTACTCTCAGCTGTGGGGTACTTTCTCAGTTGTTACTCTCAGCAGTGGGGGACAGTCTCAGCTGTTAATCTCAGTAGTTGGGCATGGTCTCAGTTGTTACTCTCAGCAGTGGGGTACAGTCTCAGTTGTTACTCTAAGCAGTGGGATACAGTCTAAGTTGTTACTCTCAGCAGTGGGGTATAGAGTCTCAGTTGTTACTCTCAGCAGTGGGGTACAGTCTCAGTTGTTACTCTCAGCATAGGGGTACATAGTCTCAGCTGTTACTCTCAGCAGCGGGGTACAGAGTCTCAGTTCTTACTCTCAGCAGCGGGGTACAGAGTCTCAGTTGTTACTCTCAGCAGTGGGATACAGTCTCAGTTGTTACTCTCAGCAGTGGGGTACAGTCTCAGTTGTTACTCTCAGCAGTGGAGTACAGTCTCATTTGTTACTCTCAGCAGTGGGGTACAGTCTCAGTTGTTACTCTCAGCAGTGTGGTACAGTCTCAGTTGTTACTCTCAGCAGTGGAGTACAGTCTCAGTTGTTACTCTCAGCAGTGGGGTACAGTCTCAGTTGTTACTCTCAGCAGTGCGATACAGTCTCAGTCGTTATTCTCAGCAGTGGAGTACAGTCTCAGTTGTTACTCTCAGCAGTGGAGTACAGTCTCAGTCGTTACTCTCAGCAGTGGGGTACAGTCTCAGTTGTTACTCTTAGCAGTGTGGTAGTCTCAGTTGTTACTCTCAGCAGTGGGGTACAGAGTCTCAGTTGTTACTCTCAGCAGTGCGATACAGTCTCAGTTGTTACTCTCAGCAGTGGGATACAGTCTCAGTTGTTACTCTCAGCAGTGGGATACAGTCTCAGTTGTTACTCTCAGCAGTGCGATACAGTCTCAGTCGGTATTCTCAGCAGTGGGGTACAGAGTCTCAGTTGTTACTCTCAGCAGTGGGGTACAGAGTCTCAGTTGTTACTCTCAGCAGTGGGGTACAGTCTCAGTTGTTACTCTCAGCAGTGGAATACAGTCTCAGTTGTTATTCTCAGCAGTGGGATAGGGAGTCTCAGTTGTTACTCTCAGTAGTGGGGTACAGAGTCTCAGTTGTTACTCTCAGCAGTGGAGTACAGTCTCAATGTTACTCTCAGCAGTGGGGTGCTGTCTCAGTTATTACTATCAGCAGTGGGGTACAGTCTCAGTTGTTACTCTCAGCAGTGAGGTGCAGTCTCAGTTGTTACTCTCAGCAGAGGGCATAGAGTCTCAGTTGTTACTCTCAGCAGAGGGCATAGAGTCTCAGTTGTTACTCTCAGCAGAGGGCATAGAGTCTCAGTTGTTACTCTCAGCAGAGGGCATAGAGTCTCAGTTGTTACTCTCAGCAGAGGGCATAGAGTCTCAGTTGTTACTCTCAGCAGAGGGCATAGAGTCTCAGTTGTTACTCTCAGTAGTGAGGTACAGTCTCAGTTGTTACTCTCAGCAGTGGGGTATAGTCTCAGTTGTTACTCTCAGCAGTGGGATAGGGAGTCTCAGTTGTTACTCTCAGCAGTGGGGTACAGTCTCAGTTGTTACTGTCAGCAGTGGGGTACAGTCTCAATTGTTACTCTCAGCAGTGGGGTACAGTCTCAATTGTTACTCTCAGCAGTGGGGTACAGTCTCAGTTGTTACTCTCAGCAGTGAGGTACAGTCTCAGTTGTTACTCTCAGCAGTGGGGTACAGAGTCTCAGTTGTTACTCTCAGCAGTGAGGTACAGTCTCAGTTGTTACTCTCAGCAGTGGGGTACAGAGTCTCAGTTGTTACTCTCAGCAGTGGGGTACAGAGTCTCAGTTGTTACTCTCAGCAGTGGGGTACAGAGTCTCAGTTGTTACTCTCAGCAGTGGGGTACAGAGTCTCAGTTGTTACTCTCAGCAGTGGGGTACAGAGTCTCAGTTGTTACTCTCAGCAGTGGGGTACAGAGTCTCAGCTGTTACTCTCAGCAGCGGGGTACAGAGTCTCAGTTGTTACTCTCAGCAGCGGGGTACAGAGTCTCAGTTGTTACTCTCAGCAGTGGGGTACAGAGTCTCAGTTGTTACTCTGAGCAGTGGGGTACATTCTCAGTTGTTACTCTGAGCAGTGGGTATAGAGTCTCAGCTGTTACTCTCAGCAGTGGGGTATAGTCTCAGTTGTTACTCTCAGCAATGGTGTACAGTCTCAGTTCTTACTTTCAGCAGTGGGGTAAAGTCTCAGTTGTTACTCTCAGCAGTAGGGTACAGTATCATTTGTTACTCTCAGCAGTGGGGTACAGTCTCAGTTGTTTCTCTCAGCAGTGGGGTACAGTCTCAGTTGTTACTCTCAACAGTGGGGTACAGTCTCAGTTGTTACTCTCAACAGTGGGGTACAGTCTCAGTTATTACTCTCAGCAGTGAGGCACCGTCTCAGTTGTTCCTCTCAGCAGTGGGGTACAGTCTCAGTTGTTAGCAGTGGGGTACAGTCTCAATTGTTACTCTCAGCAGTGGGGTACAGAGTGTCAGTTGTTACTCTCAGCATTGGGGTACAGTCTCAGTTGTCACTCTCAGCAGTGGGCAATAGAATCTCAGTTGTTACTCTCAGCAGTGAGGAACAATCTCAGTTGTTGCTCTCAGCAGTGGGGTACAGTCTCAGTTGTTAGTCAGCATTGGGGTACAGTCTCAATTGTTACTCTCAGCAGTGGGGTACAGAGTGTCAGTTTTTACTCTCAGCATTGGGGTACAGTCTCAGTTGTCACTCTCAGCAGTGGGGAATAGAATCTCAGTTGTTACTCTCAGCAGTGAGGTACAGTCTCAGTTGTTACTCTCAGCAGTGGGGTACAGTCTCAGTTGTTACTCTCAGCAGTGCAGTAGTCTCAGCTGTTACTCTCAGCAGTGGGGTACAGTCTAAGTTGTTACTCTCAGCATAGGGGTACAGAGTGTCAGCTGTTACTCTCAGCAGTGGGGTACAGTCTCAGTTGTTACTCTGAGCAGTGGGGTAACAGTCTCAGTTGTTACTCTCAGCAGTGGGGTATAGAGTCTCGGCTGTTACTCTCAGCTGTGGGGTACAGTCTCAGTTGTTACTCTCAGCAGTGGGGGACAGTCTCAGCTGTTAATCTCAGTAGTTGGGCATGGTCTCAGTTGTTACTCTCAGCAGTGGGGTACAGTCTCAGTTGTTACTCTAAGCAGTGGGATACAGTCTAAGTTGTTACTCTCAGCAGTGGGGTATAGAGTCTCAGTTGTTACTCTCAGCAGTGGGGTACAGTCTCAGTTGTTACTCTCAGCATAGGGGTACATAGTCTCAGCTGTTACTCTCAGCAGCGGGGTACAGAGTCTCAGTTCTTACTCTCAGCAGCGGGGTACAGAGTCTCAGTTGTTACTCACAGCAGTGGGATACAGTCTCAGTTGTTATTCTTAGCAGTGGGGTATAGTGTCTCAGTTCTTACTCTCAGCAGTGGGGTACAGTCCCAGTTGTTATTCTCAGCAGCTGGGAACAGTCTCAATTGTTGCTCTCAGCAGTGGGATACAGAGTCTCAGTTGTTACTCTCAGCAGTGGGGTACAGTCTCAGTTGTTACTCTCAGCAGTGGGGGATATAATCTCACTTGTTACTCTCAGCAGTGGGGTACAGTCTCAGTTGTTACTCTCAGTAGTGGGGTATAGAGTCTCAGCTGTTACTCTCAGTAGTGGGGTATAGAGTCTCAGCTGTTACTCTCAGCAGCGTGGTACAGTCTCAGTTGTTACTCTCAGCAGTGGGGTATAGTCTCAGTTGTTACTCTCAGCAGTAGGGTACAGTATCATTTGTTACTCTCAGCAATGGTGTACAGTCTCAGTTCTTACTTTCAGCAGTGGGGTAAAGTCTCAGTTGTTACTCTCAGCAGTAGGGTACAGTATCATTTGTTACTCTCAGCATTGGGGTACAGTCTCAGTTGTTTCTCTCAGCAGTGGGGTACAGTCTCAGTTGTTACTCTCAACAGTGGGGTACAGTCTCAGTTGTTACTCTCAGCAGTGGGTACAGTCTCAGTTGTTACTCTCAGCAGTGGGGTACAGTCTCAGTTGTTACTCTCAGCAGTGGGGTATAGTCTCAGTTGTTACTCTCAGCAGTGGGGTACAGTCCCAGTTGTTACTCTCAGCAGTGGGGTACAGTCTCAGTTGTTACTCTCAGCAGTGGGGTACAGTCTCAGTTGTTACTCTCAACAGTGGGGTACAGTCTCAGTTGTTACTCTCAGCAGTGGGTACAGTCTCAGTTGTTACTCTCAGCAGTGGGGTACAGTCTCAGTTGTTACTCTCAGCAGTGGGGTATAGTCTCAGTTGTTACTCTCAGCAGTGGGGTACAGTCTCAGTTGTTACTCTCAGCAGTGGGGTACAGTCTCAGTTGTTACTCTCAGCAGTGGGGTACAGTCTCAGTTGTTACTCTCAGCAGTGGGTACAGTCTCAGTTGTTACTCTCAGCATAGGGGTACATAGTCTCAGCTGTTACTCTCAGCAGCGGGGTACAGAGTCTCAGTTCTTACTCTCAGCAGCGGGGTACAGAGTCTCAGTTGTTACTCACAGCAGTGGGATACAGTCTCAGTTGTTATTCTTAGCAGTGGGGTATAGTGTCTCAGTTCTTACTCTCAGCAGTGGGGTACAGTCCCAGTTGTTATTCTCAGCAGCTGGGAACAGTCTCAATTGTTGCTCTCAGCAGTGGGATACAGAGTCTCAGTTGTTACTCTCAGCAGTGGGGTACAGTCTCAGTTGTTACTCTCAGCAGTGGGGGATATAATCTCACTTGTTACTCTCAGCAGTGGGGTTCAGTCTCAGTTGTTACTCTCAGTAGTGGGGTATAGAGTCTCAGCTGTTACTCTCAGTAGTGGGGTATAGAGTCTCAGCTGTTACTCTCAGCAGCGTGGTACAGTCTCAGTTGTTACTCTCAGCAGTGGGGTATAGTCTCAGTTGTTACTCTCAGCAGTAGGGTACAGTATCATTTGTTACTCT
This sequence comes from Cherax quadricarinatus, assembly GCF_038502225.1. Taxonomy (NCBI): domain Eukaryota; kingdom Metazoa; phylum Arthropoda; class Malacostraca; order Decapoda; family Parastacidae; genus Cherax; species Cherax quadricarinatus. The sequence goes on from NC_091310.1 coordinate 19,113,180, forward strand.
CAGCAATGGTGTACAGTCTCAGTTCTTACTTTCAGCAGTGGGGTAAAGTCTCAGTTGTTACTCTCAGCAGTAGGGTACAGTATCATTTGTTACTCTCAGCAGTGGGTACAGTCTCAGTTGTTTCTCTCAGCAGTGGGGTACAGTCTCAGTTGTTACTCTCAACAGTGGGGTACAGTCTCAGTTGTTACTCTCAGCATTGGGTACAGTCTCAGTTGTTACTCTCAGCAGTGGGGTACAGTCTCAGTTGTTACTCTCAGCAGTGGGGTATAGTCTCAGTTGTTACTCTCAGCAGTGGGGTACAGTCCCAGTTGTTACTCAGCAGTGGGGTACAGTCTCAGTTGTTACTCTCAGCAGTGGGGTACAGTCTCAGTTGTTACTCTCAACAGTGGGGTACAGTCTCAGTTGTTACTCTCAGCAGTGGGTACAGTCTCAGTTGTTACTCTCAGCAGTGGGGTACAGTCTCAGTTGTTACTCTCAGCAGTGGGGTATAGTCTCAGTTGTTACTCTCAGCAGTGGGGTACAGTCTCAGTTGTTACTCTCAGCAGTGGGGTACAGTCTCAGTTGTTACTCTCAGCAGTGGGGTACAGTCTCAGTTGTTACTCTCAGCAGTGGGATACAGTCTCAGTTGTTACTCTCAGCAGTGGGGTACAGTCTCAGTTGTTACTCTGAGCAGTGGGGTACAGTCTCAGTGGGTGAGCAAGACAATCTGCAACATTTCGTATCTTTATCGACGAAGCCTGATCTGCAGGCTTCATCAGTCGAATACAGAGGTGAAATTCAATGTTAGAGACAGTGTACGAAGTGGAGAGATAGTTTGAGATAATGAGTCTCTCAGTCTTGATGAAAGATAATAACCAGGCTCCTAGCATTGACTGGCGGGTGACCTTACGTCTGGCAAACTCCTGTTGCACGCCGTATTCCCTCAGTCACCACATAAAAACAATGAACATTACATAACACGTTATTGAACCTAATTACACAGTTATACCTTCAGCTGTGAAATAAGTGACTAGGCTCGCTGGAAGTCACTCTCAAAAAAAATGTTACCTTCAAACATGGCGAGAGCAAGTTAGTCATTGAGGTTGTAATTCACCCGAGGTTGCTGGTGTTTTGTTCGTCAGGAACCAGGAGTCTCCTAATGCTAATAATGTCTTTATTTACTACAAGCACATGCGCATGGTATTTAGGCCTAGCTGACATCAGTGACACAGCACTATATAAAAAGAACATAAGGAACACTGCAGCAGGCCTACTGACCCATGCGGGACAGGTCCATGTCAACCCCCGGCTTAGTTATGCTGAGCATTTCGCGTAATTTAAGTCCTTGTCCCAGGATGCGGCCCACACCAGTCGACTAACACCAAGGTACCCATTTTACTGATGGGTGAACATAGACAACAGGTGTAAAGAAACACGCCCAATGTTTCTACCCTGGCTGGGAATCGAACCCATGACCTCGCCGTGTGAAGCGAGAGCTTTAGGATACACTATTCGTATGAACATATGCTCCGTTGTTTACCGTCGGATTTCCTCCAGTTTTGGTGCACAAGACAAAGTGTTTTCACTCTTTCCTGAAAATATTTATCAAAAATATACCTCAAACAACAACTGAGAAAAGGCTGAAAAATGACTGATTTACTGAAGATGCCATTTGTCCCCGACGACGTAAGGTTGTTTGGACACTTGGTGCCGAGAGAACAATGCTAATACGAATTTCTAATATTCTAATATCCTCTAAATGTCTTATCTTTATTTCACAAAAAAATAAAGTTTGTTAGTACTTGGAATGTTGCAAAAGATCTGCCCTTTACTCCCACATAACTGCCAAAGTATTTGGAATATTTCCAAAGTTATATCATTAGAAAATAGAGAAATCATTATTCTACAATTTCTGTGAATATTATTCCATTTAATTAAGTAATAACGTCGGAAAACGGCGGCATAAATGAATAAGTTACTTCCGAGATATTGGCCTGGAGCGCCGGCCGGCCCCCCGTCTCGAAAAAAAAAAAAAATAGCGAAAATCGCGTTTGTTTGGGTGTATTTCTTAGTAAATTGGTGTTCTAGTGCAGTTATCCTCTTCAACACACCGTTTTCTATCATTGAAGACCAAGTCATACAACAAGAAGTCGAGGGGTAACAATTTTATATCGAATATTACTGGTGGATTCTCGCCATATTATGGCCTATTTTATTCAGTCTACAGTATATAACATGTTTGTATGTTATTTATAGTGTTTATTATATCATATTAGATCAATTTTGATAGATAAATAAGCCGTAGAGTTGATATATAAGCTGATGTAAGCGTAATAATGAAGTGATTTCTCCTGGCGCTCTCTGGAGCCGAGCGTTCCCATATGGTGCCTGGTTGGCTCTACGTCTACGGATAAGCTCCACCTACTGTTTTATGATGCCAAATAGTCAGTTATTATACTAGAAAGAATAATGCAGGAAAAAGCGATAAAAAAACAAGGAAAAAAATCCAAAAAATATATGGGCCGTGAGCAGACGCGCTACCCATATCGCCGTTACCTTACCTGATATAAATGACTATAATTTCTTGTAGAAACGTCGTAGAACATTGATTCTTGAATTATATTTTGTCAATTTAAATCTAGTTATACTCCTGACCTTGTCAACAACCTATACCAGACTCTAGTGCAATTGCAAGTACCATTTCAATTTGTATTTTTATATTATAAGTTTGTATTATAATTCCTACTCTAAGATTGTTTTCATATCTTAGTGACTATATTGTGTGTGCAATTAGTGTATTTTTCAATTATATTATTGTTCAAGGCCCTTAACTATCTTTTGCTAACTAGTACCAACTACCTCATATATTTTTTTTTCTACTTTTTTTATTCTTTTGCTACCTTAACTTGTATATTTTATCTTGTCAATTTAAATCTAGTTATACTCTAATTCTTGTAAACAACTTATATAACACCTTAGTGCAATTACAATTGAGAGTCTTGTGCCTTGTTTATATTATTAGATTAAACTCAGTTGTACTATAGTCAATACCAAATTCATTATATTAGACCATATTGCAATTACTAGTGAGAGACTGGTGCTATTTTTAATTTGTATTGTTATATTATTAGATTAAATCTAGTTGTACTATAGCTCATTCTAGCTCAAAACATAGACTCCACAAAAGTCATTATATTAGACCTTAGTGCAATTATTTGATTACCACTTTATTAACAGCCTGAGCTTGCTACCATCTGCAGCTCATAAGACTGCCATCCCCACGAGCCCCTTTGAGGCGGGGTAGATGGCAGACCAGAGGCCTAGCTTCCCCCTACGAGCCCCGTGAGGGCGGGGAATGTGGCTAGGCCTGGGGACACTTGGTCCCAAAGATGAGGAGGTACTTGTCCTTCCTCCCATGGGAGACTTAAGTCTCGAGACACTCCCCAGATAGGGAGCCAAGGCCAGGTCACCACTACTTGGAAAAGACCCGGGCCGGGAGAATACCGGTGAATAAAAAAAAAACACTTTATTGTTCACCACAACTTATATTAGTCCCTTTTATATTATAATTTTATATTATAATTCTAACTTTAAAGAATTACCTTTAAAGTACTACCTACTATCATATTCCCAAGCTCCATTATTTGATCATCACTTTATTTGTTCACCACAAATTATTTTAGTCCCTTTTATATTGTCTCCTTTATTTTAGCTTTAAAAAACTACCTTAGCTCATTATTTTTACATTTGTTAAATAATTCAGGTGCTGTTTTTTTTTTAGCTTTAGAATATTTACTTTATTTTTTACTTAATTCTAACTATAGATTCACTACAAATCTTATGATTACAAGCATTGATCCTGATACCAACCTCTTATTTAATGACTTAAATGATTCAAACAGTTACTGTAATTACTACACAGCAGAACAATCAAAGGCACTTCTCAGAGCCAACAACAACATAACTATCTTTAACTACAATATCAGATCTTTAAGCAAGCATTATGATGACCTCCTAGCATTACTAAATTCCTTGCATGCCAATATGTCCATCATTACACTAACTGAAACCTGGCTAAAGCCTGATACTACAGATGTCTATGCCATTCCTGGTTACACAGCCATACACAACTGTAGACCAGACCAACAAGGGGGTGGCACTGCTATATACTACTCAGACCAACTAGAATGTATCACTAATACTTGCACAAGGGATGAACATGGGGAATATATAATAGCTAAATTCAAATCCAAATACCTACAAAAACCTCTCACAGTGATAAACATCTACAGAGTTCCACAATCAAACATTAGCCAATTTAGTCAAAACCTAGGAAGTATGATAACTGATGCACGCATGAACAAAGATCACTTACTACTCTCAGGTGACTTTAATATAAATCTCCTGCAAGACCAGGACCCACACGTTACTGAATTCATAAACACAATGAGTAACTGCATGTTGCTACCAACAGTAACAAAACCTACAAGAGTTACAGAGACTAGTGTTTCCCTACTTGACCACATCTGGACCAACACCATATCCCCTTTAAAATCAGGCATAATTACAGATAATACCACAGACCACTACCCTACTTTCCTCATAACAACTCTTGGTAAAATACCCCAAGACACTACTAAAGTCACCTTCAGACTTCACAATGAGGCAGCCATTAATAACTTCACAACAGCAGTAACAAACATTGACTGGCACACTGAGCTAGAAATCTATACAGATATTGACGAATGTTTTAATAATTTTCTAAAAAAGACCCAATACCTTTATAACAAGCACTGCCCTAAAAAAAACTAAACAGATGACAGCTAAGAGACTGAACAGTCCCTGGCTAATACCCAGCATTCTCAAATCCATAAATACAAAACACCGATATGAAAAACAGTACAGAATGGGTCACATAACCAGAGACCAAACAAAACGTTACTCGTCAATCCTAACCAGCCTGATAAGAAGGGCAAAAAAATTGTATTATGAGAACAGATTATCCAACTTACGAGGTGATATAAAAAAGACCTGGAAGACCCTATCAGAAATTCTGGGAACAAAAAAGATATCACGACATAGCGAAATAAAATTAGCAAAATCAGATGAACCCCAACTCCCACCAATAGAAACAGCAAACAGACTCAATGATTTCTTCTCCACTATAGGTCAAAACCTTGCCAATAAAATCCCAAGCTCAGATACCCCACCAAATGACTACCTCACTGGCAACTACCCGAACACACTGTTCCTAGCTCCGACTAACCCATACGAAGTCTCCCTTATTATCAACGTACTGAAAAACAAGGCAGGAGATTTAAATACCTTACCACCCTTTATATACAAAAAAGCGTCACAAGTACTATCACCAATCATTGCAACACTCTTTAACAAATCCATTGAATCCTCCACCTTCCCTACAGTTCTCAAAATAGCAAGGGTCACCCCGATCCATAAAGGAGGAGACCAGAGTTGAATAACTATAGGCCAATATCCAATTTACACCCTCTCTCAAAAATCTTCGAAAAATTAATTCATAAACGAATCTACTCCTACCTTATCTCCCAAAACATACTCAACCCCTGCCAATTTGGATTCAGGCCTAATAAAAATACTAATGATGCTATTATACACATGCTAGAACATATATACACTGCAATAGAGAAAAAAGAAGTCCTACTGGGGATCTTCATTGACTTACGTAAAGCTTTTGATACAGTTGACCATGACTTGCTCCACGTAAAATTGTCACACTATGGTATTAGAGGGCACTCCCTCAACTACCTCAAGTCTTACCTCAGCAACAGAAGCCAATATGTGTACGCAAATGGGGCAAGCTCTTCCGCACAACCAATTACAGTTGGTGTCCCACAGGGAAGTGTCCTTGGCCCTCTTCTCTTTCTCCTATACATAAATGACCTACCAAATGCTTCGCAATTACTCAAACCCACAGTTTTTGCAGATGACACTACATACGTCTTCTAAGATAAGATTTCGTTCGGATTTTTAACCCCGGAGGGTTAGCCACCCAGGATAACCCAAGAAAGTCAGTGCGTCATCGAGGACTGTCTAACTTATTTCCATTGGGGTCCTTAATCTTGTCCCCCAGGATGCGACCCACACCAGTCGACTAACACCCAGGTACCTATTTGCTGCTATGTGAACAGGACAACAGGTGCAAGGAAACGTGTCGAAATGTTTCCACCCGCCGGGAATCGAACCCGGGCCCTCCGTGTGTGAAGCGGGAGCTTTAGCCACCAGGCCACCCGAGCCCAGTCACGCTAGCCAATACTGTAAACACCGAATTACAGAAAATATCTACCTGGATGGGGACTAACAAACTTACACTAAACATTGACAAAACCTACTTCATTCAGTTTGGTAACAGAGCTACAGATGTATCTCTTAACATAACAATAAACGGATCACCTATCACAAAGCTAACAAAGGAAAAATTCCTAGGAATCCACCTCGATAATAGACTCAAATTTCATACACATATACAACAAATTTCTAAGAAAATTTCCAAGACTGTAGGCATACTATCGAAGATACGGTACTATGTTCCACAGTCAGCCCTCCTGGCCCTTTATCACTCTCTTATTTACCCCTATCTCACCTATGGAATTTGTGCATGGGGCTCAACAACAATTAACCATCTCAGACCACTAATTACCCAACAAAAGGCTGCAGTTAGAATGATAACAAATTCTCACTACAGGCAACACACTCCACCAATATTCAAAACACTCAACCTACTCACCATACAAAACATCCATACTTATTATTGCACCTATTACATACATAGAACACTTAACTCTGATATTAACCCTCCCCTCAAACATCTCCTTGCCAACCTCAACAGAACACATGACCATAACACAAGGCACAGATCACTCTTTGATGTTCCTCGTGTCCATCTCACGCTATGCAAAAACTCAATGCACATAAAAGGCCCTAAAATCTGGAATTCATTACCCGTAAATATAAAAGAAACACTACCTGTTTATAAATTCAAGTCTCTTCTCAAAGATCACTTACTCACTCAAAACCAAATAAATACTGAATAACTGAACCTTATAAATTGTATATCCTATATGTTACTCACAATTATATCACACAAATGTTAAACCTAGGACCCAATCTAACTTTATTATTTTTTTAAATACACTACCTAACAGAATACTCCATTCGACTGAATGTACAGCAATGCAAGCAACCATATGACCTGTCTTTGTAATACTCATTTGTGCTTTATAGTTATCTGTTTACAATAATGTTTTATCACTGATTTCATCATTGCTTAGTTAATCTTAAGTTAATTTTAAGCCAGCCCGTAATGCTATGCATATAAGTGGCTTTGGCATGCTGCTCTTACCTGTATTTTTTGTACCTCTGTATGTATGTACCTTTGTGTGTGTGTGTGTGTGTGTGTGTGTGTGTGTGTGTGTGTGTGTGTGTGTGTGTGTGTGTGTGTGTGTGTGTGTGTGTGTGTGTGTGTGTGGTGTGTGTGACTCAACAATCAATATTTGCACCAATAACTCATTACAGTTGTGACCGGGTGTGGAAGTGTGAATTGCTCATTACTCTATAATTTGTTCATGATTGTAGCCAAAGTATAAACGTAAGTAACCATTCTACAGAATTCATTACCTTTGTAACTTGTGAGCTCATTACTATGGAAAATTTTCTAGGGTGCTTACCTGTATGTACCTCAACATTATATACATACCAGTAATCTCATTGGGAGACAATCATATTGTTTACCGTAGTCACCCCGTGTAGACATGTGAGAAAACTTAACCACCCCTGGTCGCACCAAGTGGTCCCCTCGACCTCACAATCTTATCCATATCTATCCGAGACCAGTATGGATTGGGTAGCACCCACAAGTACGGTGCTACTAATTAATTGTGGACTGTATAGATTATATTAGTTTAGCTGAATGAAGGGGAGGGGGGTAGGATACACCTGGATACATCCGTCAAGGAAAACATTTGTACATAATCCCACTACTTACCAGATGTTCTCTGGTGGTCACTTGATGTAGCTGGATCACTCATAACCTATCTAATTATAACATACCACCACTGGCCAGTCTAAGGTTGCTATAACTAGAAGGGTTACTTAACTGTGGGTGATTGATATTCCTCATTTCTTGATTCACCATCTCATTTTCGATGTCCTGCTACACCGACACGATTCTCATTCCAGCAGGACGAGGTATCCGCTGGTTTGTCCTGCTTTAGACGTCGTGACTCAAGGAGTTTCCCTTTCCTCGTCTCGTTAACAACGAGGTCTAGCGTGTTCACTTGGAGCAAACGACTTATTTCACTTCACATATTCTCTTAACTTAGCGTTATTATCCTTAATTACATTACAATTCACAAGACGATTTAATGACTCAAATTATTATACACATTAGAGATCACTCCATTAAGATCTGAGACCGATGAGTGATGATTAAACCAAGGGTAATTTTCCCGGGGCTCAGTCCAGGACGACGCGTCAGTCACCCCCGGTCCTACCCGTAATCACCTTTTACCACTCTATTATCGTGGTCCCGTAAATCACGTTCCCTCACTCTCCACTAGGAACAGTCACGACACTTCCTATTACGAAATGAGGCCTATATTAATCCTTAGGCCGCCGTGAATGCCAATTTCGTGGTACCATGCCTTTTCCGCTTCCTCTCCACCTTCAAAACAAACCCGCCACTCCCCCCCGCACATCCGCGCATGCGCAAAGGGAGCTCTTGGTTCTACTCTTATTTTCAAATACATTTTTGACCCATATAGACACATTAAACACCTATTAGGCACTATAGTTTCGGAAAATTAAAAAAATTTCCACACTGCGGCCGGGCGGAGGTCGTTGCTAGACGACTTACATAATGTGGAGTACAATTTTTTCCATCTTCACTGGCCACCCATATTTATTGAACTCTCAAAATGGACTAATTGGTGTTCCATTCTCTCAGGGGCATAAGCCTATGCTCCCTGGATTAAGTTATTGGGCATACTGGAATTTTGAGACTTTACCAATAACAAGTCTCTCAGTATCCCAAGTCAGCCCCAGCACATTACTGCATATAGGCACCAACTCCATGGCCATCCATATTTATTGAACCCTCAAAATGGACTAATTAGTGTTCCATTCTCTCAGGGGCATAAGCCTATACTCCCTGGATTAATTTATTGGGCATACTGGAATTTTGAGACTTTAACAATAACAAGTCTCTCAGTATCCCAAGTCAGTCCCAGCACATTTCTTCATTATTTCATTAACCCCTTCACATATCCTCATTAGTTCCTCTTCAGTTGACGTCACACCCGGAAATTGTCCACATAAGATTATTTACCCAATTACTTCGCTCAGTGGACCGCCTGTGCATTTAAGGTGTGCATTTATCGTCGCCTGAAGTAAGAACAATTTATTATTTAACTGCTTATTAATTATATCATTATAAGCAGTCAACAATTTTGGTGTCTTGCTCAGTTCGCAGAGCTGGGTCCTTTAACTGTCCATACGCCATCCTATAATTAGTAGGTAATTCTGGACGGTCAAGCTTCCACGGAAGTCGCACCCAGTAATGTCCAGATTCACATTTAACATCCTTCAGGTATTGTTCCTGAGTAAAGGAATCATTTGGACTTTCCTCATTTACATTAATCCCTATGCTGTCCAGCTCCCACAAATTAGACTGGTTCAACATCATTCTCGATAGAAGAATACTTGTACTGGGTTGACCTTTCATGAGTAAGACACCGTGACCGTATTCACTACTTCCTCTAGTCATTATTACTAGGCGGTAGTCTGCCATATATTACATGGCCCGTACCAGTGTTGAGGAGAGTGACGCCGTATGGTTTTGGATTTATGCCCTTTATCCTGAATTTTTACATCCAACACCGGCAAGGCTACCTCAGCTAGGCCATCATTATTGCCATTAGCTGCAACCTTTACATCAGTCACTGTAGTGTCAGGGTTATTAACATTATCATTATTGTCACCATTATTATAAGAATCACATACAACCCTGCACATAACTGTATGGTGCTTTCCCTTGTTGCATTGATAGCAACTGTTCAATTTGGTATGACAATCCTTTACATTATGATTGTCTAGACATCTGATAAATCTGTCAAGTTCTTTCATTCTTTCCACTTTAATATCCCATGAATTACAGGCATTACAATTTTTAGTGAAATGAGTACCCTGGCAGAAGAGGCAGTCTCTCTTTTCCTTGCCTGACCTCTTATTAACTGGGTTACACTTACTGAAGTACTTATTCCTCTTACCTTGATGTGAGGAACCACTATTACTGATTCCTGACTTGATATGTGCCTATTTAACTCTTAACTATGATTATTACCACTGGGATTATTTTTCCCTTTTGAGACTTGACAGATACTTCAGAGTCATTATGTGTTATATCCTTAGAACTGTTTGGCTGACTGGTCTGCAATTGAACAATTAATTCCTGCCGACCTAGTCTGATTTCCTCCAGACCGTACTATGGAGGTTTTGGCAAACACACCCTTTGCATTAATAGGTTGATCAACTGCCTGGCTTACACCCTTTAATTTATTCAAAGCCTTACTTTTACAAGACAGTTTTTCTTCCAATTCGTAATGTTGATTAATTAAAACATTCATTTCCATTCCATCTGTACAATTCTCTAGCAGATCTCTTTCACAGTCTTTAAACCACAATTTGTACCAATCAAATCTACTCTCTAAAGCATCTAAATATAACTTTAATTCATTAGGGTTCACGGTTCTTTGATTCACTAAATCAAATGCCTTCGTCACATGGCTTTTAATAGCCTGTAATGATGCTTTCATTACTCTAAAATTCACGGACTTGTCAGCCACATTAACTCCATTAGATCCAGTCATGGTTAGAGAATTATTAATCACTGATTATACAACTTAAGTAGGCGCCTTATAAGAGTAATTCTTGCACTTTACTCTTGTATATCCTAGCCACACATGTGCTAGCAATTAATTGGGCTAATTGTCATCCATCACACGATCGATTAAACTTGTGCACCCTACACCCACTTCCTTCAATCAGTCACTTAATTATTAAGTAATTAATTCAATTAATTTTTTCACTGATTGCACCCGGTTCTCGAAGGACCAACGGGCAGATATGGAAAATTTTCTAGGGTGCTTACCTGTATGTACCTCAACATTATATACATACCAGTAATCTCATTGGGAGACAATCATATTGTTTACCGTAGTCACCCCGTGTAGACATGTGAGAAAACTTAACCACCCCTGGTCGCACCAAGTGGTCCCCTCGACCTCACAATCTTATCCATATCTATCCGAGACCAGTATGGATTGGGTAGCACCCACAAGTACGGTGCTACTAATTAATTGTGGACTGTATAGATTATATTAGTTTAGCTGAATGAAGGGGAGGGGGGTAGGATACACCTGGATACATCCGTCAAGGAAAACATTTGTACATAATCCCACTACTTACCAGATGTTCTCTGGTGGTCACTTGATGTAGCTGGATCACTCATAACCTATCTAATTATAACATACCACCACTGGCCAGTCTAAGGTTGCTATAACTAGAAGGGTTACTTAACTGTGGGTGATTGATATTCCTCATTTCTTGATTCACCATCTCATTTTCGATGTCCTGCTACACCGACACGATTCTCATTCCAGCAGGACGAGGTATCCGCTGGTTTGTCCTGCTTTAGACGTCGTGACTCAAGGAGTTTCCCTTTCCTCGTCTCGTTAACAACGAGGTCTAGCGTGTTCACTCGGAGCAAACGACTTATTTCACTTCACATATTCTCTTAACTTAGCGTTATTATCCTTAATTACATTACAATTCACAAGACGATTTAATGACTCAAATTATTATACACATTAGAGATCACTCCATTAAGATCTGAGACCGATGAGTGATGATTAAACCAAGGGTAATTTTCCCGGGGCTCAGTCCAGGACGACGCGTCAGTCACCCCCGGTCCTACCCGTAATCACCTTTTACCACTCTATTATCGTGGTCCCGTAAATCACGTTCCCTCACTCTCCACTAGGAACAGTCACGACACTTCCTATTACGAAATGAGGCCTATATTAATCCTTAGGCCGCCGTGAATGCCAATTTCGTGGTACCATGCCTTTTCCGCTTCCTCTCCACCTTCAAAACAAACCCGCCACTCCCCCCCGCACATCCGCGCATGCGCAAAGGGAGCTCTTGGTTCTACTCTTATTTTCAAATACATTTTTGACCCATATAGACACATTAAACACCTATTAGGCACTATAGTTTCGGAAAATTAAAAAATTTTCCACAATTACCTTTGTACCTAGTTCAGCTATCAAAACTTTGGGGGTCCAGTCCCTGGACCCATTACGTACCTCTGTAATCTGTAAATACCTTTGTAACTTGTCATGATTGTGACCAGACTTACCTGGAGTTCATTACCTTTGTAAATTGTGAGTTCATTACCTTTGTAAATTGTGAGTTCATTACCTTTGTAAATTGTGAGTTCATTACCTCTGTAACTTGCTCAGCTATCAAAACTTTGGAGTCCAGTCCCTGGACCAATTATGTACCTCTGTAATCTTTTGTCTACCGCCCACAGGATGGGTATGGGGTGCATAATAAACATATTAAACTAACTGTATGTATGCTTAAATTACTAAATAAATAAATAAATAAATAAATAAATAAATTGTGTTGCCAAAGAGTTATGCTATTTTTCTGTATGAATAACTGAATTTCCATAATTTTTCGATTGTTTTTGGAGAGCGCGCGAATAATTCGAATATTGCACCCTTTAGCCACCAGAGCCAATATTAGTCTTTATCTTGTGACTACAACTATTTACTGGTGCTAGGTGTCATTAATGACTGAACAACCACTATCTTACTGGTACTGAGTGTCATTAATAACTGAAAAACCACTATCTTACTGGTGCTGGGTTTTATTAGTAATTGAACGACCAATATCCTACTGGTGCTGGATGTCATTAATAATTAAGGAGCCACTGGAAGTTGTCGTTCTCTGTAGTTAAAGAAACTCATCCGTTTTCTATGAATCTCACTGCCGGCCTTTATCTTGATGAGTAATTTCAACATTCTTCTTTTAATGAGAATTTAGTCCACATATTAATAGCCCTTAATAACTCAAGAAAACCAAGCATTGTGATATATCTTCAGTGATGTTCTTATAAAAAGTGTAGTTAATGTAGTGTGGTTCAGTTCTACATTTAGCTAAGTTATTAAACATTATACAGAGGCTTTGAAAACACCAAGAAAATATTGCATTTCTACTGCGGTAAATACAAACTGCTTGTTTTCATTATGGATGTACACGAGTGAGATTGTATGATGACCCTTCCTATTACTATGTCGTGCCGAATATGTAAAACTGGTCAATTAGTAAGAACTCATTTAAAATTAAGTCCTTTCTAAAATTTTCTCTTATATGTTTAAATTTTTTTATTAATGTTAATATAAAAATTAATAATTTTGTACTAAGAGAACTCTAGAAAACTTACCTAACCTTATTATAACAAGCGCAATTTAATTTAGCCTAATCCAACTAAATATATTTTAGATAAGTTTACACTAATTTAATAATAAACAACACAATAAAATATAGTTTTTTTTTTCGTTAGGTTCAGAACGATTTTTGCGAAATCATGCATACACAAATTTTCACTTGCCTTATTCAACAAGAAGAGGGTTGCTAAATTATTTAAGCCAAAATAGCAAATTTTACCTACTGGGTACAATATATATATACTATATGTCGTGCCGAATATGTAAAACTGGTCAATTAGCAAGAACTCATTTAAAATTAAGTCCTTTCTAAAAATTTCTTTTATACGTTTAAACATATATTTTTTTCATTAAAGTTAATGTAAAAAAAATTAATTTTGCTCCAAAACAATCTTAGAAAACTTACCTAACCTTATTATAACAAGAACAATTTATTTTAGCTCAACCCAACTAAATATATTTTAGATTTGTTTACAACAATTTAATAATAAACAAACACAGTGAAATATATTTTTTTATTTAGATATGTCTCGACCCCTGCAAACACAAATAGGTGAGTACACACACACACACACACACACACACACACACACACACACACACACACACACACACACATATATATATATATATATATATATATATATATATATATATATATATATATATATATATATATATATATTATTATTATTATTATTATTATTATTATTATTATCACACTGGCCGATTCCCACTAAGGCAGAGTGGCCCGAAAAAGAAAAACTTTCACCATCATTCACTCCATCACTGTCTTGCCAGAAGGGTGCTTTACACTACAGTTTTTAAACTGCAACATTAACACCCCTCTTTGGCACGATATAATATATATATATATATATATATATATATATATATATATATATATATATATATATATATATATATATATATATATATATATGTCGTGCCGAATAGGCAGAACTTGCGATCTTAGCTTAAATAGCAACGCTCATCTTGCCATATAGGACAAGTGAAAATTTGTGTATGCAATAATTTCGCCAAAATCGTTCTGAACCTAACGAAAAAAAATATATTTCACTGTGTTTGTTTAGTATTAAATTATTGTAAACAAATCTAAAATATATTTAGTTGGGTTAGGCTAAAATAAATTGCGCTTGTTATAATAAGGTTAGGTAAGTTTTCTAAGTTCCTTTTGGTGCAAAATTATAAATTTTTACATCAACATTAATGAAAAAAATATATCTTTAAACGTATAAGAGAAAATTTTAGAAAGGACTTAATTTTAGATGAGTTTTGCTAATTGACCAGTTTTACATATTCGGCACGACATATATATATATATATATATATATATATATATATATATATATATATATATATATATATATATATATATATATATATATATAAATATATATATATATATATATTATACCTGGAGGTTACCTGGAGGTTATTCCGGGGATCAACGCCCCCGCAGCCAGGTCCATGACCAGGCCTCCCGATGGATCAGGGCCTGATCAACTAGGCTGTTACTGCTGGCCGCACGCAGTGCAACGTACGAGCCACAGCCCGGCTGATCCGGCACTGACTTTAGGTATCTGTCCAGGTCTCTCTTGAAGGCAGCCAGGGGTTTATTGGCAATTCCCCTAATGCTTGATGGGAGGCTGTTGAACAGTTTTGGGCCCCGGACACTTATGGTGTTTTCTCTTAGTGTACCAATGGCGCCCCTACTTTTTATTGGGGGCATTTTGCATCGCCTGCCCAGTCTTTTACTTTCGTAGGGAGTGATTTCTGTGTGCAGATTTGGGACCATTCCTTCCAAGATTTTCCAAGTGTAGATTATGATATATCTCTCCCTCCTGCGTTCCAACGAGTACAAGTCAAGTGCTTCCAAGCGTTCCCAGTAGTTAAGGTGCTTGACAGAACTTATACGTGCAGTAAAGGATCTCTGTACACTCTCTAGATCTGCGATTTCACCTGCTTTGAATGGAGATGTTAATGTACAGCAGTATTCCAGCCTAGAGAGAACAAGTGATTTGAAAAGGATCATCATGGGCTTGGCATCTCTCGTTTTGAAAGTTCTCATTATCCATCCTATCATTTTCTTTGCACGTGCGATCGTGGCACTGTTGTGATCCTTGAAAGTGAGATCCTCAGACATTACTACTCCCAGGTCCCTTACATTATTTTTCCGCTCTATTGTATGGCCGGAGTCAGTAGTATACTCTGTTCTAGTTATTATCTCCTCCAGTTTTCCATAACGGAGTAGTTGGAATTTGTCCTCATTGAACATCATATTGTTTACCGTTGCCCACTGGAAAACTTTGTTTATATCTTCTTGGAGGTTAACCGCGTCCTCAACAGATGACAGCCTCATGCAGATCCTAGTATCATCCGCAAAGGATGATACGGTGCTGTGATGTATATCTCTGTTTATGTCTGATATGAGGATAAGGAATAAGATGGGGGCGAGTACTGTGCCTTGTGGAACAGAGCTCTTCACTATGGCAGCCTCCGATTTAACTCTGTTGACCACTACTCTTTGTGTTCGATTTGTTAGGAAGTTGAAGATCCATCTCCCCACTTTCCTAGTTATTCCTTTAGCACGTATTTTATGGGCTATTACGCCATGATCGCATTTGTCAAATGCTTTTGCAAAGTCTGTGTATATTACATCTGCATTCTGATTTTCTTCCAGTGCATCCAAGGCCATGTCATATATATATATATATATATATATATATATATATATATATATATATATATATATATATATATATATATATATATATATATACATATACATATAGTATATCGTGCCGAATATGTAAAACTGGTCAATTAGCAAGAACTCGTTTAAAATAAAGTCTTTTCTAAAATTTCCTCTTATACGTTTAACGATATATTTTTTCATTAATTAATATTGATGTAAAACTTTATAATTTTGCACCAAAAGAATCTTAGAAAACTTACCTAACCTTATTATAAAAAGAACAATGTATTTTAGCCTAACCCAGCTAAATATATTTTATATAAGTTTACAATAATTTAATAATAAAGAAACAACGAAATATATTTTTTTCGTTAGACCCAGAATGATTTTTCATCGATACCATGCCTAACCCTTCTAGGGTAGGGTAGGTGCCTGAGCCGGAGCTTGTAGCTCACAAGACTGTCATTCCCATTAGCCCCTTTGGGGCGGGGATGGCAGACCAGAGAGGCCTAGCTTGTGGCTAGGCCTGGGGACAATTGGTCCCAAAGATGAGGAGGTATTTGTGCCTCCTCCCATGGAAGACTTAGGTCTCAGACACTCCCTAAAGAGGGAGCCAAGGCCGGGCCACCACTTGGAAAAGGCCCGGGCCGGGAGAATACCGGCGAATCTTTAATAATAATAATAATAATAATAATAATAATAATAATAATAATAATAATAATAATAATAATGATGATGATGATTTTGGCGAAATTATTGCATACACAAATTTTCGCTTGTCTTATAAAACTAAACTTATAAAACTAAAACTAACTCTTATATGGCAAGATGAGCGTTGCTATTTAAGCCAAGATGTACCGGCGAATAAAAAAAAAAAAGATTACGTGTGGCCTTAATGACCCTAGTGTAGTCGATAGGCTTTAAACCCCCATTAACCTACCAACCTGAAACAAAATAAATAATATATATATATATATATATATATATATATATATATATATATATATATATATATATATATATATATATATATATATATATATATATATATATATATATATATATATATATATATATATATATATATATTATTTATTTGTTTGTTTGTTTTGTGTCAGGTTGGTAGGTTAATGGGGGTTTAAAGCCTATCGACTACACTAGGTTCATTAAGGCTACACGTAATCTGCTCATCACCAGTTAACACATTAATGTTTAAAACAGGATTCAAGTAACGTCTCAGCATATACAGACTGAGAGAAATGCATCTTTCAGTATATATCCTGTGTTTCTTTCAAGGGTTTACTCGAAGTGTCACAGTTGGTGTACAAGTGCTTTAGACAGATGTAATAATAGGAAGGGTCATTATAAAATCTCACATTTATAATGACTATAAGTAATTTGTATTTACCAGACATTAAATACAATACATATTTTATAGTTTTGTCAATGCCTCTGTATGATGTATAGCTTAGCTAAATGTAGAGCTAAACAACTCAGAAGAAACATTTTTTATAAGAACACCAATGAAAATAAACATCAGTTCTTCACTTTCTGAATAAATCTTAAATGTTAATAATTATATTTGGCCTAAATTCTTCCTAATAGAAGAATGTTAAAGTTGGTCATCAAGATAAAGGTTAGGAGTGAGATTCATAGAAAACGGATGAGTTTCTTTAAGTAGAGAGAACGAGTTTCCTAAAAGGGATCACTTATGAAGATTATACACACTAATTAACCCTTCCTTAAGATAGGATTTGTTCGGAATTTTAGCCCAGAGGGCTAGCCACCAGGATAATCTAATTCAACTGAAGTCTTCATTCTTGTCCCCCAGGACGAGACCCACACCAGCCGACTAACATCCAGGTACCTACTTACATCTAGATGAACAAGGTCAGTAGGTATAAGATAAGATACTTTATTTCAGAATGATACAATGTTTGTACATAAGTGAATGACACTTAGGTATGCATGCAGAAAGCCCCTTAATATGCAGAGCATTTCGGACTACACTATTGAAATTAAGGCTGCACGTTACCTCTCAGAGCAAATATCCTGTCAAACTTTGACACAACATACTAAAGGTGATTTATACAAAACTGTACATGTACGAATAAATTAATATACAATAAGTACAAATTATCGTAAACAAATTCACTGCAATAACTCAAGACATACAGATAAATATACAACTAATTCATACAGAACTAGTGTATGAAATAAGTTGAATACTCACCGCATTGAAAAGGTCAAATAGTTACTTACTGTTCGAAGCTGCCACCAAACGCGACACACACACGTACCTGAAACACAACAAGTAAGGCACAGTTAGTCTCCAGAAATTACTTCTATTAATAGTATAGTAATACACATACACACACACCAGGAGGGGAAGGGAAGGATAACGTTCTCGCTTCCACAAACTAATCTACTCCCAGAATCGCGCACAAAACACAGCAATGAATCTTTGTGATGTGAGTGTACAAGAGAACACTAGTGCTGGAAATGGTTCAGTGTAACCAGTATATGTGTTCTTCACTTTTGCGATAGAGCTTCCTCATAAAATCCTATATCAGTGTGAATATACAACACACACACACACACGATGTAAATATCTAATAGTATACTACGATTACAATTATCATTATTTTTAGTTGATTATTATTATTATTCTTTTAATTTTACTGGAATTAAATTATAATTATTTCTATCTTGAGCACAGTATAAAAATATTACCCTATATCTAAAACTGGACAAATATTCTCTGTAGGAATTCGTACATTAGTGGTATTTGTGTAATGTTATATTGTGCTATGTTATTGTGTGAAGGTGATCGGATGTCAATGAGTCGTTGACCTCTTACAAAATGATGTCTGTCCAGGTGGTATGACACTCTGATCTTTGTCAATCCTTTAAGTCCTTCCCGCAATAATTGGTTTATTATACATAGAAACTTTTCATGGTACTTGAAGGATGTTTCCTACATTTCGGGCACTGCGCTTTAGTGAGACAGTGTTGTGATCTTGATGCTATTTTCTTGTCTTCTTACTGTCGTCTTCACGCCGCTTCTTCACGTCTCAGTGTTCACTTAAGGTTGTGTTTTTATACTTACCTGGTGGTGCGACAGAGAAGGTGTACTGGTGTTCTCGTGTGATTTTCTTCCCAAGTTTCATATAGAATTACTTAGTGTTTTGTGGATTAATGCAGGATATTCCTGGTGTGATAACTTGCTATACCAAACTTGACCATACTGTACTTATTTTACGTTGTTTCTTTATGTCACCGGTACACAGTCACAGTCGTGGCGTGATAAATACCCTGCCTACTGTGTTAATACTGATACTGTGTTACTAGTGGGACCTAGCAGGGCCACCTTAAGATATTGTCTCTCACTCTCGTATTTCGTGGGTCACGGTGTAGGTCACAGTCTCACAACGTATATTTCCAGGATAGACTAGGTAGGTTATCCCGGATATCTGAGTGATATTTTAGGTATATTAACTCACTTTTATGCAGTGTAAAAACTCAATACATTCATTCATTTGTCTATCTACTTAAATATATATTTCCTAGAAAAAGAAGAGTACTGTGTTTTAGTGCTGAATGACAACACACTAATGACTGAATGTATAATGCTTTCCCTAGAACAAATACATTTTTTTATAATTAACTTTTAAATTTAATATCCCTTTACATAAATAACTCTTGTTAATTTTGCATGATCACATTACTGTTAAATCAGTTTACTTAACTCTTATTACGACCAGTATACTGGCTCGTTATTGTGATAATTATTGTTTTTCACCTCAGTGGCCTAGATTACAGTAAGGTACATAATAACATTCACCATGTATTCTACCTTACGTACACCTGCAACACGTGTTCTACATCACCCACACCTGTAACACATGTTCTACATCACCCACACCTGTAACACATGTTCTACCTCACACCAACAACACGTTCTACCTCACCCACACCTGTAACACATGTTCTACCTCACCCACACCTGCAACACATGTTCTACCTCACACCTGCAATACATGTTCTACCTCACCCATACCTGCAACACGTGTTCTAACTCAACTACACCTGTAACACGTTCTACCTCACCCATACCTGCAACAAATGTTCTACCTCACCCACACTTGTAACACATATTCTACCTCACCCACACCAGCGACACATGTTCTGACTCACCCGCACCTGCAACACATGTTCTACCTCACCCACACCTGCAACACATGTTCTACCTCACACCTGCAATACATGTTCTACCTCACCCATACCTGCAACACGTGTTCTAACTCAACTACACCTGTAACACGTTCTACCTCACCCACACCTGCAACACATGTTCTACCTCACCCACACCTGTACAACATGTTCTACCTCACCCACACCAGCAACACATGTTCTACCTCACCCACACCAGCAACACATGTTCTACCTTACACCTGCAACACATGTTCTACCTCACCCACACCTGAAATACATGTACCTCACGCCTGCAACACATGTTCTACCTCACCCATACCTGCAACACGTGTTCTACCTCACCCACACCTGTAACACGTGTTCTACTTCACTCACACCTGCAACGTGTTCTACCTCACATACACCTGCAACACGTGTTCTACCTCACATACACCTGCAACACGTGTTCTACCTCACATACACCTGCAACACGTGTTCTACCTCACATACACCTGCAACACGTGTTGTACCTCACATACACCTGAAACACGTGTTCTACCTCACCCACACCAGCAACACATGTTCTACCTTACACCTGCAACACATGATGTACCTCACCCACACCTGAAAAACATGTTGTACCTCACACCTGCAACACGTGTTCTACCTCACCCACACCTGCAACACATGTTCTACCTCACCCACACCTGCAACACATGTTCTACCTCACCCACACCTGCAACACATGTTCTATCTCACCCACACCTGCAACACATGTTCTACCTCACCCACACCTGCAACACATGTTCTACCTCACCCACACCTGCAACACATGTTCTACCTCACCCACACCTGCAACACATGTTCTACCTCACCCACACCTGCAACACATGTTCTACCTCACCCACACCTGCAACACATGTTCTACCTCACCCACACCTGCAACACATGTTCTACCTCACCCACACCTGCAACACATGTTCTACCTCACCCATACCTGCAACACGTGTTCTACCTCACCCACACCTGTAACACGTGTTCTACTTCACTCACAACTGCAACACGTGTTTTACCTCACATACACCTGCAACACGTGTTCTACCTCACCCACACCTGCAACACATGTTCTACCTCACCCACACCTGCAACACATGTTCTACCTCACCCACACCTACAACAAACCACATATTATAATCAAATTTGTTAAGGTTACGTTTCACCCAATATTTGCTCCCCATAACTCAGACAATAACAACTAATTTTTTTTGTTGATGTTTAAGCTCATAATGTTAAATTTATTTTTCACGCACACAAGTTATATATTAAAATATAAATGGGGCCTGGAAGACCTTTACATTTTTTTTCTCTATTCCACACTACTAACTGGTGGTTATCATCCTGGTTTACCCAGTAACACTTAGGTTCAACAGCGGCTCTCATGTCTCGGCTTCCTGAACCTGAGGAAGTGAGATAAGCAGCCCACTGACAGACCTTCCCATGAGGGTTTATTACCCTCGTACACGGCTCTTCTTTATTATGTTTTCTTGATTTTTTTACGGTGATCTGCGGTGGGTGGGGGAGCTATTTTACTCTAGGGTGGGGTGGGGGAGCTATTTTACTCTAGGGTGGGGTGGGGGAGCTATTTTACTCTAGGGTGGGTTGGGGGAGCTATTTTACTCTAGGGTGGGGTGGGGGAGCTATTTTACTCTAGGGTGGGGTGGGGGAGCTATTTTACTCTAGGGTGGGGTGGGGGAGCTATTTTACTCTAGGGTGGGGTGGGGGAGCTATTTTACTCTAGGGTGGGGTGGGGGAGCTATTTTACTCTAGGGTGGGGTGGGGGAGCTATTTTACTCTAGGGTGGGGTGGGGGAGCTATTTTACTCTAGAGTGGGGTGGGGGAGCTATTTTACTCTAGGGTGGGGTGGGGAAGCTATTTTACTCTAGGGTGGGGTGGGGGAGCTATTTTACTCTAGGGTGGGGTGGGGAAGCTATTTTACTCTAGGGTGGGGTGGGGGAGCTATTTTACTCTAGGGTGGGGTGGGGGAGCTATTTTACTCTAGGGTGGGGTGGGGGAGCTATTTTACGCTCGGGGGGGGTGGGGGAGCTATTTTACTCTAGGGTGGGGTGGGGGAGCTATTTTACTCTTGGGTGGGGTGGGGGATCTATTTTACTCTAGGGTGGGGTGGGGGAGCTATTTTACTCTGGGGTGGGGTGGGGGATCTATTTTACTCTAGGGTGGGGTGGGGGAGCTATTTTACTCTAGGGTGGGGTGGGGGAGCTATTTTACTCTAGGGTGGGGTGGGGGAGCTATTTTACTCTAGGGTGGGTGGGGGAGCTATTTTACTCTAGGGTGGGGTGGGGTAGCTATTTTACTCTAGGGTGGGGTGGGGGAGCTATTTTACTCTTGGGTGGGGTGGGGGATCTATTTTACTCTAGGGTGGGGTGGGGGAGCTATTTTACTCTGGGGTGGGGTGGGGGATCTATTTTACTCTAGGGTGGGGTGGGGGAGCTATTTTACTCTAGGGTGGGGCGGGGGAGCTATTTTACTCTAGGGTGGGGTGGGGGAGCTATTTTACTCTAGGGTGGGGTGGGGAGCTATTTTACTCTGGGGTGGGGGAGCTATTTTACGCTGGGGGGGGGTGGGGGAGCTATTTTACTCTAGGGTGAGATGGGGGAGCTATTTTACTCTGGGGTGGGATGGGGGAAATATTTTACTCTGGGGGGGGGTGGGGGAGCTATTTTACTCTAGGGTGGGGTGGGGGAGCTATTTTACTCTGGGGTGGGGTGGGGGAGCTATTTTACTCTGGGGTGGGGTGGGGGAGCTATTTTACTCTAGGGTGGGGTGGGGGAGCTATTTTACTCTGGGGTGGGGTGGGGGAGCTATTTTACTCTTGGGTGGGGTGGAGGAGCTATTTTACTCATCAAGGAAAATATGCCGAGGCGGGTCTACATCACGTGAGGACTCGCTCAGTGGAGCTTTTGGTCACTGACCGAGGTCTTCCGCTAGTTTCCTCCCCCCACCCCTACCCTAACCACCCTGTAAGACAGAGCTTCTCACATTACAAGATGCATATATTTCCCTGAACTATAATCTAACTCATAGATTAAATTTCCAGATTTGCAAACAGACGGGGTCCTCTTGGTACAGGTGTGAGGGTCAACAGCCTTGGACCTACCCATAGACTTCAAGGGAAAAATATTGAGATTTCTTCTTGAGGCTCTTTGAGAATTCTATCTTTCCCACCATCCCATTTCTTATATAATGTCAAAACATTTGGAAGTCATTATGAGGACGTTGTCCACTTAACGTAACGATGTAACGTTGGTGGGGTAATGTTAACCTGTCCAATGACAGCTTATCATTTTTCGACATTTTCATTCAAGAAGTAGATAACTTTAATATTCCAAGTTACAGGAAGCCTACAAACAAAAACGATGTCATACACTTGTATTCCAGTCAGAATACTAAGAGCAAAGTAGGCATTATCATCGGATTTTTCCTAAGAGCATACCGAATTTGCAGTCCAGAGTTTCTTGACAAGAAGTGCACATACATCAAACTTTCACTGAGCTACATTTTCCTCCCTTTTCATCAAAGACTGTAAGGAAAGAGCCCTTCAAATCAATTCTCCACACTCTAGCAAAACTTCTAACAAAACTGTAACCCTTCCCAACAGCCAGGTTGCACTAAACGTCTCCAAAGTATTCGCACAAGCCAACATTAGTCTCCATCGCAGCCAACGCATCCATAAAAGACCCGACTAGGACTATATTGAAGAACCTCGAATTAATCAATGCAGGGGTTTACACAATCCCC
The DNA here is from genome assembly GCF_038502225.1 of Cherax quadricarinatus. Lineage (NCBI taxonomy): Eukaryota > Metazoa > Arthropoda > Malacostraca > Decapoda > Parastacidae > Cherax > Cherax quadricarinatus. The sequence continues at coordinate 19,137,435 of NC_091310.1, forward strand.
TGTGGAGGGTGTGACAAAATATACATCGGTGAAACAGCAAGAAGCCTGGAAACACGCCTCAATGAACACATCAATGTATGCAGAAACAATAACTTTAACAACGCATGTGTACAACAGCGGAATTCCGCCAAAAGTCGTGAGATTAACGTCGCCGGTCTTGTGATTAAAGAATCCAATTTCCGCAGACGAAAATGCCTTGAATCATCCTTAATATACATTTCAAACACTATTAAACAGAATAAAGGCACATTTGTCCTTTCTTAAGTATTACAAAGAGTTTTCCTTAAAACAATAAACTCCGCTATCACACAGAAACCATGAGTTACCTCAACTGTTACTACCAACAGCATGGCCAGTTAGCTTACTGCAGTGCTTTTATGCTTTACACCTCACACTGTTACTTATATATATATATATATATCCTCTGTATCCATCTAATTTTTGTAACGGATTGACAAAGCTTTTGGAGAGCGAAAGGTTGCAACAATAAAATGTCACATTAGTTGCACATGTTTCATTTACCTAACATATTGTCGGTAATTCTACCAACATTATTACAACATTTCTACATTAAACGGCATCTGTCACTTCTCCGACCACTGCATCAATCTACCCAGATCTTTCTGTAGTGCTCTAGTGTCCTCATCAGAATTTATCTAACGGCCTATTATGGTGTCATCGGCAACTCTGCTTATGCTACTATTGATTCCTTAACTTACATCGTTTACGTATATTGTGAACAACAAAGGGCCCAATCTGACCCCTGTGGAACACTGCTTGTGACGCATCCCCATTTTGATTTCTCAACATTTATGCAAACTCTCTGGAAATATAAACACAAATGCAGTATAATGTGATCCTTTATTGACAACGTTTCACCCACACAGTGGGCTTTTTCAAGTCACACACGGATCTACCTGGGGTTGGAAGGTACGAGAGTATTTATAGATTCGTGTGTGACTTGTCAATAAAGGATCACATTATACTGCATTTGTGTTTATATTTCCACTGTGTCGGTATTTTATACCATTTATTTCCATGCAAACTCTCTGTTGCCTACTGCAAACCACGCCTCGATCCTAGAAAAAAGAATTCCCTCATATTCCATGTGCCTCTACTTTCTTCTTCAACCGCCTGTGTGGAACTCTATCGACAGCCTTGCTGAAGACCATATACACAATGTCATATTTATTATGATGATGTACCATCTCAAATACCTTAATGAAAAAGTTAGTAAATTCGTAAGGTAAGAACGCCCCTTTGTAAAACCGTTCTGAGAGTCATTCCTCACTCTATATTTTCAAGGTGGCTTCGAACAGCCTCGGCAATTAATGATTCCATAAATTTTCCCACAATAGAAGTTAGGCTAACTGGTCTATAATTTGAAGCAACGACCTGTCTCCTGTTTCGTAAACAGGTATCACATTGTCATTTTCCACTTATCCGGTACTATACCAGTTTGTAGTGATATGAAGAGACTAGCTAATGGTTTGCTTAGTTCCTCTTTACATTCCCTTCTAAGCCTTGAGAACAGTTCACCAGGGCTTGATGATTTGTTTAGTTTTAATCTATTTGTCTGAGAACGATGTCACTAGTGACTTTGATCACGCGTAACTTATTCTCGTCCTGACCTATGTAAATTTTTGACTCTGGAATTTCACTAGTATTCTCCTGCATAAAAACTGAGAGGAAATAAATGTTGAAGATTGTACACATTTCTTTGTAATTGACAGTGAGCCGACCTGAGCAACTTTAAAATGGGCCTATCTTCTCCCTAATTTTACTCCCACATACCTGAAAGAAGCCTTCTGTGTTGGACTTCCATTCACGCGTGACTTTAATTTCATAATCTCTTTTGGCTTTTCTTATTCCTTTCTTTATTTCTATCTTCAACTTAATATACTGATTTCTTAGGTGTCCTCTTTTCATCTGCCTGTAAATTCCTCTCTTTTGACTTATGAGATGTATTATCCATTTAGGGTAATTTTCGTTTGATCTAACTGCCCTATTTGCAACATATGTTGCCTAGGCAACTTGAACCATGCTTTGATATGTGTCATATTGCCAACCATCATCACATACCTGCTCCACTGGATTATGACATGTCAGGTCACACCAATCGACTCCACCTAGATAATGCCTTAGCCCTACAAAATCGGTTGCATGGAAATCAGGAACCTTGACTTGATTGTAGTTATTGATTCCATAATATATTCAAAATGAGTGATTTGTGGTCGCTTTCCCCAAGCTCATCATTAACCTGAAGATTATTAATTAGAGAGTGCTGTTTAACAAGAACCAACACATGCAGCTTATTTTATTTAGTTGGTTCTGTCACAAACTGTTTAAAAAAAATCCTGGACCTTATCTAGAAAGTCGCTAGACTGAAAGCTTTCTGTCAAACTGTTCCAATCAATTTAGCTAAAGTTAAAAATTTCCCATTAAAACAACATTTTTCATGTCTAGATGCCTTAATAATTTCGTCACATAGAAGTTTACCGTGTTCCCTATCAAGGTTTGGGGGTCCATAAATCACACCTATTATTAGTTTTTCACGACCCTCGAGAAACTGAAGCCAAACAGATTCAGTGTCCGCTTCTTCCGCTTTTATATCTTGTCTAGTGCAACAGTTTAAATTATCTCTGACATACATCGCCACTCCATTACCTTTCCTGCTGACCCTGTCGGTGTGGAATAATTCATAACCCTGTATGTGGCATTCATAAGGCATTTCTCTTTCTTTCAGGTGAACCAGGCCTCTGTTATAGCAACAATATCTGTGCTTTTTGCACATACAGTTAATCTTATCTAGTCAATTTTATTTCTTACGCTCCTGCTATCAGTATAGTAGATCTTAAGGTAATTAGTCACTCGCTGCCCTCTACTGTCTCTCTGTGTTGTTCGATTACACTGCATTTATTACTAACTATATTTTGAGCAATCATGTCTGTCGGACGTATCCCTGAGGTATCTTAGCAATATTTGCTACCTTGATCCTCGTGCTGCAACCTATTTGTTTCCCACATACACACACCAATACCTTTATCTTTCTACTATCAGTGTCAAGTCCCAGACAACTCAGCAATGGCTTCATCTCCACCCTCGACAGAGTTGGCTAATACTATCACCCTTGCCCCACAAAGATTTACCCCATCCCTTGCATATATATCATGTTTGCCATAGAAAGTGTCCCAGTTATCAATGAATGAGACTGAAATTTCTCTTGCAGTACATGTCAAGTCAGTATTTTACATCAAATGTCCTAGACATCCATTCATTGCCCATTTCTCTTCTTGGCAAAATGTTACATATGATCTGGACCCATTCTTTAAACCTAATTAGTTCTATAGCTGTCCTGTACTGAACTAGCAGCTCCTGTCCTCCCACTATCATGTTCCCCACTACTGACATAGATAATGAGCTGTTTCCCATTACCTGACGTGATAGTATCCAACCTGTTGACTATGTCACCAGCTTCAGGAAAAAACACTCTCTGTCTCACCTTCCTATCTCCGTGACAGAAGGCACTGTTCATATATTTCTACCTCTGAGTCATCGACCATAAGGATATTCTTAACTTTTTTACCAGAGAAACTGATGATACCTTTATCCTCACTGACCGCAGAAGTACATTCGTCCTGGAAAAACAGCAAAGCGACCACCTACCTTCAGATCTGCTGCTTTAACTTCTCTCAATTTGATGTTTCTTCCTCTACTGGAAGCCACTTTTCATTTGCTACTGTTAACAACCTGCTCCTCACTGGTGGTAAGCTGTTTACCTTCACAAACCTCGACCACCACACAGAAATTGCTATAATTATACAAGCGAACTTTCAGTTTCTTATTTTTTCTTTTAGAAGTAGTAACTCCTTAACACCTGGATGCATGCCATAGTGTTTTATAACACCCCACACGAATTCCCCAATATAGCTCAGAACAGTTAACAACCTACTGTGACTACTGACTTAAATGCATGTCGTATTTATGTCCATTCTCTAATATGTAGACTAGAACTGTACAACATAATATAAATGCGGCATTACCAAGGATAAATATAACTGAAATATAACCAGAGGATTTCTATTATTTATACTTCTTGATATGAATCCAAGAATTAAATTAGTTTTATTGCAAACACTCGTACACTGTTGTCTTATCCTTAAATTACAACTAAGTAAAACACCTAAATATGTTTTGCAGTTTGATTAAGATCTACATTATTTAGTTTATAAGTGTTATGGTTATTTTGTTTTCCCAGTATTAGAGCCTTACATTTCTGTACATTGAACTGCATATACCACTTGTCCGGCCATTGAATCAATCTATACACATCTTCCTGTAGGACTCTTAATGTCCTCATCAAAAATTATCTGACAGCCTAATTTAGTGTAATTGGCAAACTTCGCCTCTATTCCTTCGTCTATGTAATATATGTATATTGTGAACAAGGGACCCAGCACTGACCCCTGTGAAACACCAGTGGTAATGGGTCCCTACTATGATTTCTCCCCATATATACGAGCTATCTGTTGCCTATTGATTAACCACGCCTAGATCCAAGAGAAAAAAATACTCTCCTATTCCGTGTGCCGCTACGTTTTTCAGTAATCTCTTCTGTGGAACTCTATCAAAGGTCTTATTGAAGTCCATATTCACAATATCGTATTATCATGATCTCCTACCTCGCATACCTTAGTGGAAAAAGTTAGTAAATTCATTAGGCAAGACACGAAACACTCTTTCAAAAACTGTGCTGAGATGTAATGATCAATTTAAATGTATCAATGCAGCAATTACTGATTCCATCAACTTTCCCATAATTGAGGTTAGGCTGACTGGTCTTTAATTCGAAGCTAAGGACCTGTCTTCCACTTTGTAAAATGGAATCACATTTGCCATTTTCCACTTCTTTGGTACTATACCCATTTTTAATAGTCTCTTGTAGAGGCTAGCTAATGATTTGCTAAATCCCTTTATAACCTTCGAAAACAGACGTCAGAGACCAGTGACTGGTTTTAATGTCTGAGAACCATGTCACTAGTGACTTTGATCTTGCATAACTTTTTTTCTCGTCCTGACCTATAAAATGTTTGATTTTTAGAATTTTGCTAGCAACTTCCTGCTTAAAAACACGGTAAGCAATAATATGTGAGCACCATGCATGAAATTATCACTCGTACACAGTGTGCGTGATGATGATCTCAGTATTTGAAAACTACCACTTGTGATACATATGTGATGACTTGAGGAAAAATGTGTCAGATGGCCAGCTTCTACCTCCCATCCACCGACACCAACACCCACCCACTACCATGGTAAAGGTGCACCCACCACAGGGGTAGGTGCAGGCAACACAGGTGTTCGGGAATGCAGCACTGGCGTACGACCGTTTAGATTCATCTAGGACGCCGGGCAGGTGAAAAAAGTGAAATTACTGGAGGGGTCTGGTACACACAGTTATATCCGGTCTACTCTTCCCATCCTCTCCTGCCAGTTGTGACTGCTAAATGGCAATTTTGACCAGGCCTCCCGGTGGATCAAGGTCTGATCAACCAAGCTGTTATTTCTGGCCACCCGTAAACCTACGTACGAACCACGGGCCGGCTGATCAGGTACTGACTTAAGAAGCCTTCTTGAAGACAGCCAGGGGTATATTGGCAATCCACCTTACGTATGCTGGGAGGCAGTTGAGCAGTCTTGGGCCCTTGACACTTATTGTGTTATCTCTTAGCATATATATATATATATATATATATATATATATATATATATATATATATATATATATATATATATATATATATATATATATATATATATATTAATAAACAGAATACGTTTACAGAAAAAAACATAAACATGAATACAATGGTACAATGTATCAAAGATCATGAATTTCCTCCAGCTCCTCCGAGGCTGGACGCGAGCCAAGTATGCAGCAAGCATTTCCCCTCTGGATGGCTACGCTGAGGCGCTGAAACATGAAAGTGGCTGCCCTTGGGTCCCTGGTGGTGTTGAGTCTGGAACCCAATTCTTTAAGGAAACGTGTGGCATTTTTCCCAATGATCCCAAGGTCTCTGATCCCACTGGGACAAATTGATACTGTTGGCTAATGTCCCTGTACTTGCTGATCTTGTACTCCTCCCTGTGGTCAGCAGCTCCTCCCTGTCGCCCCACACTGTGATGGATATAGGTGTCAGCCAGTGTGGACACACAGTGATATATATATATATATATATATATATATATATATATATATATATATATATATATATATAAATATATATATATATATATATATAAATATATATATATATATATATATATATATATATATATATAAATATATATGTATATACATACATACATACATACATATATATATATATATATATATATATATATATATATATATATATATATATATATATATATATATATATATATATATATATATATATGCAATAAGATCACAGTAAACAGGTGAAATAGGTAATGATTTAAAATACCCAAGAAACGTAATTGATAAATCTTTTAAAGTTGCTAGAAATACTTTTTACAATCCAAAAAGGGACAACCAGCCTTATTCAACTAAAAATATGTTGGTTCTCCCTTACCATGAAAACTTGGTTGATATGCCTTCTCTTCTTAAGACTTTTAATATTAAAGTTGTATTCAAAAATCTTGATACAGTAAAAAAACACTTTTGATAAAGAATTCCCCCCAAAATGTTGATGGATGTGTCTATAAGATTCCTTGTAAAATTTGCGATAAAGTTTATTACGGTCAAACTGGTAAAAATCTCGAACTAAGATTAAAACAACATAAATATAACATTAGAACTGGACAAGATTCCAATGCTCTATTTATTCATGTAAGAGATTTTAACCATCCAATTGATTTTCAAAAAGTTGAGAAAGTTGTATCAAGCAAGTCCATGGTCGACAGGAATATAATTGAATCTTGTTTCATAAAAAGCAGTTTTGACAATAATATGAATATTTCCTTTGCTTCATTCATTCATTAGAGGTTCGCCGGTACTTCCAGCCCGGATCTTCTCCATATGGTGACCCGGCTTTTGGTTTATATAAATTAGATCCATTTATAATTAATAGAATTTGGGAAGAATTTAATAATACATTGGGCAAATAATAATTTTTAAAGTTCTTAATTCTTGGGTAGAATAGTTTGTTGGTGGGTTGTGTGAAGGACCTGTCTAGTTGGGCCGGCGGGCCTGCTGCAGTGTTCCCTTTCTTATGAGTCGCGTGTCAGGTGTTCCTTTGTTGTGGGATATGATAGTGAGGTGTGGGCTAGACCCTTTATATACCTTCCTCTGATGCTCTACTTTCATTGTTCCTTGATAATGTGAGTAGTCACGAAAGCGCTTGGAATTTCTCTATTCTTTCACAGTGGTTGTTTTGCATATATATATATATATATATATATATATATATATATATATATATATATATATATATATATATATATATATATATATATATATATATATATATATATGTCGTGCCGAATATGTAAAACTGGTCAATTAGCAAGAATTCATTTAAAATTAAGTCCTTTCTAAAATTTTCTCTTATACGTTTAAAGATATATTTTTTTCATTAATGCTAATGTAAAAATTTTTAATTTTGCTACAAAAGAATCTTCGAAAACTTACCTAATCTTATTATAACAAGAACAATTTATTTTAGCCTAACAATAATTAAATACTCAACAAACGCGGTGAAATATATTTTTTTTGTTAGGTTCAGAATGATTTTGGCGAAATTATTGCATACACAAATTTTCGCTTGTCCTATATGGCAAGATAAGCGTTGCTATTTAAGCCAAGATGGCAAGTTCTGCCTATTCGGCACGACACACACACACACACACACACACATATATATATATATATATATATATATATATATATATATATATATATATATATATATATATATATATATATATATATATAATATATATATATATATATATATATATATATATATATATATATATATATATATATATATATATATATATATATATATATATATATATATATATATATATATATATATATAATGTGTGTATGTGTGTGTGTGTGTGTGTGTGTGTGTCGTGCCGAATAGGCAGAACTTGCGATCTTGGCTTAAATAGCAACGCTCATCTTGCCATATAGGACAAGTGAAAATTTGTGTATGCAATAATTTCGCCAAAATCATTCTGAACCTAACGAAAAAAATACATTTCACTGTGTTTGTTTAGTATTAAATTATTGTAAACAAATCTAAAATATATCTAGTTGGGTTAGGCTAAAATAAATTGTTCTTGTTATAATAAGGTTAGGTAAGATTTCAAAGATTCTTTTGTTGCAAAATTTAAACTTTTTACACCAACATCAATGAAAAAATATATCTTTAAACGTATAAGAGACATTTTTAGAAAGGATTTAATTTTAAATGAGTTCTTGCTAATTGACCAGTTTTACATATTCGGCATATATATATATATATATATATATATATATATATATATATATATATATATATATATATATATATATATATATATATATATATATATATATATTATTTATTTCGCATGTTTGAAAATAATATATGAAAATACCACAGTGAAAAAGGAAAAACACCTGAGCACTTTCATATGAAAACACTCAGGTGCTTTCCTATTTTTTAAAACCCTCATTTTTTATGGTACAATGACACATGATTACATATAGATGTGTACAGTATTTCAAGAATTTATATGCATGAAGAATTGCAAAAAAAAAATGCAAAAGTTCTTTAAGTTATGGAGTTCCTCGAGCTCAGACGCCAGTTGGGAACCCAAGATGCAGCAGACGTTCCCTTTCTGAATCGTCACACTAAGGCAGTGGAAGAGAAAGGTGGCAACCCTCGGGTCTCTGGTAGTTACAATGGGCCTGGAAGCCAGCTCTTTAAGAAATTCACAATATTCTTTCTCTCATCATATAAGGGTGAAGTGTTACTAGTGAGTCAAATCCCTGTACTTGTGATCTTCCCTATGATCAGCAGCATCACCGTGGTGACCAGAACTAAATAAGAAGCAGGTGTTGGCCAGGGTATATGCACAAGTATAGTCTCACGTCAGCAGTCTTCAGGGACACAGGCACATCCATGCTGCTGGTCAGCTACAAATTTGCCCAAATACACTTGTACTCAGTAGTCTGATCAATATTTTCGGTCTACTGGACACCCTCTTCAGGCACTGCCGCCTGAAGAGAGTAGACCACCGTCTGGCTCACAGCCAAAATGTACTATGTTCGATTTCTGATCCTGTGTAACATAGGAGTAAGTCTCCTTACAGCTACTGCCCTTGCTAACCTAGCAGTAAAATTTTGCACCTGTGTGTGAGCCGAGTGTTGAGGGTAGTATCGTGGGAAATTTGCTATAGTGAAGTTTAACCAGCAGTCCTGATGGAGTGTTTAAGTGTTGCATCCGCACTAAGTGGTGTTCCTCAATGATGCTAATATAAGAACAACTTTCCCTATGGTCAGACTCTCACCCCAGGTGCAAGTGTGACTCGTGCAGTTTCTCATCCTACTCCTTGCCCTTGAAATACCAATATTATCTTTCTTTCTTCATTGTCTCTCTGTTTCTCTTCTGCGTCTCTCTCATTTGTCTTTCCGATAGCTTTAATGTCTCCTCGGCTGCTCTTTACCTTGCTTGTGTTTCTGGGCTACTGTTCCATCTCTCTTTGTATTACACTCCTTCACACTAGTGACCAGGGATACTTTATCAAGTAGGACACTTTGGCAAAAACAGATTCTCCTTTAGAATGAAGTTTTAAGTTGTTCTTATATAGAGAGAGAAATACGCATATATACATAAATACATACACGTCACAAGTACATAAACAGGCAGTTGTATTACTATATACACATACGTACTAAATATATACATACGCATACATAAACAGGAAGATTAATTACTATACACACAGACGTTCTAAATATACAGATACATATACACACATACATAAACAGCCAGATATACTATACACACATACACAATATACAGATGCATATAGACTTGTACATACGTAGCATATATGTCTAACGTGTGTTTTTTGACCACCAGAACCCATGATTCTCTTTGACGGCAGTAGCAGCAACACTTGAACCAACAGACTAAACAATTTTCATAACAGTTGAAGCAACATCAATAGTGTTAGCCGTAGCGGCAGTAGAAAAAGTAGTAATCGTTTTAGGAACAGTCGTACCAGCAGCAGAAAAAGCAACCGTCGTAGCAGCGCCAGCAGCAAAAGTAGTAGCTGTAGTGGTGGTCGTAGCAGTGGCAGCAGCAGCAGCAGTAGCAACAACCGTCGTAGAAGTGGTAGTAGTGAAGCACTGGAGAAAGCTACCTACTAACACCTGTCACAGTCTTTGCTATAACCTCATTAATTCCACTTCACAGAAAGTGGCCGTTTGAGAGGCAGGTGGAGTCGAGTAGCCACAAAGTGGCAGACATTAACACCACCTACCACTTGAGAGGCAGGTGGGGTCGAATAACCACTAAGTGTCAGACAACAGTAACACCACCTACCACTTGAGAGGCAGGTACAGTCGAGTAACCACTAAGTGGCAGACAACAGTAACACCACCTACCACTTGAGAGGCAGGTGGGGTCGAATAACCACTAAGTGTCAGACAACAGTAACACCACCTACCACTTGAGAGGCAGGTACAGTCGAGTAACCACTAAGTGGCAGACAACATTAACACCACCTACTACTTGAGAGGCAGGTGGGGTCGAATAACCACTAAGTGTCAGACATTAACACCACCTACCACTTGAGAGGCAGGTGGGGTCGAATAACCACTAAGAGGCAGGCAACTTTAACCATTTACAACATCCTCTCAGATATTATTAATGACACAAATATCAATAACTTTCCCTAGAACTTTTAAAATCTTTAATCCGCATATATTTTTAAGCAATTAATTTTCAAACACTGTTGAAACATGTTATTAAGGCTGTTATCTGCCATGCAAAAAGACTGACATTTGCCCTTTATTGCAGAGCACTGCAAGATACAGGTACACAGAACACTGCAAGACAGGTACACAGAACATTGCATGAGACAAGTACACAGAACACTGCATGAAACAGGTACACAAAACACTGCAAGATAGAAACAGGTACACAAAACACTGCAAGATACAGGTACACACAGAACATTGCATGAGACAGGTTCACAGAACACTGCAAGAATCAGGTACACAAAACACTGCAAGATACAGGTACACACAGAACATTGCATGAGACAGGTTCACAGACACTGCAAGATACAGGTACACAGAACAGCAAGAGACAGGTACAAAGAAAACTGCATGACAGGTACACAGAACACTGCAAAATACAGGTACATAGAACACTGCAAGAGACAGGTGCAGAGAGAACTGTAAGAGACAGGTTCAGAGAACACTACAAGAGACAGGTACAGAGAACACTGCATGGGTACACAACACTGCAAGAGACAGGTACACAGAACATCGCAAGATACAGGTACACAGAACAATGCATGAGTACACAGTACACAGAACACTGCATGACGCAGTGAAGAAATTGTTACTCTCTCACACAGCGACCACAGGTACAGAGAATCTACACTGACATCATCACAACAGTAAGAAACTCATGCTACACTGACAATCATCACAACAGTAAGAAACTCATGCTACACTGACAATCATCACAACAGTAAGAAACTCATGGTACACTGACAATCATCACAACAGTAAGAAACTCACGCTACACTGACAACCATTACAACAGTAAGAAATTCATGCTACACTGACAACCATCACAACAGTAAGAAATTCATGCTACATTGACAACCATCACAAGAGCAAGAAACTCATGCTACAATGACAACCTTCACAACAGTAAGAAACTCATGCTACACTGACAACCATCTCAACAGTAAGAAACTCATGCTACACTGACAACCTTCACAACAGTAACAAACTCATGCTACACTGACAACCTTCACAACAGTAACAAACTCATGCTACACCGACAACCTTCACAACAATAACAAACTCATGCTACACTGACAACCTTCACAACAATAACAAACTCATGTTACACTGACAACCTTCACAACAATAACAAACTCATGCTACACTGACAACCTTCACAACAGTAAGAAATTCATGCTACACTGACAACCTTCACAACAGTAAGAAATTCATGCTACACTGACAACCTTCACAACAGTAAGAAATTCATGCTACACTGACAACCTTCACAACAGTAAGAAATTCATGCTATACTGAGAACCTATATAATATTAAGAAATTCATGCTACACTGACAACCATCACAACAGTAACAAACTCATGCTACACTGACAACCTTCACAACAGTAAGAAATTCATGCTACACTGACAACCTTCACAACAGTAAGAAATTCATGCTACACTGACAACCTTCACAACAGTAAGAAATTCATGCTACACTGACAACCTTCACAACAGTAAGAAACTCATGCTACACTGATAATCTTCACAACAGTAAGAAATTCATGCTACACTGACAACTTTCACAACAGTAAGAAACTCATGCTACACTGACAACGTTCACAACACTAAGAAACTCATGCTACACTGACAACCTTCACAACAGTAAGAAATTCATGCTACACTGACAACCTTCACAACAGTAAGAAACTCACGCTACACTGACAACCATTACAACAGTAAGAAATTCATGCTACACTGACAACCATCACAACAGTAAGAAATTCATGCTACATTGACAACCATCACAAGAGCAAGAAACTCATGCTACACTGACAACCTTCACAACAGTAACAAACTCATGCTACACTGACAACCTTCACAACAATAACAAACTCATGCTACACTGACAACGTTCACAACAATAACAAACTCATGCTACACTGACAACGTTCACAACAATAACAAACTCATGTTACACTGACAACCTTCACAACAGTAAGAAATTCATGCTACACTGACAACCTTCACAACAGTAAGAAATTCATGCTACACTGACAACCTTCACAACAGTAAGAAATTCATGCTACACTGACAACCTTCACAACAGTAAGAAATTCATGCTACACTGACAACCTTCACAACAGTAAGAAATTCATGCTATACTGAGAACCTATATAATATTAAGAAATTCATGCTACACTGACAACCATCACAACAGTAACAAACTCATGCTACACTGACAACCTTCACAACAGTAAGAAATTCATGCTACACTGACAACCTTCACAACAGTAAGAAATTCATGCTACACTGACAACCTTCACAACAGTAAGAAATTCATGCTACACTGACAACCTTCACAACAGTAAGAAACTCATGCTACACTGATAATCTTCACAACAGTAAGAAATTCATGCTACACTGACAACTTTCACAACAGTAAGAAACTCATGCTACACTGACAACGTTCACAACAGTAAGAAACTCATGCTACACTGACAACCTTCACAACAGTAAGAAATTCATGCTACACTGACAACCTTCACAACAGTAAGAAATTCATGCTACACTAACAACTTTCACAACAGTAAGAAACTCATGCTACACTGACAACCTTCACAACAGTAAGAAATTCATGCTACACTGACAACCTTCACAACAGTAAGAAATTCATGCTACACTGACAACTTTCACAACAGTAAGAAATTCATGCTACAGTGACAACCTTCACAACAGTAAGAAATTCATGCTACACTGACAACCTTCACAACACTAAAACACTAATGCTACACTGACAACCTTCACAACAGTAAGAAATTCATGCTACACTGACAACCTTCACAACACTAAAACACTAATGCTACACTGACAACGTTCACAACACTAAAACACTAATGCTACACTGACAACCTTCACAACACTAAAACACTAATGCTACACTGACAACGTTCACAACACTAAAACACTAATGCTACACTGACAACCTTCACAACACTAAAACACTAATGCTACATTGACAACGTTCACAACACTAAAACACTAATGCTACACTGACAACGTTCACAACACTAAAACACTAATGCTACACTGACAACGTTCACAACACTAAAACACTAATGCTACACTGACAACGTTCACAACACTAAAACACTAATGCTACACTGACAACCTTCACAACACTAAAACACTAATGTTACACTGACAACGTTCACAACACTAAAACACTAATGCTACACTGACAACGTTCACAACACTAAAACACTAATGCTACACTGACAACGTTCACAACACTAAAACACTAATGCTACACTGACAACCTTCACAACACTAAAACACTAATGCTACACTGACAACCTTCACAACACTAAAACACTAATGCTACACTGACAACGTTCACAACACTAAAACACTAATGCTACACTGACAACGTTCACAACACTAAAACACTAATGCTACACTGACAACGTTCACAACACTAAAACACTAATGCTACACTGACAACCTTCACAACACTAAAACACTAATGCTACACTGACAACCTTCACAACACTAAAACACTAATGTTACACTGACAACGTTCACAACACTAAAACACTAATGCTACACTGACAACGTTTACAACACTAAAACACTAATGCTACACTGACAACGTTCACAACACTAAAACACTAATGCTACACTGACAACCTTCACAACACTAAAACACTAATGCTACACTGACAACCTTCACAACACTAAAACACTAATGCTACACTGACAACGTTCACAACACTAAAACACTAATGCTACACTGACAACGTTCACAACACTAAAACACTAATGCTACACTGACAACGTTCACAACACTAAAACACTAATGCTACACTGACAACCTTCACAACACTAAAACACTAATGCTACACTGACAACGTTCACAACACTAATGTTACACTGACAACCTTCACAACACTAAAACACTAATGCTACACTGACAACCTTCACAACACTAAAACACTAATGCTACACTGACAAAACTTTTAAATATCTGTCACATATAAAGATGCTGAAATATTTAGTAAAAAAAAAAACTCTACGCAATGAAGACCAAAACTCGAATCTGCAACAGCAGCAGCAACAGGTGTAACAACAGCAGCAACAACAGGAGTACCAAGAGCAGCAGCAACAGAAGTAACAACAGCGGCAACAACAGGAGTAACAACAGCAGCAACAACAGGAGTAACAACAGCAGCAACAACAGGAGTAACAACAGCAGCAACAAGAGTAACAACAGCAGCAACAACAGGAATAATAACAGCAGCAACAACAGAAGTAACAGCAGCAGCAACAACAGAAGTAACAACAACAGCAACAATCGGAGTAACAACAGCAGCAACAATAGGAGTAACAACAGCAGTAACAACAGAAGTAACAACAGCAGCAACAACAGGAGTAACAACAGCAGCAACAACAGGAGTAACAACAGCAGCAACAACAGAAGTAACAACAGCAGCAACAACAGAAGTAACAACAGCAGCAACAACAGGAGTAACAGCCACAACAGGAGTAACAACAGAAGTAACAGCAACAACAACAGGAGTATCAACAGAAGTAACAACAGCAGCAACAACAGGAGTAACAACAGCCACAACAGGAGTAACAACAGAAGTAACAGCAACAACAACAGCAGTATCAACAGAAGTAACAACAGCAGCAACAACAGGAGTAACAAGAGCAGCAACAATAGGAGTAACAAGAGCAGCAACAACAGATGTAACAACAGCAGCAACAATAGAAGTATCAACAGCAGCAACAACAGAAGTAACAACAGCAGCAACAAGAGGAGTAACAACAACAGGAGTAACAACTGCAGTAACAACAGAAGTAACAACAGCAGCAACAACAGAAGTAACAACAGCAGCAACAAGAGGAGTAACAACAGCAGCAACAACAGAAGTAACAACAGCAGCAAAAACTGAAGTAACAACAGCAGCAACAACAGAAGTAACAACAGCAGCAACAACAAAAGTAACAACAGCAGCAACAAGAGGAGTAACAACAGCAGCAACAACAGAAGTAACAACAGCAGCAACAACAGAAGTAACAACAGCAGCAACAACAGAATTAACAACAGCAGCAGCAAGAGGGGTAACAACAGCAGCAACAACAGAAGTAACAACAGCAGCAACAACATTAGTAACAACAGCAGCAACAACAGAAGTAACAACAGCAGCAACAAGAGGAGTAACAACAGCAGCAACAAGAGGAGTAACAACAGCAGCAACAACAGAAGTAACAACAGCAGCAACAACAGAAGTAACAACAGCAGCAACAACAGAAGTAACAACAGCAGCAACAACAGAAGTAACAACAACAGCAACAACAGAAGTAACAACAGCAGCAACAACAAGTAACAACAGCAGCAACAACAGAAGTAACAACAGCAGCAACAAGAGGAGTAACAACAGCAGCAACAACAGAAGTAACAACAGCAGCAACAACAGAAGTAACAACAACAGAAGTAACAACAGCAGCAACAACAGAAGTAACAACAGCAGCAACAACAGAAGTAACAACAGCAGCATCAACAACAGAAGTAACAACAACAGAAACAACAGAAGTAACAACAGCAGCAACAACAGAAGTAACAACAACAGCAGCAACAACAGAAGTAACAACAGCAGCAACAACAGAAGTAACAACAACAACAGCAACAACAGAAGTAACAACAGCAGCAACAACAGAAGTAACAACAGCAGCAACAACAGAAGTAACAACAGCAGCAACAACAGAAGTAACAACAGCAGCAACAACAGAAGTAACAACAGCAACAACAACAGAACAACAGCAGCAACAACAGAAGTAACAACAGCAGCAACAACAGAAGTAACAACAGCAGCAACAACAGAAGTAACAACAGCAGCAACACCAGAAGTAACAACAGCAGCAACACCAGAAGTAACAACAGCAGCAACAACAGAAGTAACAACAGCAGCAACAATAGAAGTAATAACAGCAACAACAACAGAAGTAACAACAGCAGCAACAACAGAAGTAACAACAGCAGCAACAAGAGTAACAACAACAGCAACAACAGAAGTAACAACAGCAACAACAACAGAAGTAACAACAGCAGCAACAAGAGGAGTAACAACAGCAGCAACAACAGAAGTAACAACAGCAGCAACAACAGAAGTAACAACAGCAGCAACAACAGAAGTAACAACAGCAGCAACAACAGAAGTAACAACAGCAGCAACAACAGAAGTAACAACAGCAGCAGCAACAGCAGAAACAACAGAAGTAACAACAACAGCAACAACAGAAGTAACAACAACAGCAGCAACAACAGAAGTAACAACAACAGCAGCAACAACAGAAGTAACAACAGCAGCAACAACAGAAGTAACAACAACATCAGCAACAACAGAAGTAACAACAGCAGCAACAACAGAAGCAACAACAGCAGCAACAACAGAAGTAACAACAACAGCAGCAACAACAGAAGTAACAACAGCAGCAACAACAGAAGTAACAACAGCAGCAACAACAGAAGTAACAACAGCAGCAACAACAGAAGTAACAACAGCAGCAACAACAGAAGTAACAACAGCAGCAACAACAGAAGTAACAACAGCAGCAACAACAGAAGTAACAACAGCAGCAACAACAGAAGTAACAACAGCAGCAACAACAGAAGTAACAACAGCAGCAACAGTATAACAAAGCTCATACAAATATAATAAAAACAATAAAGATATAATAAAAATCCGAAGACACTGTACAAAGTTGAGAAATATTGATTTATCATTAAAAACTGAAAATAACATCAATGGTTAATTGCGGTAGACGTTGACTTGGCACCATCAACATGCACAACCATGTGGCACTACTGTTGGCACCATCAACATGCACAACCATGTGGCACTACTGTTGGCACCATCAACATGCACAACCATGTGGCACTACAGTTGGCACCATCAACATGCACAACCATGTGGCACTACTGTTGGCACCATCAACATGCACAACCATGTGGCACTACTGTTGGCACCATCAACATGCACAACCATGTGGCACTTCTGTTGGCACCATCAACATGCACAACCATGTGGCACTACTGTTGGCACCATCAACATGCACAACCATGTGGCACTTCTGTTGGCACCATCAACATGCACAACCATGTGGCACTTCTGTTGGCACCATCAACATGCACAACCATGTGGCAGTACTGTTGGCACCATTAACATGCACAACCATGTGGCACTACTGTTGGCACCATCAACATGCACAACCATGTGGCACTACTGTTGGCACCATCAACATGCACAACCATGTGGTACTACTGTTGGCACCATCAACATGCACAACCATGTGGTACTTCTGTTGGCACCATCAACATGCACAACCATGTGGCACTATTGTTGGTACCATTAACATGCACAACCATGCGGCACTACTGTTGGCACCATCAACATGCACAACCATGTGGCAATACTGTTGGCACCATCAACATGCACAACCATGTGGCACTTCTGTTGGCACCATCAACATGCACAACCATGTGGCACTATTGTTGGCACCATTAACATGCACAACCATGCGGCACTACTGTTGGCACCATCAACATGCACAACCATGCGGCACTACTGTTGGCACCATCAACATGCATAACCATGTGACACTGCAGTTGGCACCATCAACATGCACAACCATGTGGCACTACTGCTGGCACCATCAACATGCACAACCATGTGGCACTACTGTTGGCACCATCAACATGCACAACCATGTGGCACTTCTGTTGGCACCATCAACATGCACAACCATGTGGCACTATTGTTGGCACCATCAACATGCACAGCCATGCGGCACTACTGTTGGCACCATCAACATGCACAACCATGCGGCACTACTGTTGGCACCATCAACATGCATAACCATGTGACACTGCAGTTGGCACCATCAACATGCACAACCATGTGGCACTACTGTTGGCACCATCAACATGCACAACCATGTGACACTGCACTTGGCACCATCAACATGCACAACCATGTGGCACTACTGTTGGCACCATCAACATGCACAACCATGTGGCACTACAGTTGGCACCATCAACATGCACAACCATGTGGCACTACTCTTAGCACCATCAACATGCACAACCATGTGGCACTACTGTTGGCACCATCAACATGCACAACCATGTTGCACTACTGTTGGCACCATCAACATGCACAACCATGTGGCACTAGTGTTGGCACCATTAACATGCACAACCATGTGGCACTACTGTTGGCACCATCAACATGCACAACCATGCGGCACTACTGATGGCACCATCAACATGCACAACCATGTGGCACTACTGTTGGCACCATCAACATGCACAACCATATGGCACTACTGTTGGCACCATTAACATGCACAACCATGTGGCACTACTGTTGGCACCATCAACATGCACAACCATGCGGCACTACTGATGGCACCATCAACATGCACAACCATATGGCACTGCAGTTGGCACCATCAACATGCACAACCATGTGGCACTACTGTTGGCACCATCAACATGCACAACCATGTGGCACTACTGTTGGCACCATCAACATGCACAACCATGTGGCACTACAGTTGGCACCATCAACATGCACAACCATGTGCCTACTTTTGGCACCATCAATATGCACAACCATGTGGCACTACTGCTGGCACCATCAACATGCACAACCATGTGGCACTACAGTTGGCACCATCAACATGCACAACCATGTGGCACTACTGTTGGCACCATCAACATGCACAACCATGTGGCACTACTGTTAGCACCAAAACATACACAACCATGTGGCAATATTGTTGGCACCATCATGTACAACCATGTGGCAATACTGTTGGCACCATCAACATGCACAACCATGTGGCACTACAGTTGGCACCATCAACATGTACAACCATGTGGCACTACAGTTGGCACCATCAACATGCACAACCATGTGGCACTACAGTTGACACCATCAATATGTACAACTATGTGGCACTGCAGTTGGCACCATCAACATGCACAACCATGCGGCACTACTGTTGGCACTATCAACATGCACAACCATGTGTCACTACAGTTGGCACCATCAACATGCACAACCATGTGTCACTACAGTTGGCACCATCAACATGCACAACCATGCGGCACTACTGTTGGCATTATCAACATGCACAACCATGTGGCACTACTGTTGGCACCATCAACATGCACAACCATGTTGCACTACTGTTGGCACCATCAACATGCACAACCATGTGGCACTAGTGTTGGCACCATTAACATGCACAACCATGTGGCACTACTGTTGGCACCATCAACATGCACAACCATGCGGCACTACTGATGGCACCATCAACATGCACAACCATGTGGCACTACTGTTGGCACCATCAACATGCACAACCATATGGCACTACTGTTGGCACCATTAACATGCACAACCATGTGGCACTACTGTTGGCACCATCAACATGCACAACCATGCGGCACTACTGATGGCACCATCAACATGCACAACCATATGGCACTGCAGTTGGCACCATCAACATGCACAACCATGTGGCACTACTGTTGGCACCATCAACATGCACAACCATGTGGCACTACTGTTGGCACCATCAACATGCACAACCATGTGGCACTACAGTTGGCACCATCAACATGCACAACCATGTGCCTACTGTTGGCACCATCAATATGCACAACCATGTGGCACTACTGCTGGCACCATCAACATGCACAACCATGTGGCACTACAGTTGGCACCATCAACATGCACAACCATGTGGCACTACTGTTGGCACCATCAACATGCACAACCATGTGGCACTACTGTTAGCACCAAAACATACACAACCATGTGGCAATATTGTTGGCACCATCATGTACAACCATGTGGCAATACTGTTGGCACCATCAACATGCACAACCATGTGGCACTACAGTTGGCACCATCAACATGTACAACCATGTGGCACTACAGTTGGCACCATCAACATGCACAACCATGTGGCACTACAGTTGACACCATCAATATGTACAACTATGTGGCACTGCAGTTGGCACCATCAACATGCACAACCATGCGGCACTACTGTTGGCACTATCAACATGCACAACCATGTGTCACTACAGTTGGCACCATCAACATGCACAACCATGTGACACTCCAGTTGGCACCATCAACATGCACAACCATGTGACACTACAGCTGACACCATCAATATATACAACCATGTGGCACTACAGTTGGCACCATCAACATGCACAACTATGTGGCACTACAGTTGGCACGATCAACATGCACAACCATGAGGCACTACTGCTGGCACCATCAACATGCATAACTATGTGGCACTACAGTTAGCACCATCAACATGCACAACCATGTGACACTACAGTTGGCATCATCAACATGAACAACCATGTGGCACTATTATTGGCACTATCAGCAATCACAACCATGTGAAACTGCTATTGGTACCATCAACAGGCACAACTAGGTGACACTATTGCTGGCATCATCACCAGGCACAACTAGGTGACAATACTGCTGGCACCATCAATAGGCACAATTAGGTGACACTATTGCTGGCACCATCAATAGGCACAACTAGGTGACACTATCGCTGGCACTATTAACAGGCACAACTAGATGACACTATTGCTGGCATCATCAATAGGCACAACTAGGTGACACTATTGCTGGCATCATCAATAGGCACAACTAGGTGACACTATTGCTGGCACCATCAATAGACACAAGTGGAAGATAGGTATTAATAAAGGGGATATTAACAAGGTCTTGAGGATATCTCTCCAAGAGAGAACCCGCAGTAATGGATTTAAATTAGATAAGTTTAGATTTAGAAAGGACATAGGAAAGTATTGGTTTGGAAATAGGGTAGTTGATGAGTGGAACAGTCTACCTAGTTGGGTTATTGAGGCTGGGACTTTGGGTAGTTTCAAATTTAGGTTGGATAAGTACATGAGTGGGAGGGGTTGGATTTGAGTGGGACTTTCACATCAGAGCTTATTTCTTGGGTGGCATTGAAAATTGGGTTGGGCAAATGTTTGTTAGTGGGATGAATTGTAAAGGACCTGCCTAGTATGGGCCAGCAGGCCTCCTGCAGTGTTCCTCCTTTCTTATGTTCTTATGTAAGTAGGTGACACTATTCCTGGCACCATCAACAGACACAACTAGGTGAGGCAAAGAATTGAGACATGAGAGAGAATGCAAAGACTTTTATATATATATATATTTTATTTAAAGCAATGCAAATACAAGGTGGTATAAATACACAGAACAGATTAATACACAAGAATCCAAAATGACCCTAAACCCGTAATATCCACACCATACATTACAGTGGTATGACACTCTCACACGCACCATACATTACAGTGGTCTTACACTCTCACACACACCATACATTACAGTGGTCTTACACTCTCACATGCAACATTCGACATTCATTATCATACAAAAGTATTATTACCTATAGTGACTTAAAATTTTATCACTTCACCCCCCCCCCACACACACACCAACAGAAACATCCTGATTTATCATTAAGCAAGAATATATTTAACAAGTCTTACAATCACTGGTGATACAGGAACACCAAATCAGAAAACCATAACAAAAACGTATTAGTGACATATTAGAAGACATGACATACCTCAACATAGCAAAGACAGTAGAAACAAAGACAGTTGCTCGTAATGGAACAGACCTACTAGGTGCTTGACAAGACACATACAGAAATAACATCCATCCCCCAAGCATCCCTACTTTACCAACATCCATTTATTTGCTCATCCCCCGACCTCCTCTACCTCCTGCATTATTCCATGCTACCTGTTACCACTATATATCGGCCCAAACCCCACTCTTACACCCTCCCCAAACACAATCAGGACATCCATGCATTCACTCATCCTCTTCCACATGCCAACATACATAAACTACACCTCACACCAGCCTAACTGCTCCCCAAATTCACCAAGGCCACACACACGCCCCCACAACCTCCATACCCACAATCACACCCCCCACAACCTGCCACCCCACTTCAAGATATTCATCTCCCTCATTCATTCCCCTGGAGAAGATACTAGGAGAAAAATCCGAGAATCCTTTTAGAACCTCTTCCTCCACCCCACATCTGGAAGGATCACTCCAACCATCATCACACCTAGATCATCCCAACCACCCCCACACCTTGAAGGATTCCTTCAAGCACCCCTACACCTGGAAGGATCATCCCAACCACTCCCACACCTGGAAGGATCACCCCAACCATCATCACACCTGGATCATCCCAACCACCCCTACACCAGGAAGGATCATCCCAACCACTCCCACACCTGGAGGGATTACCCCAACCATCATCACACATGGATCATCCCAACCACCCCCTCATCTGGAAGGATCCCCTCAACCACCCCCCTCACCTGGAAGGATCCTCTCAACCACCCCCACACCTGGAAGGTTCATCCCAACCACCCCCACACCTGGAAGGATCATCCCAACCACCCTCACACCTGGAAGGATCCCCTCAACCACCCCCACACCTGGAAGGATCATCCCAACCACCCCCACACCTGGAAGGATCCCCTCAACCACCCCACATCTGGAAGGACCATTCCAACCACCCCCACATCTGGAAGGATCCTCCCAACCGCCCCACACCTGGAAAGATCTTCCCAACCACCCCCACACCTGGAAGGATCATCCCAACCACCCCCACACTTGGAAAGATCATCCCAACCACCCCCACACCTGGAAGGATCATCCCAACCACCCCCACACCTGGAAAGATCATCCCAACCACCCCCACACCTGGAAGGATCATCCCAACCACCCCCACACCTGGAAAGATCATCCCAACCACCCCACACCTGGAAAGATCATCCCAACCACCCCCACACCTGGAAAGATCATCCCAACCACCCCCACACCTGGAAGGATCATCCCAACCACTCCTACACCTGCAAAGATTACCCTAACATCCTCACACCAAGAAAGCAGATGAGATAAGAATGTAAATACGAAAAATAAGAATAAAATATGGTATACTTACAATGACTTGAAAGTGAAGAAGAGAATGTTGTAGGAAAGCAACATATAAAAGCCATCCTGGACACAACACTCAGGAAATATTAATTATTATGGTTCCCGGGGATATAATATGTAGTGATATAAAGCTAGCCAGAGAAAGGGAGGTAAGTAGATACGCTTAAAGCACTAAAGACGTGTCTTGTGGTTAAAGTCTTATTTACAATATAATCTAGTGACTGAACAACCGAGCGTGTTTATATGATTGATATAGCGAGATCCAATCAGCAGCGAGGAATTAACTAGTTACCTGATCGTCATGACTATCACTCTCAAAGAAAAAGATGAGTGGGGACAAATTGCCTTGTTACATGGTGAAAGGAATGTTAAGGCGGGTAGGATGATCTTGTGCCTCGTTGAGAGAGAGAGAGAGAGAGGTTACAGTGACCACTGGCTACAGTAGCAACAAGTTTGGGCCACTACAAGGCTTCACATAAAAGGCAACAAGAGTAAGTGTAGCCCAGCTGACGCACTACTGAGAGCGAACACTACTTCAGTAAGCATCTCACAGATTCATTCGTCTTCTAGAAAGTGAGACCAAATGGTGAAGTTTCACCTGCCCGAGGGTAACATTTTTTCTTATCACCGTACGAGGTCAACCCTAGGTAATACTTAACCTCCTTTCAGAAGGCACTTTTTCTTTGATAATAATATCTTCGATGAATTCCATTTCCACCGTTTAGGCCATCCTAAGAGATGGTAATTCAAAAGTGACTGTAACTCCAACTATGCTGGAGTAAAACCTTTCAAGGTGCCGTAGTTGATGAACCCATAGTGGAATATTTGACGATATCCTCATGGCCTTACTGTAGTCACCCAGCTGGGGTTGACGTACTTCCTTACCTCATGTATTAAACTTCTCATCTGTGATAAAAAATAAACATAACTAGATTTTATTCCTACCATAGCTATCAAAAAAGGTAGTGTAGCCGCACACTGTGGGTGTATCTTTTTTTTCCATTATCTATACAGATAGCACGTCTTCTCTCTGTAACCCTCCCTCACGAGCCAGACGGAGAAAGTCCTCTCCAGCATCGACCTAAAACAAGTTTCTGATTTTATGGGGACGGGAAGAGAGGGTATGTGAAGGAATGAGGGAGGAGGGGAGGGGAGGGGAGAAGAAGGCACCCACGACATCTTCCTGGCGGTGGATCAAGTGAATGTTAAGACCAGAGTTTACCTATATGGTCGATAATCCCATGGACATACACGCTTACAATGACAAACGGACAGCCGCCACACTAGCTATTAACAACGGAAGTGACCTTAGTTATTTATTCCCTAATAAGAGTTTCAGTCTCAGTTTAGAACTTTCAAGGAGTGAACTTTCATTTTTAGAAAGTTCGGCAGGAGAGGCGTTTAGAGTACAAGATTAGCCGCTTGTGACCCTACCCACGTTGCTGAAGTTTCAAGTTCTAAACTCTCAAGCTGAGTGCTCTATCACTACAATATTAACCAAGGTAGTTCTTCATATATTCCTCTACAACAGGAGCGTCTAACATGCATAAGAGCCTCTAAAATCTACAAGAGTTTCTAACGTGCACAAGTGTGCCTAACTTTTAAACCACGTCAATGAGGAGTGAAGTCCGCCTTAATTATTTTTTACCAAAATTTCTTTATACCCAGTTAGCTAGCATCAAACATGTACCTGTACAATTAGCTGAGTACAATTAGGCGAGTACACAAACAAAAATTAGGTCGGGTATTTATCGACAAGAGCTTTTGTAAGTACTTGTACATACCTAAAGCAGTGTGTACTAGTGCTTATAAACACAACTCTTAACACTGTACGTACTAGAGCACTCTGTCCCTCGCACACAATGTACATAGTGTACTGCTCACAAACACTCACAACAAACACACAGGGCCCTGGTAGGGAGGGGGGAGGAGGAAGGATAGGGAAGGATAGAAATAAGTGAAAAGGTGGGGGTTAGGGGGAGTAGGGGGTAAAGATAAATGGTCCAATCACTGATTTTTTCCTAATAAGGTATGAATGTTAAATCCATTTTATATGATCATGAAATTTAAAGAGGGAGCACACCGTACCTCACTGCCTTGCACTGATACACATGTACACAGGTTATGTCTGTAAACACGGCTCAGCGTTCAGTGTACATGTGTATTTTTTTTCACTACGTCGAGTTGCTGGTGGTGCCGGGGTGTATCTCAGATGATTGAGTGCACTAGATGGCACGCTGGGAGCTGGCTGCCTGGTACTAGCTGGGCCCGATGGTCTGCCTTCAGCTGGCACTTTGTCACGGTGTCCTGCCAATTGTGGACCCTAGGTGTTGGTAAGTTTGGGTGTTCACTGGTTTCATTGGTGATGGTTTTAGCTATCATCATCTTGTAAAGGTATTTCTTGTGTGTTGGGACCTGGAGGAATCTAAACAGCTGGGATTGACGGGTTTTTGCTGAGTTAACCTTATAGGTGACAACGTGAAGTGGTATGCAATAGTCTGTCTACATCGCAGCTCAAAAATCTGTCTGATTTTTTTGAGAAGAACGAAAGTTCTCCTGATGGTGATTCCTCCGTTGTTTTCTAACGATGCGGGGGGTAACAACTGATGGTGCTGATTTATACCTTGTCCGGATTGGAGATGACTCTCCATTTCTTCTTCCAGTTGGCCGTTATTCTAGGTTCTTCGTTCATCTTCTACATTACTTTTGTGTGTCTAATGGTTCTGCAAGTTAGAGCGGAGGTCACGACATGTATTATTAATACGAACACAGTTAGCAATTTCAAGGCCTCCTGTACTTGACCGTAACTAAAATCTCCAGTCAAGGAACAACCAGACAATCGAAGGCAAAGGCAAATACGGGAGGGCGGAGTTTTTTCTTTGCTCGTATATTCCTTCATCGAGATATGTACGACATTAACGGAATTAAATCAGCACTATAACAATAAGCCAGAGAGTAAAAGACCACTCATAACAGCAGGATTTATACCACAGAAGAGACAAGAGAGCTTGAGTATATAAGACCAGTTTGAGCGAGCATCTGACCCCAAATTCGAGAGGTCAAGCACAACGTCACCTCGGCTGACGGGGCCAGCTCTGACGCTCTTGGTTGAGTGAAGTGGACAATTAACTGAACGGTGGGGTACCTGAAAAACATCTTCCATTCTAAATTGACAGTTTGCTGGTCGAGAAGGCATGCCAGTGGGTGTGTGATTAACATGGAATAAATTGTCATGTCATGTTGATGAACAGAATATGACTCGGACAAGAGCCATGGGAACCTTCAGCAATAGGTGAGAATGTCTCCGCTGTTGTCTGGTTAAAGGTGGGGATGATGTGTTTCTTGGTTAGTAAGTTGTAGACCAGACGTAAGAAAGTCAGTTGTGGTCGGGGATGTCAATCAGTTTGAATATAAGGCCATCGTGCCAGAGACTGTTCAATGTTTTGTGATCCATCGTGCCAGAGACTCTTTAATGCTTTGTGATCCATCGTGCCAGAGACTGTTCAATTATTTGTGATCCATCGTGCCAGAGACTGTTCAATGCTTTGTGAACCACTGTGCCAGACTGTTCAATGCTTTGTGAACCATCGTGCCAGAGACTGTTCAATGCTTTGTGAACCACTGTGTCAGAATGTACAATGCTTTGTGAACCATCGTGCCAGAGACTGTTCAATGCTTTGTGAACCATTGTGCCAGAGACTGTTCAATGCTTTGTGAACCATCGTGCCAGAGACTGTTCAATGCTTTGTGAACTATCAGTGCTAGACTGCCTTATTTACGTAGACTGTCAACAGAGTCGTATATAACGTTGATGGTCAGTACCTGACCAGTCGGGAAGTTTCGAACGTAAGTTTGCGTGCAGCTAGAAGTAACAGCCTAGTTAATCAGGCCCTGATCCACTAAAAGGCCTGGTCACAGACTGGGCCACAGGGGCACTGACCCCTAAAACCCTCTCCAGGTATGCTGAGTTTCCCTGTGGGTCTTTAACCCCAGTGTTTCTATAGTTCCCAGGTTTGAGCTTCTCTTAGTTGGGTCGGGCAACAAATATTTTTGCGATCTTGAACACTTCTAAGAAGCGTGTATTATTGTTCACAAACACAACAAGCAGCGTTGTACTATTGTTCACAAACACAACAAGCAGTGTTGTACTAGTGTACACAAACACAACAAGCAGTGTTGTACTAGTGTACACAAACACAACAGTGTTGTACTAGTGTTCACAAACACAACAGTGTTGTACTAGTGTTCACAAACACAACAGCGTTGTACTATTGTTCACAAACACAACAAGCAGTGTTGTACTAGTGTACGCAAACACAATAAGCAGAGTGTTGTATTAGTGTACACAAACACAACAGTGTTGTACTAGTGTTCACAAACACAACAGTGTTGTACTACTGTACACAAACACAACAAGCAGAGTGTTGCACTAGTGTACACAAACACAACAGTGTTGTACTAGTATTCACAAACACAACAGGCAGTGTTGTACTAGTGTTCACAAACATAACAAACAGTATTGTACTAGTGTACACAAACACAACAAGCAGAGTGTTGCACTAGTGTACACAAACACAACAGTGTTGTACTAGTGTTCACAAACACAACAGGCAGTGTTGTACTAGTGTTCACAAACATAACAAACAGTGTTGTACTAGTGTACACAAACACAACAAGCAGAGTGTTGCACTAGTGTACACAAACACAACAGTGTTGTACTAGTGTTCACAAACACAACAGGCAGTGTTGTACTAGTGTTCACAAACACAGCAAGCAAAGTGTTGTACTAGTGTACACAAACACAACAAGCAGAGTGTTGTACTAGTGTTCACAAACACAACAAGCAGTGTTGTACTAGTGTACACAAACACAACAAGCAGTGTTGTACTAGTGTACACAAACACAACAAGCAGTGTTGTACTAGTGTACACAAACACAACAAGCAGTGTTGTACTAGTGTACACAAACACAACAAGCAGTGTTGTACTAGTGTACACGAACACAACAAGCAGTGTTGTACTAGTGTACACAAACACAACAAGCAGTGTTGTACTAGTGTACACAAACACAACAAGCAGTGTTGTACTAGTGTACACAAACACAACAAGAAGTGTTGTACTAGTGTACACAAACACAACAAGCAGTGTTGTACTAGTGTACACAAACACAACAAGCAGTGTTGTACTAGTGTTCACAAACACAACAAGCAGTGTTGTACTAGTGTACACAAACACAACAAGCAGTGTTGTACTAGTGTTCACAAACACAACAAGCAGTGTTGTACTAGTGTACACAAACACAACAAGGAGTGTTGTACTAGTGTACACAAACACAACAAGCAGTGTTGTACTAGTGTACACAAACACAACAAGCAGTGTTGTACTAGTGTTCACAAACACAACAAGCAGTGTTGTACTAGTGTTCACAAACACAACAAGCAGTGTTATACTAGTGTACACAAACACAACAAGCAGTGTTGTACTAGTGTACACAAACACAACAAGCAGTGTTGTACTAGTGTACACAAACACAAGCAGTGTTGTACTAGTGTACACAAACACAAGCAGTGTTGTACTAGTGTACACAAACACAAGCAGTGTTGTACTAGTGTACACAAACACAACAAGCAGTGTTGCACTAGTGTACACAAACACAACAAGCAGTGTTGTTCTAGTGTACACAAACACAACAAGCAGTGTTGTTCTAGTGTACACAAACACAACAAGCAGTGTTGTTCTAGTGTACACAAACACAACAAGCAGTGTTGCACTAGTGTTCACAAACACAACATGCAGTGTTGTACTAGTGTACACAAACACAACAAGCAGTGTTTTACTAGTGTACACAAACACAACAAGCAGCGTTGTACTAGTGTACACGAACACAACAAGCAGTGTTGTACTAGTGTACACAAACACAACAAGCAGTGTTGTACTAGTGTACACAAACACAACAAGCAGTGTTGTACTAGTGTACACAAACACAACAAGCAGTGTTGTACTAGTGTACACAAACACAACAAGCAGTGTTGTACTAGTATACACAAACACAACAAGCAGTGTTGTACTAGTGTACACAAACACAACAAGCAGTGTTGCACTAGTGTACACAAACACAACAAGCAGTGTTGTACTAGTGTTCACAAACACAACAAGCAGTGTTGTACTAGTGTACACAAACACAACAAGCAGTGTTATACTAGTGTACACAAACACAACAAGCAGAGTGTTGTACTAGTGTACACAAACACAACAAGCAGAGTGTTGTACTAGTGTACACAAACACAAACAGTACTGTACTAGTGTACACAAACACAACAAGCAGTGTTGTACTAGTGTACACAAACACAACAAGCAGTGTTGTACTAGTGTACACAAACACAACAAGCAGAGTGTTGTACTAGTGTACACAAACACAACAAGCAGAGTGTTGTACTAGTGTACACAAACACAACAAGCAGTGTTGTACTAGTGTACACAAACACAACAAGCAGTGTTGTACTAGTGTACACAAACACAACAAGCAGTGTTGCACTAGTGTACACAAACACAACAAGCAGTGTTGTACTAGTGTACACAAACACAACAAGCAG
The DNA here is from genome assembly GCF_038502225.1 of Cherax quadricarinatus. Classification (NCBI taxonomy): domain Eukaryota; kingdom Metazoa; phylum Arthropoda; class Malacostraca; order Decapoda; family Parastacidae; genus Cherax; species Cherax quadricarinatus. Next base: position 19,168,146 of record NC_091310.1, read on the forward strand.
TGTTGTACTAGTGTACACAAACACAACAAGCAGAGTGTTGTACTAGTGTACACAAACACAACAAGCAGAGTGTTGTACTAGTGTACACAAACACAACAAGCAGAGTGTTGTACTAGTGTACACAAACACAACAAGCAGAGTGTTGTACTAGTGTACACAAACACAAACAGTACTGTACTAGTGTACACAAACACAACAAGCAGTGTTGTACTAGTGTACACAAACACAACAAGCAGTGTTGTACTAGTGTACACAAACACAACAAGCAGAGTGTTGTACTAGTGTACACAAACACAACAAGCAGAGTGTTGTACTAGTGTACACAAACACAACAAGCAGTGTTGTACTAGTGTACACAAACACAACAAGCAGTGTTGTACTAGTGTACACAAACACAACAAGCAGTGTTGTACTAGTGTACACAAACACAACAAGCAGTGTTGTACTAGTGTACACAAACACAACAAGCAGTGTTGTACTAGTGTACACAAACACAACAAGCAGAGTGTTGTACTAGTGTACACAAACACAACAAGCAGTGTTGTACTAGTGTACACAAACACAACAAGCAGTGTTGTACTAGTGTACACAAACACAACAAGCAGTGTTGTACTAGTGTACACAAACACAACAAGCAGTGTTGTACTAGTGTACACAAACACAACAAGCAGTGTTGTACTAGTGTACACAAACACAACAAGCAGTGTTGTACTAGTGTACACAAACACAACAAGCAGTGTTGTACTAGTGACACAAACACAACAAGCAGTGTTGTACTAGTGTACACAAACACAACAAGCAGTGTTGCACTAGTGTACACAAACACAAGCAGTGCTGTACTAGTGTACACAAACACAAGCAGTGCTGTACTAGTGTACACAAACACAAGCAGTGTTGTACTAGTGTACACAAACACAACAAGCAGTGTTGTACTAGTGTACACAAACACAAGCAGTGCTGTACTAGTGTACACAAACACAAGCAGTGTTGTACTAGTGTACACAAACACAACAAGCAGTGTTGCACTAGTGTACACAAACACAAGCAGTGTTGTACTAGTGTACACAAACACAAGCAGTGTTGTACTAGTGTACACAAACACAAGCAGTGTTGTACTAGTGTACACAAACACAACAAGCAGTGCTGTACTAGTGTACACAAACACAAGCAGTGTTGTACTAGTGTACACAAACACAACAAGCAGTGTTGCACTAGTGTACACAAACACAAGCAGTGTTGTACTAGTGTACACAAACACAAGCAGTGTTGTACTAGTGTACACAAACACAAGCAGTGTTGTACTAGTGTACACAAACACAACAAGCAGTGTTGTACTAGTGTTCACAAACACAAACCGTACTGTACTAGTGTACACAAACACAACAAGCACAGTGTTGTACTAGTGTACACAAACACAAACAGTACTGTACTAGTGTACACAAACACAACAAGCAGTGTTGTACTAGTGTACACAAACACAACAAGCAGTGTTGTACTAGTGTACACAAACACAACAAGCAGTGTTGTACTAGTGTACACAAACACAACAAGCAGTGTTGTACTAGTGTACACAAACACAACAAGCAGTGTTGTACTAGTGTACACAAACACAACAAGCAGTGCTGTACTAGTGTACACAAACACAACAAGCAGTGTTGTACTAGTGTACACAAACACAACAAGCAGTGTTGTACTAGTGTACACAAACACAACAAGCAGTGCTGTACTAGTGTACACAAACACAACAAGCAGTGTTGTACTAGTGTACACAAACACAACAAGCAGTGTTGCACTAGTGTACACAAACACAAACAGTACTGTACTAGTGTACACAAACACAACAAGCAGTGTTGTACTAGTGTTCACAAACACAACAAGCAGTGTTGTACTAGTGTACACAAACACAACAAGCAGTGTTGTACTAGTGTTCACAAACACAACAAGCAGTGTTGTACTAGTGTACACAAACACAACAAGCAGTGTTGTACAAATGTTCACAAACACAACAAGAAGTGTTGTACTAGTGTACACAAACACAACAAGCAGTGTTGTACTAGTGTACACAAACACAACAAGAAGTGTTGTACTAGTGTACACAAACACAACAAGCAGTGTTGTACAAATGTTCACAAACACAACAAGAAGTGTTGTACTAGTGTACACAAACACAACAAGCAGTGTTGTACTAGTGTACACAAACACAACAAGCAGTGTTGTACTAGTGTACACAAACACAACAAGCAGAGTGTTGTACTAGTGTTCACAAACAAAACAAGCAGAGTGTTGTACTAGTGTACACAAACACAACAAGCAGTGTTGTACTAGTGTACACAAACATAACAAGCAGAGTGTTGTACTAGTGTTCACAAACAAAACAAGCAGAGTGTTGTACTAGTGTACACAAACACAACAAGCAGTGTTGTACTAGTGTACACAAACACAACAAGCAGAGTGTTGTACTAGTGTTCACAAACAAAACAAGCAGAGTGTTGTACTAGTGTACACAAACACAACAAGCAGAGTGTTGTACTAGTGTACACAAACACAACAAGCAGCGTTGTACTAGTGTACACAAACACAACAAGCAGAGTGTTGTACTAGTGTACACAAACACAACAAGCAGTGTTGTACTAGTGTACACAAACACAACAAGCAGTGTTGTACTAGTGTACACAAACACAACAGTGTTGTACTAGTGTACAAAAACACAACAAGCAGAGTGTTGCACTAGTGTACACAAACACAACAAGCAGTGTTGCACTAGTGTACACAAACACAACAAGCAGAGGGTTGTACTAGTGTTCACAAACACAACAAGCAGAGTGTTGTACTAGTGTACACAAACACAACAAGCAGTGTTGTACTAGTGTACACAAACACAACAGTGTTGTACTAGTGTACAGAAACACAACAAGCAGTGTTGTACTAGTGTACACAAACACAACAAGCAGTGTTGTACTAGTGTTCACAAACACAACAAGCAGTGTTGTACTAGTGTACACAAACACAACAAGCAGTATTGTACTAGTTTACACAAACACAACAAGCAGTGTTGTACAAGTGTACACAAACACAACAAGCAGTGTTGTACTAGTGTACACAAACACAACAAGCAGAGTGTTGTACTAGTGTACACAAACACAACAGAGTGCTGTACTAGTGTACACAAACACAACAAGCAGAGTGTTGTACTAGTGTACACAAACACAACAAGCAGTGTTGTACTAGTGTTCACAAACACAACAAGCAGTGTTGTTCCAGTGTACACAAACACAACAAGCACAGTGTTGTACTAGTGTACACAAACACAAGCAGTACTGTACTAGTGTACACAAACACAACAAGCAGTGTTGTACTAGTGTACACAAACACAACAAGCAGTGTTGTACTAGTGTACACAAACACAACAAGCAGTGTTGTACTAGTGTTCACAAACACAACAAGCAGTGTTGCACTAGTGTACACAAACACAACAAGCAGTGTTGTACTAGTGTACACAAACACAACAAGCAGTGTTGTACTAGTGTTCACAAACACAACAAGCAGTGTTGTACTAGTGTTCACAAACACAACAAGCAGTGTTGTACTAGTGTACACAAACACAACAAGCAGTGTTGTACTAGTGTACACAAACACAACAAGCAGTGTTGTACTAGTGTACACAAACACAACAAGCAGTGTTGTACTAGTGTACACAAACACAACAAGCAGTGCTGTACTAGTGTACACAAACACAACAAGCAGTGTTGCACTAGTGTACACAAACACAAACAGTACTGTACTAGTGTACACAAACACAACAAGCAGTGTTGTACTAGTGTTCACAAACACAACAAGCAGTGTTGTACTAGTGTACACAAACACAACAAGCAGTGTTGTACTAGTGTACACAAACACAACAAGCAGTGTTATACTAGTGTTCACAAACACAACAAGCAGTGTTGTACTAGTGAACACAAACACAACAAGCAGTGTTGTACTAGTGTACACAAACACAATCAGTATTGTACTAGTGTACACAAACACAACAAGCAGTGTTGCACTAGTCTACACAAACACAACAAGCAGTGTTGTACTAGCGTACACAAACACAAGCAGTGTTGTACTAGTGTACACAAACACAACAAGCAGTGTTGCACTAGTGTACACAAACACAACAAGCAGTGTTGTACTAGTGTACACAAACACAACAAGCAGTGTTGTACTAGTGTACACAAACACAACAAGCAGTGTTGTACTAGTGTACACAAACACAACAAGGAGTGTTGTACTAGTGTACACAAACACAACAAGCAGTGTTGTACTAGTGTACACAAACACAACAAGCAGTGTTGTACTAGTGTACACAAACACAAACAGTATTGTACTAGTGTACACAAACACAACAAGCAGTGTTGTACTAGTGTACACAAACACAACAAGCAGTGTTGCACTAGTGTACACAAACACAACAAGAAGTGTTGCACTAGTGTACACAAACACAACAAGCAATGTTGCACTAGTGTACACAAACACAACAAGCAGTGTTGTACTAGTGTACACAAACACAACAAGGAGTGTTGTACTAGTGTACACAAACACAACAAGCAGTGTTGTACTAGTGTACACAAACACAACAAGCAGTGTTGTACTAGTGTACACAAACACAACAAGCAGTGTTGTACTAGTGTACACAAACACAACAAGCAGTGTTGTACTAGTGTACACAAACACAACAAGCAGTGTTGTACGAGTGTACACAAACACAACAAGCAGTGTTGTACTAGTGTACACAAACACAAGCAGTGTTGTACTAGTGTACACAAACACAAGCAGTGTTGTACTAGTGTACACAAACACAACAAGCAGTGTTGTACTAGTGTACACAAACACAAGCAGTGTTGTACTAGTGTACACAAACACAAGCAGTGTTGTACTAGTGTACACAAACACAAGCAGTGTTGTACTAGTGTACACAAACACAAGCAGTGTTGTACTAGTGTACACAAACACAAGCAGTGTTGTACTAGTGTACACAAACACAAGCAGTGTTGTACTAGTGTACACAAACACAAGCAGTGTTGTACTAGTGTACACAAACACAAGCAGTGTTGTACTAGTGTACACAAACACAAGCAGTGCTGTACTAGTGTACACAAACACAACAAGCAGTGTTGTACTAGTGTACACAAACACAACAAGCAGTGTTGTACTAGTGTACACAAACACAACAAGCAGAGTGTTGTACTAGTGTACACAAACACAACAAGCAGTGTTGTACTAGTGTACACAAACACAACAAGCAGTGTTGTACTAGTGTACACAAACACAACAAGCAGCGTTGTACTAGTGTACACAAACACAACAAGCAGTGTTGTACTAGTGTACACAAACACAACAAGCAGTGTTGTACTAGTGTACACAAACACAACAAGCAGTGTTGTACTAGTGTACACAAACACAACAAGCAGTGTTGTACTAGTGTACACAAACACAACAAGCAGTGTTGTACTAGTGTACACAAACACAACAAGCAGTGTTGTACTAGTGTACACAAACACAACAAGCAGTGTTGTACTAGTGTACACAAACACAACAAGCAGTGTTGTACTAGTGTACACAAACACAACAAGCAGTGTTGTACTAGTGTACACAAACACAACAAGCAGTGTTGTACTAGTGTACACAAACACAACAAGCAGTGTTGTACTAGTGTACACAAACACAACAAGCAGTGTTGTACTAGTGTACACAAACACAACAAGCAGTGTTGTACTAGTGTACACAAACACAACAAGCAGTGTTGTACTAGTGTTCACAAACACAACAAGCAGTGTTGTACTAGTGTACACAAACACAACAAGCAGTGTTGTACTAGTGTACACAAACACAACAAGCAGTGTTGTACTAGTGTACACAAACACAACAAGCAGTGTTGTACTAGTGTTCACAAACACAACAAGCAGTGTTGTACTAGTGTACACAAACACAACAAGCAGTGTTGTACTAGTGTACACAAACACAACAAGCAGTGTTGTACTAGTGTACACAAACACAACAAGCAGTGTTGTACTAGTGTACACAAACACAACAAGCAGTGTTGTACTAGTGTTCACAGACACAACAAGCAGTGTTGTACTAGTGTACACAAACACAACAAGCAGTGTTGTACTAGTGTTCACAAACACAACAAGCAGTGTTGTACTAGTGTACACAAACACAACAAGCAGTGTTGTACTAGTGTACACAAACACAAGCAGTGTTGTACTAGTGTACACAAACACAAGCAGTGCTGTACTAGTGTACACAAACACAACAAGCAGTGTTGTACTAGTGTACACAAACACAACAAGCAGTGTTGTACTAGTGTACACAAACACAACAAGCAGAGTGTTGTACTAGTGTACACAAACACAACAAGCAGTGTTGTACTAGTGTACACAAACACAACAAGCAGTGTTGTACTAGTGTACACAAACACAACAAGCAGCGTTGTACTAGTGTACACAAACACAACAAGCAGTGTTGTACTAGTGTACACAAACACAACAAGCAGTGTTGTACTAGTGTACACAAACACAACAAGCAGTGTTGTACTAGTGTACACAAACACAACAAGCAGTGTTGTACTAGTGTACACAAACACAACAAGCAGTGTTGTACTAGTGTACACAAACACAACAAGCAGTGTTGTACTAGTGTACACAAACACAACAAGCAGTGTTGTACTAGTGTACACAAACACAACAAGCAGTGTTGTACTAGTGTACACAAACACAACAAGCAGTGTTGTACTAGTGTACACAAACACAACAAGCAGTGTTGTACTAGTGTACACAAACACAACAAGCAGTGTTGTACTAGTGTACACAAACACAACAAGCAGTGTTGTACTAGTGTACACAAACACAACAAGCAGTGTTGTACTAGTGTACACAAACACAACAAGGAGTGTTGTACTAGTGTTCACAAACACAACAAGCAGTGTTGTACTAGTGTACACAAACACAACAAGCAGTGTTGTACTAGTGTACACAAACACAACAAGCAGTGTTGTACTAGTGTACACAAACACAACAAGCAGTGTTGTACTAGTGTTCACAAACACAACAAGCAGTGTTGTACTAGTGTACACAAACACAACAAGCAGTGTTGTACTAGTGTACACAAACACAACAAGCAGTGTTGTACTAGTGTACACAAACACAACAAGCAGTGTTGTACTAGTGTACACAAACACAACAAGCAGTGTTGTATTAGTGTTCACAAACACAACAAGCAGTGTTGTACTAGTGTACACAAACACAACAAGCAGTGTTGTACTAGTGTTCACAAACACAACAAGCAGTGTTGTACTAGTGTACACAAACACAACAAGCAGTGTTGTACTAGTGTACACAAACACTAACATAAGCTCCCACACACTCTCTCATTATGCTTCATTATCTCATTTTTGTTCTCCAGAAATGCTCACCATTTTAAGTAAAAGTTTTTAACGTAAGCACTTCCTTGGAAGGTTTTGATGGGTGATCGTGGTGGTGGGTGATCGTGGTGGTGGGTGATCGTGGTGGTGGGTGATCGTGGTGGTGGGTGATCGTGGTGGTGGGTGATCGTGGTGGTGGGTGATCGTGGTGGTGGGTGATCGTGGTGGTGGGTGATCGTGGTGGTGGGTGATCGTGGTGGTGGGTGATCGTGGTGGTGGGTGATCGTGGTGGTGGGTGATCGTTGTGGTGGGTGATCGTGGTGGTGGGTGATCGTGGTGGTGGGTGATCGTGGTGGTGGGTGATCGTTGTGGTGGGTGATCGTGGTGGTGGGTGATCGTGGTGGTGGGTGATCGTTGTGGTGGGTGATCGTGGTGGTGGGTGATCGTGGTGGTGGGTGAACGTGGTGGTGGGTGATCGTGGTGGTGGGTGATCGTGGTGGTGGGTGATCGTTGTGGTGGGTGATCTTGGTGGTGGGTGATCGTGGTGGTGGGTGATCGTGGTGGTGGGTGATCGTTGTGGTGGGTGATCGTGGTGGTGGGTGATCGTGGTGGTGGGTGATCGTGGTGGTGGGTGCTCGTGGTGGTGGGTGATCGTGGTGGTGGGTGATCGTTGTGGTGGGTGATCGTGGTGGTGGGTGATCGTGGTGGTGGGTGATCGTGGTGGTGGGTGATCGTTGTGGTGGGTGATCGTGGTGGTGGGTGATCGTGGTGGTGGGTGATCGTGGTGGTGGGTGAACGTGGTGGTGGGTGATCGTGGTGGTGGGTGATCGTTGTGGTGGGTGATCGTGGTGGTGGGTGATCGTGGTGGTGGGTGAACGTGGTGGTGGGTGATCGTGGTGGTGGGTGAACGTGGTGGTGGGTGATCGTTTTGGTGGGTGAACGTGGTGGTGGGTGATCGTGGTGGTGGGTGATCGTGGTGGTGGGTGATCGTGGTGGTGGGTGAATGTGGTGGTGGGTGATCGTCGAGGTGGGTGATCGTGGTGGTGGGTGATCGTGGTGGTGGGTGATCGTGGTGGTGGGTGATCGTGGTGGTGGGTGAACGTGGTGGTGGGTGATCGTGGTGGTGGGTGATCGTGGTGGTGGGTGATCGTGGTGGTGGGTGATCGTGGTGGTGGGTGAACGTGGTGGTCGGTGATCGTGGTGGTGGGTGATCGTGGTGGTGGGTGATCGTGGTGGTGGGTGAACGTGGTGGTGGGTGATCGTGGTGGTGGGTGATCGTGGTGGTGGGTGATCGTGGTGGTGGGTGATCGTGGTGGTGGATGATCGTGATGGTCGGTGATCGTGGTGGTGGGTGATGGCGGTGGTGGGTGATCGTGGTGGTAGGTGATCGTGGTGGTGGGTGATCGTGGTGGTGGGTGATCGTGATGGTGGGTGATCGTGGTGGTGGGTGATCGTGGTGGTGGGTGATCGTGGTGTTGGGTGATCGTGGTGGTGGGTGATCGTGATGGTGGGTGATCGTGGTGGTGGGTGATCGTGGTGGTGGGTGATCGTGGTGGTGGGTGATCGGGATGGTGGGTGATCGTGGTGGTGGGTGATCGGGATTGTGGGTGATCGTGGTGGTGGGTGATCGTGGTGGTGGGTGATCGTGGTGGTGGGTGATCGTGGTGGTGGGTGATCGTGGTGGTGGGTGATCGTGGTGGTGGGTGATCGTGGTGGTGGGTGATCGGGCTGGTGGGTGATCGTGGTGGTGGGTGATCGTGGTGGTGGGTGATCGTGGTGGTGGGTGATCGTGGTGGTGGGTGATCGTGGTGGTGGGTGAACGTGGTGGTGGGTGATCGTGGTGGTGGGTGATCGTGGTGGTGGGTGATCGTGGTGGTGGGTGATCGTGGTGGTGGGTGAACGTGGTGGTAGGTGATCGTGGTGGTGGGTGATCGTGGTGGTGGGTGATCGTGGTGGTGGGTGAACGTGGTGGTGGGTGATCGTGGTGGTGGGTGATCGTGGTGGTGGGTGATCGTGGTGGTGGGTGATCGTGGTGGTGGATGATCGTGATGGTCGGTGATCGTGGTGGTGGGTGATGGCGGTGGTGGGTGATCGTGGTGGTGGGTGATCGTGGTGGTGGGTGATCGTGGTGGTGGGTGATCGTGATGGTGGGTGATCGTGGTGGTGGGTGATCGTGGTGGTGGGTGATCGTGGTGTTGGGTGATCGTGGTGGTGGGTGATCGTGATGGTGGGTGATCGTGGTGGTGGGTGATCGTGGTGGTGGGTGATCGTGGTGGTGGGTGATCGTGGTGGTGGGTGATCGTGGTGGTGGGTGATCGGGATGGTGGGTGATCGTGGTGGTGGGTGATAGGGATGGTGGGTGATCGTGGTGGTGGGTGATCGTGGTGGTGTGTGATCGTGGTGGTGGGTGATCGGGTGGTGGGTGATCGTGGTGGTGGGTGATCGTGGTGGTGGGTGATCGTGGTGGTGGGTGATCGGGGTGGTGGGTGATCGGGGTGGTGGGTGATCGTGGTGGTGGGTGATCGTGGTGGTGGGTGATCGGGGTGGTGGGTGATCGGGGTGGTGGGTGATCGTGGTGGTCGTTGATCGGGGTGGTGGGTGATCGTGGTGGTGGGTGATCGGGATGGTGGGTGATCGGGATGGTGGGTGATCGGCGTGTTGGGTGAAGGGATGGTAGGAGGTCAGGTAATTTACTAGTGTTTCCTGTCAGGGGATTCAGTCACATGAGGGCCCACCACTGAAGCTATTGGTCATATGACAGAGGCCTTCCACTGGCTTACCTGTCTTTCATTTGAAAAAAAAAAATAGATATGAGAATGGGTGCTGTGTGTGGATTGAGAATGGCGCGATGATGGACGGTGTTGGGAGGGAGGATGGTCGGAGGATGGGCGGTGTTGGGACGGAGGATGGTGCAAGGATGGGCGGTGTTGGGACGGAGGATGGTGCAAGGATGGGCGGTGTTGGGACGGAGGATGGTGCAAGGATGGGCGGTGTTGGGACGGAGGATGGTGCGAGGATGGGCGGTGTTGGGACGGAGGATGGTGCAAGGATGGGCGGTGTTGGGACGGAGGATGGTGCGAAGATGAGCGGTGTGGGGAGGGAGGATGGTGCGAGGATGGGCGGTGTTGGGACGGAGGATGGTGCGAAGATGAGCGGTGTGGGGAGGGAGGATGGTGCGAGAATGGGCGGTATAGGGACGGAGGATGGTGCGAGGATGGGCGGTGTTGGGACGGAGGATGGTGCGAGGATGGGCGGTGTTGGGACGGAGGATGGTGCGAAGATGGGCGGTGTTGGGACGGAGCATGGTGCGAGGATGGGCACTGTTGGGACGGAGGATGGTGCGAGGATGGGCGGTGTTGGGACGGAGGATGGTGCGAGAATGGGCGGTGTTGGAACGGAGGATGGTGCGAGGATTGGCGGTGTTGGGACGGAGGATGGTGCGAAGATGGGCGGTGTGGGGACGGAGCATGGTGCGAGGATGGGCACTGTTGGGACGGAGGATGGCGCGAGGACGGGCGGTGTGGGGACGGAGGATGGTGCGAGGATGGGCGGTGTTGGGACGGAGGATGGTGCGAGGATGGGCAGTGTGGAGAGGGAGGATGGTGCGAGGATGGGAGGTGTTGGGAAGGAGGATGGTGCGAAGATGGGCGGTGTGGGGACGGAGGATGGTGCGAGGATGGGCGGTGCTGGGACGGAGGATGGTGCGAGGATGGGCGGTGTAGGGACGGAGGATGGTGCGAGGATGGGCGGTGTGGGGACGGAGGATGGTGCGAGGATGGGCGGTGTTGGGACGGAGGATGGTGCGAGGATGGGCGGTGTTGGGAGGTGTTGGGACGGAGGATGGGCGGTGTGAGGACGGAGGATGGTGCGAGGATGGGCGGTATTGGGACGGAGGATGGTGCAAGGATGGGCGGTGTTGGGACGGAGGATGGTGCGAGGATGGGCGGTGTTGGGACGGAGGATGGTGCGAGGATGGGCGGTGTTGGGACGGAGGATGGTGCGAGGATGGGCGGTATGAGGACGGAGGATGGTGCGAGGATGGGCGGTGTTGGGACGGAGGATGGTGCGAGGATGGGCGGTGTTGGGACGGAGGATGGTGCGAGGATGGGCGGTGTTCGGAGGTGTTGGGACGGAGGATGGTGCGAGGATGGGCGGTATGAGGACGGAGGATGGTGCGAGGATGGGCGGTGTTGGGACGGAGGATGGTGCGAGGATGGGCGGTGTTGGAACGGAGGATGGTGCGAGGATGGGCGGTGTTGGAACGGAGGATGGTGCGAGGATGGGCGGTGTTGGGACGGAGGATGGTGCGAGGATGAACGGTGTTGGAACGGAGGATGGTGCGAGGATGGGCGGTGTTGGGACGGAGGATTGTGTGAGGATGGGCGGTGTGAGGACGGAGGATGGTGCGAGGATGGGCGGTGTTGGGACGGAGGATGGTGCGAGGATGGGCGGTGTTGGGATGGAGGATGGGCGGTGTTGGGACGGAGGATGGTGCGAGGATGAACGGGGTTGGGACGGAGGATGGTGCGAGGATGGGCGGTGTTGGGACGGAGGATGGGCGGTGTGGGGAGGGAGGATGGTGCGAGGATGGGCGGTGTTGGGACGGAGGATGGTGCGAGGATGGGCGGTGTTGGGACAGAGGATGGTGCGAAGATGGGCGGCGTTGGGACGGAGGATGGTGCGAGGATGGGCGGTGTGGGGACGGAGGATGGTGCGAGGATGGGCGGTGTGGGGACGGAGGATGGTGCGAGGATGAACGGGGTTGGGACGGAGGATGGTGCGAGGATGGGCGGTGTTGGGACGGAGGATGGGCGGTGTGGGGAGGGAGGATGGTGCGAAGATGGGCGGCGTTGGGACGGAGGATGGTGCGAGGATGGGCGGTGTGGGGACGGAGGATGGTGCGAGGATGGGCGGTGTGGGGACGGAGGATGGTGCGAGGATGGGCGGTGTGGGGACGGAGGATGGTGCGAGGATGGGCGGTGTGGGGACGGAGGATGGGGATAGTGTTGTGTAGACTAACATAGCGGAGTGTGCTAGTGACTGACAGGTGACAGGTGCTAGTGACTGACAGATGACTGGTGCTAATAACTGAGAGATGACTGGTGCTAGTGACTGACAGATGACTGGTGCTAATAACTGAGAGATGACAGGTGCTAGTGACTAACAGGTGACTGGTGCTAATAACTGAGAGATGACTGGTGCTAGTGACTGACAGATGACTGGTGCTAATAACTGAGAGATGACTGGTGCTAGTGACTGACAGGTGACTGGTTCTAGTAACTGACAGATGACTGGTGTTAGTGACTGACAGATGACTGGTGCTAATAACTGAGAGATGACTGATGGTAGTGACTGACAGGTGACTGGTGCTAGTGACTGACAGATGACTGGTGCTAATAACTGAGAGATGACTGGTGCTAGTAACTGACAGATGAGTGGTACAAGTGACTGACAGGTGACTGTTGCTAGTGACTGACAGATGGCTGCTGCTAGTGACTGACAGATGACTGTTAAAAGTGACTGACAAATGACTGCTGCTAGTGACTGACAGATGACTGCTGCTAGTGACTGACAGATGACAGGTAATAGTGACTGACAGATGACAGGTAATAGTGACTGACAGATGACAGGTAATAGTGACTGACAGATGACTGCTGCTAGTGACTGACAGATGATTGGTGCTAATGACTGACAGATGACTGGTGCTAGTGACTGACAGATGACTGCTACTAGTGACTGACAGATGACAGGTAATAGTGACTGACAGATGACTGCTGCTAGTGACTGACAGATGACTGGTACAAGTGACTGACAGATGACAGGTAATAGTGACTGACAGATGACTGCTGCTAGTGACTGACAGATAACTTGTGCTAGTGACTGACAGATGATTGGTGCTAATGACTGACAGATGATTGGTGCTAATGACTGACAGATGACTGGTGCTAGTGACTGACAGATGACTGGTACTAGTGACTGACAGATGACAGGTAATAGTGACTGACAGATGACTGCTGCTAGTGACTGACAGATGACTGGTACTAGTGACTGACAGATGACAGGTAATAGTGACTGACAGATGACTGCTGCTAGTGACTGACAGATGACTGGTACTAGTGACTGACAGATGACAGGTAATAGTGACTGACAGATGACTGCTGCTAGTGACTGACAGATAACTTGTGCTAGTGACTGACAGATGATTGGTGCTAATGACTGACAGATGACTGGTGCTAGTGACTGACAAATGACTGGTAATATAAAAGTCTAACCAGTCTCTTATATTATAATAACTGGCATTACTGGTTCCTCACATTTAGGACCATATCGTACCTGCTCTTGAAACTGTGTAATATGTCTCCCTCCAAACGAGTAAACTTCAGGCAGATCGGTAATTCTTAAGTCTACTCCAAGATTGAATTAGCTGGAGCAAGAAGTGGAATGATCTGAACTGGGAAGTGGAATGAACTAGATGAAGTGAAAGGAGCTGAATATGGACGTGGTAAGAGCTTAATGAGAAACTGGAATGAACTGGATGAGGAAGTGGAAAGAGGTGGGTGAGGAAGTGGAAGGAGGTGAAAGAGGAAGTGTATGAAGGTGGATGAGGAAGTGTAAGAAGGTGGATGAGGAAGTGTAAGAAGGTGGATGAAGAATTGCAAGAAGGTGGATGAGGAAGTGTAAGAAGGTGGATGAGGAAGTGTAAGAAGGTGGATGAAGATGCGTAAGGTGAATGAGGAAGTGTAAGAAGGTGGGTGAGGAAGTGTAAGAAGGTGGATGTGGAAGTGTAAGAATATGGATGAGGAAGTTTAGGAATGTGAATGAGGAAGTGTAAGAAGGTGGATGAGGAAGTGTAAGAAGGTGGATGAGGAAGTGTAAGAAGGTGGATGAGGAAGTGGAAGGAGGTGGTTCATGAGAGAGTAGGGTTCGCGTCAGTCAGCAACGATAAAAATCTCTCCCCACACTAACGATGGCAGCCACTACACTAACGATGGCAACCACTACACTAACGATGGCAGCCACTACACTAACGATGGCAGCCACTACACTAACGATGGCAGCCACTACACTAACGATGGCAACCACTACACTAACGATGGCAGCCACTACACTAACGATGGCATTCACTACACTAACGATGGCATTCACTACACTAACGATGGTAGTCACTACACTAACGATGGCATTCACTACACTAACGATGGCATTCACTACACTAACGATGGCAGTCACTACACTAACGATGGCAGTCACTACACTAACGATGGCATTCACTACACTAACGATGGTAGTCACTACACTAACGATGGCAGTCACTACACTAACGATGACAGTCACTACACTAACGATGACAGCCACTACACTAACGATGGCATTCACTACACTAACGATGGCATTCACTACACTAACGATGGCAGTCACTACACTAACGATGGCAGTCACTACACTAACGATGGCATTCACTACACTAACGATGGCAGTCACTACACTAACGATGGCAGTCACTACACTAACGATGGCAGTCACTACACTAACGATGGCATTCATTATACTAACGATGGCAGTCACTACACTAACGATGGCAGTCACTACACTAACGATGGCATTCCCTACACTAACGATGGCAGTCATTACACTAACGATGGCAGTCACTACACTAACGATGGAAGTCACTACACTAACGATGGCAGTCACTACACTAACGATGGCATTCACTACACTAACGATGGCAGTCACTACACTAACGATGACAGTCACTACACTAACGATGGCATTCACTACACTAACGATGGCAGTCACTACACTAACGATGGCAGTCACTACACTAACGATGGCAGCCACTACACTGACGATGGCGGTCACTACAGTAACGATGGCATGCACTACACTAACGATGGCATTCACTACACTAACGATGGCAGTCACTACACTAACGATGGCGGTCACTACACTAACGATGGCATGCACTACACTAACGATGGCAGTCACTACACTAACGATGGCATTCACTACACTAACGATGGCATGCACTACACTAACGATGGCAGTCACTACACTAACGATGGCATGCACTACACTAACGATGGCAGTCACTACACTAACGATGGCAGTCACTACACTAACGATGGCAGTCATTAAACTAACGATGGCAGTCACTACACTAACGATGACAGTCACCACACTAACGATGGCATTCACTACACTAACGATGGCAGTCACTACACTAACGATGGCAGTCACTACACTAACGATGGCATGCACTACACTAACGATGGCAGTCACTACACTAACGATGGCATTCACTACACTAACGATGGCATGCACTACACTAACGATGGTAGTCACTACACTAACGATGGCATGCACTACACTAACGATGGCAGTCACTACACTAACGATGGCATTCACTACACTAACGATGGCAGTCACTACACTAACGATGGCAGTCACTACACTAACGATGGCAGTCACTACACTAACGATGACAGTCACTACACTAACGATGGCATTCACTACACTAACGATGGCAGTCACTACACTAACGACGACAGCCACTAAACTAACCATGGCAGTCACTACACTAACGATGACAGTCACTACACTAACGATGGCAGTCAGTACACTAACGATGGCAGTCACTACAATAACGATGGCAGTCACTACACTAACGACGGCAGTCACTACACTAACGATGGCAGTCACTACACTAACGATGGCAGTCACTACACTAACGATGGCAGTGACTACACTAAGGATGGCAGTCATTAAACTAACGATGGCAGTCACTACACTAACGATGACAGTCACCACACTAACGATGGCATTCACTACACTAACGATGGCAGTCACTACACTAACGATGGCAGTCACTACACTAACGATGGCATGCACTACACTAAAGATGGCAGTCACTACACTAACGATGGCATTCACTACACTAACGATGGCATGCACTACACTAACGATGGTCGTCACTACACTAACGATGGCATTCACTACACTAACGATGGCAGTCACTACACTAACGATGGCAGTCACTACACTAACGATGGCAGTCACTACACTAACGATGACAGTCACTACACTAACGATGGCATTCACTACACTAACGATGGCAGTCACTAAACTAACGATGACAGTCACTACACTAACGATGGCAGTCACTACACTAACGATGGCAGTCACTACACTAACGATGGCAGTCACTACACTAACGATGACAGTCACCACACTAACGATAAGTCACTACACTAACACTGGCAGTCACTACACTAACGACGGCAGTCACTACACTAACGACGGCAGTCACTACAATAACGATGCCAGTCACTACACTAACCATGGCAGTCACTACAATAACGATGGCAGTCACTACACAAACGATGAGTCACTACACTAACGATGGTAGTCACTACACTAACAATGGCAGTCACTACACTAACGATGGCAGTCACAACACTAACGATGGCAGTCACTACACTAACGATGGCAAATCACTACAATAACGATGGCAAATCACTACAATAACGATGGCAGTCACTACACTAACGATGGCAGTCACTACACAAACGATGAGTCACTACACTAACGATGAGTCACTACACTAACGATGAGTCACTACACTAACGATGACAGTCACTACACTAACGATGAGTCACTACACTAACGATGGCAGTCACTACACAAACGATGACAGTCACTACACTAACGATGACAGTTACTACACTAACGATGGCAGTCACTACACCAACGATGACAGTCACTACACTAACGATGACAGTTACTACACTAACGATGGCAGTCACTACACTAACGATGAGTCACTACACTAACGATGAGTCACTACACTAACGATGACAGTTACTACACTAACGATGACAGTCACTACACTAACGATGACAGTTACTACACTAACGATGACAGTTACTACACTAACGATGGCAGTCACTACACTAACGATGACAGTCACTACACTAACGATGGCAGTCACTACACCAACGATGACAGTCACTACACTAACGATGACAGTTACTACACTAACGATGACAGTCACTACACAAACGATGAGTCACTACACTAACGATGAGTCACTACACTAACGATGACAGTCACTACACTAACGATGACAGTTACTACACTAACGATGACAGTCACTACGCTAACGATGACAGTCACTACGCTAACGATGACAGTTACTACACTAACGATGACAGTCACTACACTAACGATGACAGTTACTACACTAACGATGACAGTCACTACACTAACGATGACAGTCACTACGCTAACGATGACAGTCACTACGCTAACGATGACAGTTACTACACAAACGATGAGTCACTTCACTAATGATGACAGTCACTACACTAACGATGAGTCACTACACTAACGACGAGTCACTACACAAACGATGACAGTCACTACGCTAACGATGGCAGTCACTACACTAACGATGGCAGTCACTACACTAACGATGGCAGTCACTACACTTACGATGGCAGTCACTACACTAACGATGGCAGTCACTACACTAACGATGGCAGTCACTACACTAACGATGACAGTCACTAAACTAACGATGGCATTCACTACACTAACGATGGCAGTCACTACACTAACGATGGCAGCCACTACACTGACGATGGCGGTCACTACACTAACAATGGCATGCACTACACTAACGATGGCATTCACTACACTAACGATGGCAGTCATACACTAACGATGGCGGTCACTACACTAACGATGGCAGTCACTACACTAACGATGGCATTCACTACAATAACGATGGCATGCACTACACTAACGATGGCAGTCACTACACTAACGATGGCATGCACTACACTAACGATGGCAGTCACTACACTAACAATGGCATTCACTACACTAACGATGGCAGTCACTACACTAACGATGGCATTCACTACACTAACGATGGCAGTCACTACACTAACGATGGCAGTCATTAAACTAACGATGGCATTCACTACACTAACGATGGCAGTCACTACACTAACGATGACAATCACTACACTAACGATGGCATTCACTACACTAACGATGGCAGTCACTACACTAACGATGGCGGTCACTACACTAACGATGGTGGTCACTACACTAACGATGGCATTCACTACACTAACGATGGCAGTCACTACAGTAACGATGGCGGTCACTACACTAACGATGGCAGTCACTACACTAACGATGACATGCACTACACTAACGATGGCAGTCACTACACTAACAATGGCATTCACTACACTAACGATGGCAGTCACTACACTAACGATGGCATTCACTACACTAACGATGGCAGTCACTACACTAACGATGGCAGTCATTAAACTAACGATGGCAGTCACTACACTAACGATGGCAGTCACTACACTAACGATGACAGTCACTACACTAACGATGGCATTCACTACACTAACGATGGCAGTCACTACACTAACGATGGCGGTCACTACACTAACGATGGTGGTCACTACACTAACGATGGTGGTCACTACACTAACGATGGCATGCACTACACTAACGATGGCATTCACTACACTAACGATGGCATTCACTACACTAACGATGGCAGTCACTACACTAACGATGGCGGTCACTACACTAACGATGGTAGTCACTACACTAACGATGGCATGCACTACACTAACGATGGCAGTCACTACACTAACGATGGCATGCACTACACTAACGATGGCAGTCACTACACTAACGATGGCAGTCACTACACTAACGATGGCATTCACTACACTAACGATGGCAGTCACTACAGTAACGATGGCAGTCACTACACTAACGATGGCAGTCACTACACTAACGATGACAGTCACTACATTACCGATGGCATTCACTACACTAACGATGGCAGTCACTACACTACCGATGACAGTCACTAAACTAACCATGGCAGTCACTACACTAACGATGACAGTCACTATACTAACGATGACAGTCACTACACTAACGGTGGCAGTCACTACAATAACGATGGCAGTCACTACACTAACGATGGCAGTCACTACACTAACGATGACAGTCACCACACTAACGATAAGTCACTACACTAACACTGGCAGTCACTACGCTAACGACGGCAGTCACTACACTAACGACGGCAGTCACTACACTAACGACGGCAGTCACTACAATAACGATGCCAGTCACTACACTAACCATGGCAGTCACTACAATAACGATGGCAGTCACTACACAAACGATGAGTCACTACACTAACGATGGTAGTCACTACACTAACAATGGCAGTCATTACACTAACGATGGCAGTCACTACGCTAACGATGGCAGTCACTAAACTAACGATGGCAGTCACTACACAAACGATGAGTCACTACACTAATGATGACAGTCACTACACTAACGATGAGTCACTACACTAACGATGACAGTCACTACGCTAACGATGACAGTTACTACACTAGAGATAACAATCAGTAACGATAACAGTCTCTCACTTCACTAATGATGACAGTCAGTAACTATAACAGTCTCTCACTACATTAACGATGACAGTAACGATAGCAGTCTCTCACTACATTAACGATGACAGTAACGATAAGTCTCTCACTACGTTAACAATGACCGTCAGTAACGATAACAGTCTCTCACTACATTAACGATGACAGTAACGATAACAGTCTCTCACTACATTAATGATGACAGTAACGATAACAGTCTCTCACTACATTAATGATGACAGTAACGATAACAGTCTCTCACTACATTAATGATGACAGTAACGATAACAGTCTCTCACTACATTAATGATGACAGTAACGATAACAGTCTCTCACTACATTAATGATGACAGTAACGATAACAGTCTCTCACTACATTAATGATGACAGTAACGATAACAGTCTCTCACTACATTAATGATGACAGTAACGATAACAGTCTCTCACTACATTAATGATGACAGTAACGATAACAGTCTCTCACTACATTAATGATGACAGTAACGATAACAGTCTCTCATTACATTAACGATGACAGTCAGTAACTATAACAGTCTCTCACTACATTAATGATGACAGTAACGATAACAGTCTCTCACTACATTAATGATGACAGTAACGATAACAGTCTCTCAATACATTAACGATGACAGTAACGATAACAGTCTCTCATTACATTAACGATGGCAGTCAGTAACTATAACAGTCTCTCACTACATTAATGATGACAGTAACGATAACAGTCTCTCACTACGCTAACGATGACAGTAACGATAACAGTCTCTCACTACATTAATGATGACAGTAACGATAACAGTCTCTCACTACGCTAACGATGACAGCTTCTCACTACAAGAAGTCGCTGTCGTTTCCAAACAGGTCTCGACAATTCTTCAAGAAATACTATTCTTTTTCTTCAAAGATCTGGTTATTAATGAAGTCTTTCCTTGAACGCTTCAATTACCTTACAAAAAGCTCATTTTTATATATAAAAAAATTAAAGAACGTACTGTTGTCTGTCTCGACATTGTTGTGAAACAATTTTCACTTTTATCAGAAGTTCACACGGGAGATTTTCATTTTCCTGGTGAAAGCTTTTCCTGAGGGCGTCACTCAACCTTATGAAGGACCAGGGAAAGTTAGAATTAATAGCAGTGGTAGGTGGGGAAGGAGGAAGAGGAGGATGGGCGCGTTTATTGTAGTTGTGTACAACTGGGGTGAGTGGGGAGGGAGTACGGCAGGATAACCGTTTGTATTGTGGTTGTGTACAACTAGGGTGAGTGGGGAAGGGAGTAAAGAAGGATAGCTGTGTGTATTGTGGCTGTGTATAACTGGGGTTTACCTGGAGTTTACCTGGAGAGAGTTTCGGGGGTCAACGCCCCCGCGGCCCGGTCGACTAACACCCAGGTACCCATTTTACTGATGGGGAACATAGACAACAGGTGGAAAGAAACACGTCCAATGTTTCTACTCTGGCTGGGAATCGAACCCAGGCCCTCACCGTGTGAAGCGAGAGCGTTAACCACCAGGCCACCGAGTGGGGGAGGGAGTAAGGAAGGATAGCTGTGTGTGTTGTGGTTGTGTACAACTGGGGTGAGTGGGGGAGGGAGTAAGGAAGGATAGCTGTGTGTGTTGTGGTTGTGTACAACTGGGGTGAGTGGGGGAGGGAGTAAGGAAGGATAGCTGTGTGTGTTGTGGTTGTGTACAACTGGGGTGAGTGGGGGAGGGAGTAAGGAAGGATAGCTGTGTGTATTGTGTCTGTGTATAACTGGGGTTGGTTTTCATCGAAAGTTAAGAGACATATAAATGCTTTTTGTGGGAGACTTGTGCGTGTTGTAGATGTGTGCTTAACTAGATTAACGAGCTAAATTAATCTTAGCTGAATTAACCTTAGTTAAATTAACCTGAGTTAAATTAACCATAGGTAACTTAACCTTAACTAGAGTAACCTGAGTAAAATTAACCTTAGGTAAATTAACCTTAGCTAAATTAGTTTAAACTATGGAGGGAGGAGGATACCATGTAACACTTGATGTTGACAGTCTTTCAGATACTAACACACAACACTAACGATTTTCCGTTTGTTGTATTTATTACGTACGTAGGAGAGACAGATGTCGTGCATTAGTGCCTGCGGAAACAAACTGCTTGGGAAGCTGGGGACAACGAACTAGCACAGCCACTAACCTGTCGTCTATCATGCATGTTAAGACACAATGGTGATGTGAGGACAGTCTGAAATACCATTATTGCTTTCTCTAATTGTTACCTTAGTAACTGTAGCATAGTATATACCATCAGGTATGGGGTGATACCTGAATCCTACTCAGGTGACACACATGTAATCTAAGCCAGGACAACAGAGGGAAAAAGGTGCCAGAACATGAAGAATATTCTTGAGAAAGCAAAACAAAGGAAATTGTTCATATACAGAAATGTATACGAATGTATCTATGTGCTATACGTGTGGTTTAATAGTTGGATACATGTATGTGTGTGGGTAGCATATATATGTGTATATGTAAAAAGACCACAGTGAAAATAGGAACTAAAACCTGAGAGCTTTCATGTGATTATACACATATCTTCAGAGGTATGTATACATGCGATAGCTTGCTATCACAGGGCGATAGGTTAGGCAGCAGCTGAGACCAGACTTAAACATTGCTGTAGTCAACACTACACAGCTCGTGTAAGGAAGAGATAGAAGTCCCCGTCGAGTGTAAACAAGATATAGCAATCCCCGTCAAGTGTGAGGAAGAGCTAGGAATTCCCGTCAAAAAGGAAGAGGTAGGAGTCCCTGTCAACTATGAAGAAAAGACAGAAATCCTCAAAGGAGCAAAGGAAACCTGGCAAGGAAAGTTATGAAAACTACAGGTGCTCATCCCACCGGACCATCTGGCTAGATCCTCCTAGCCCGCCTCCTACAGAGCCTTCTGCTGCTGCTGATACTGCTCCTGATGGTGGTAGTGCTGCTGCTGATGCTGCTTTTAATACTGATTGTGACACTGCTGCTCCTGCTGTTGATACTGCTGGCACTACTATTGACATGGATGCTGCTAGTGGTGCCTCTGTTTCTGATAATGTTAATGTAACGGATGTTATTGATGCGTCTGGTGTTGATGCGGCTGCTGCTGCTGCTGGCGTTACTAATGCTGTTGCTAGTAGTGGTGGCGCTGCTGCAACGACTGCTGTTCATGCTGCCGAAGCCCAACTTTCCTTAGTATGTGTGTGTGTGTGTGTGTGTGTGTGTGTGTGTGTGTGTGTGTGTGTGTGTGTGTGTGTGTGTGTGTGTGTGTGTGTGTGTGTGTGTGTGTCTTGTGTGTGTGTCTTGTGTGTGTGTGTGTGTGTGTGTGTGTGTGTGTGTGTGTGTGTGTGTGTGTGTGTGTGTGTGTGTGTGTGTGTGTGTGTGTGTGTGTGTATATTGTGTGTGTGTGTGTATCTTGTGTGTGTGTGTGTATCTTGTGTGTGTGTGTGTGTCTTGTGTGTGTGTGTCTTGTGTCTTGTGTGTGTGTGTGTGTTAGTTACCATTTGGTCCTAGGCACATGTCGATTAGAC
>NC_091310.1:19196596-19214096 GCF_038502225.1 Cherax quadricarinatus
GATGAGAAATTTCAATTACTCAGATATGGTAAACATGAGGAAATTAAATCTTCATCAGAGTACAAAACAAATCCTGGCCACAAAATAGAGCGAAACACCAACGTCAAAGACCTGGGAGTGATCATGTCGGAGGATCTCACCTTCAAGGACCATAACATTGTATCAATCGCATCTGCTAGAAAAATGACAGGATGGATAATGAGAACCTTCAAAACTAGGGAGGCCAAGCCCATGATGACACTCTTCAGGTCACTTGTCCTATCTAGGCTGGAATATTGCTGCACACTAACAGCACCTTTCAAGGCAGGTGAAATTGCCGACCTAGAAAATGTACAGAGAACTTTCACGGCGCGCATAACGGAGATAAAACACCTCAATTACTGGGAGCGCTTGAGGTTCCTAAACCTGTATTCCCTGGAACGCAGGAGGGAGAGATACATGATTATATACACCTGGAAAATCCTAGAGGGACTAGTACCGAACTTGCACACGAAAATCACTCACTACGAAAGCAAAAGACTTGGCAGACGATGCACCATCCCCCCAATGAAAAGCAGGGGTGTCACTAGCACGTTAAGAGACCATACAATAAGTGTCAGGGGCCCGAGACTGTTCAACTGCCTCCCAGCACACATAAGGGGGATTACCAACAGACCCCTGGCAGTCTTCAAGCTGGCACTGGACAAGCACCTAAAGTCGGTTCCTGATCAGCCGGGCTGTGGCTCGTACGTTGGTTTGCGTGCAGCCAGCACCAACAGCTTGGTTGATCAGGCTCTGATCCACCAGGAGGCCTGGTCACAGACCGGGCCGCGGGGGCGTTGACCCCCGGAACTCTCTCCAGGTAAACTCCAGGTAAACACTTGGAGAGAGACGTTTCATAATTGTTCCGGTTCAGAAATGGCATATCTTGTCTTATAAATTTGTTGGAACTCTATGAAAAAGTAACAGAGGTGAGACAGGAGAGGATTGGGTGAATTACATTTTCTTAGACTGAAAGAATGCATCTGATATTGTACCCGACAAGAGACTGGAACAGGCAGGAATAACAGGGAGTATACTCAGCACCTGGATCAAAGAGTACTCGAGGGGAAAGACGCAGACAGTGATTGTCCGGGAAGAGATGTCACAATGGGAAAGGGTAACAAGCGGAGTTCAGCAAGGATCGGCATTAGAACCAGTACTATTTCTGGCTTATGTGAATGACATCTCGGATGGGAGCGAGTACGATGTATCTCTGTTTACTTATAATGCAAAACTAATGAGAATAAAAACAAATGAAGACAGGGATCTAGACAAACTGCAAGATTGGTTAGATCAATGGTTGTTTGCATTCAACCCCAGCAAATGCAAGGATATAAAGACTGAGGAAGGGACAAGAAGTCTAGACACCGAGTACAGAGTTAAGGGAGAAAGAGAGGTTGCAGACTTCACTCAAAGAGAGACCTCTGGGTGAGGCATAGTTTCTGGTATATCGCTGGAGGCTCACATCAACCGAATAACTTCAGCAAGCAATGCTCATCCGGTAAATTTAAAATCAACGAAGAGTCATACCGGGTATTTTATACAATAAAAGTACACAGCACTAGAATGAAACCAACACCTGAAACAGCATGTTAAGGTACTGGAAAAAGTGCCGTTATGCAACCAGGCTTGTTCTAGGGGTAAGAGGAATGAGCAGCGAGGAAAAACTAATGTAATCGAACCCAGGGTAGACATGATGACAACATATAAAATTCTCAGTGGAATTGATGGGGTAGACAGGAACAGGCTGTTTGAAAGGCGGAAAGCAAGTACTAGGGAAACGGGTACAGCTGGAAGTTAAAGACACGCATGAGCCACAGGAATGTCAGGAAGTAATTGTTCAGCCTCAGGGCGGTCAGAAAGTGGAATAACCTACACGAAGATGTAGAAGAGGCAAGTTCCAAACAGTTTTAAAAGTACAATAAGACCTACGAGGGTAGGAAGGAATTAATCTGGCAAGCGACAGTTGAAAGGCGGAGCCATGAGCTAATACTCGACCCCTAGAACCACATCCAGGTCGGTACACAAATAGTCATCTGCACTCATGCCTAGTCAACATCTTCATCTAGCATTATATATTAGTGATACCTATTAAACATCTTATTCATATATAGTGCTGTATGTTCTATATCCTCGTGTCCTTAACTTCCTTCTGACTTAACAATGAACATTGTTGTGTATAAAGTGATATTACTGAGCCTTGGAATTCTAAGTGAATTCCATGTCTTTCACGTGATACCTACAGTATAACTGGGTTGGAATAACTTATTAGTACTATTAATCCTAAATAGAGTAAAAAATGCCAAGTCTCCAGGCTACTGTTGACATGACTGTTATAACTACCATAAAAACAAGTAACCAGTCTATTTACATGAATGTTATAACTACCCCAAGAGTCAATAATAAGAGGACTTCTTTTTTCCCACCTTTATATCATTCAGTTTTCCTAGTGGCGCTTTGCATTTTTATTTTTGTACCTATGAACATTTCCTGTTTTGGCTTTATCTTTCCTTTTTGTAGTATAAGTGGTGGCAGCTTCCCAGTTCTTACTTATGTTTTTAATTTGGTATTTTTATTCATGCGATACATTCTCTTTTACTCTGCGATGAGGCAAGGAACAAAAATTCATTCCCGCTAAAAAAAAAGAGATCCTTTACTTGCAGCTCAACACTCAAACATTAGAGAATTCCTTAACTAGCAGCTCAACATTTCAACATTAGAGAACTCCTTATTTAGCACCTGAATACTTAGTCATAATCTACAAGACAACAAGAGGGTGAGTCTCACTCCTCAAGGACAATCTTAAGTTTTCCTTACCTTCAATATGCTGCTGAAGGTTCTCAGCCATTTCAATCGATTCCGTCTCCTCTTCCTTGAGTGTCTTAGTTTCCTTCTTCTGTTCCATTTCCTCTTCTGTTGTGTTTGGATCCTTCTGTTCCGTCTCCTCAAAAGCTCTCATTTCACTTTGTTCCATTTTCTTTTCCTCTGCAATAATAGATTCCTGTTTGTGTTCTGTTAGTTCAGTGCTCAGGAATTTGGCCAAGGTACTGTAGGCCAGATTGATCTCATTTTTCTCTCTCACCATTGGGCTCTCTTCCTCTTCCTGTTCCTCTTCATTCTCCTTCGTGAGGGCACTCTGGAAGTGTGGTTCTGAGGGCATTATGTGCGTCAGGTCTAGTGTTGTGGTCACATGTGGGGCATGAGTCTTCATAAGCAATGCTTCATCAATGTTAATGATCGTAGGAGAGGCTACTAACTCCACCGGGTAAGCCTCTGCTAAGAACACCGGTTCATCAACTAAGATGGGATCTACGACAGGTGTCTGAGGACCCTCGAGAGAAGCTCTGACTTCTTCTGTCTCTATGCAGGCCTCCAGCTTCTTTGGGAAGCCCTGAGTGGATTCTTTTAGTTCCTCATTGTTTCCAGCTGCTTTGTTGGATGAGGAAAAGAGAGCAGCCAGCATTTCGGTATTCTTGGGCGTAATAATGTTCTCTTCAGCAACATTTTCATTCTTTGCAGCGCCCATTGCTATGGCCGGCTCAAGCTGTACAGTTTTCTTGTCACTGTGAGAAGCATCCGGAGGTGAGGCTGGTTCCACAACAACAGTGGGAGCCTTTGTCGTCTTTGAAGAACTCTGCTGTAGAACAGAGGCTTCGAAGTTGCTCTTCTGGCTTTTGACGATTCCTGCTTCTGACTTTCTGGTAGGTTTAATGACAGGTGAATCAGTGGCGTCTTGACTGTTTTCTCCAGGGTTTGTGACTATCTGCGGCCTTACAGGAGAGTTTTTCCTCCTGGATCTAGATGGAGCAACTGGAATATTCTCCTTTCCCTGATCATGCATACTGAAAGTTTTGATCCACGTATCTTTCCTCTTGGCTTTCACAGTCATCTGTTTGATTACGGACCTTCGCTGTTCCTCCAAGTCTCGTACTGAGTCACCAAACTCCAGAAGGGAATGCTCAGGAAGATTCATGCTGTCTTTCTTCTTCTGAAGATCATACGCGTAGCCCTCCATGATGGCTACACCGAGATTCTTGTGAGATGGAGACCTGACATCATTATCCTCCGTTTTAAGTACCAGATCAGATTCAGAGTCTTTTGTTTCCTGGCCTATTTCCCTAGAATTTTGGGAAACAGTAGGTTCTTCATGGATAGTCTCAGGTGTAATCAACAGAGTTGGAGTCTCAGGTGGGTTGACGTCTCCTACAGTTGTAGTGTCGGCGAAAGTACTGGCGATGGACGAGGGTCCTGAGTGGGTGTTGATGACGTTGGCGCTGTAGACGCCATCCATGCCATCGTTGACCTGGAATTGTTTGGGTGGGGCGGCGATGGCAGCGGCGTTCAGCTGAGGCACTATGACGGGGTTACCAGTATAAGGGTCATTATCTCCTTGGGTTTTCGGGTTAGAACTCAGAGAATCCATGCTCGTGGATTTCGTCTCCCAGAAACCGTCCTCAGAAATTTCGATTACTTGATCTGTGTTGCTGTCACTGTTGCCCAAGGAAGAAAGGCTTGGTTCTTTCTTCGGTGAAGTCACACCCACGGGGATACTGTCACCAACGTCGGATTTTTTAAACTCACCCTTGATGCTTGGGAAAACGTCAGAGAGAGATTCACGTCTGCTTACTTTGTTGTAGCTATTAGTGCGCCTGAGGACACCTGTGTGTCTAACGCTCTCACTACGCTTAAGACTCTCCTTCCTCCGGATATCGGAAGGCCGTATGCTCTGTGGGACACTAGGGCATGAATCTTTAAGTTCGATAATCACAGAGTGTCTGATAGCTGGAGTGTCAAATTCCTCACTATCGTCCTCATCAACTTGAATGATCTTAGGCTTCTTTGGTTTGGAATCTGTAACTGACGTCTCGATCACTGGCTTCTTGAATTTCTCAAGGGATGGGAGATTAATATTGACGGCTTCGATCTTTTGTTCTTCATCAAGAGTCAGAGTCTTGGCGCTGTAATTACATCCTATGGCACCTTTCTCCTTCTGAAAAGTAAGTTTCCTCTCTTCCTCTGCTTCGCGGAACACTTCCTCCTCAAGCTGTTGCAAAGCAAGTTCAGGTGGTGGAGGAGGTAATGGATCGTCGTGAACACTCACTTCCTCTTCTCCTGGAGGTGGTGTGGGAGGTAGAGGCCAGTCTTCAACATCATACTCTCCTCCAGATGACCCCAAATCCGAAGTCTCTGAGCCGTCGAGGATAAGAGTTTCTTCACACGTCTCTTTGGACCTAGAGATTAAAAACGGGTTGATAATGGTTTTATCAGTCAATTTGTGAGAACTCACTTCCGAATGCTCATTGGAAAGGTTGGAATCTGGTGGAGAGAGAGACGAAGCAGTGCTGAGAGGGGGTGTTGGATCGCCTGTGTCGACACTCAAGCTCACGAAAGGATTCCAAGCTCGTTTAACTGGTTCACTCTGCCTCGCTGCGAGCTGCGACAAGAAGTCTGGCTTCGGTGGGAGGTCTGGTTTACGTCTTGGAAGAGAATCGTACAAATGCTCCTCTTCCTCGCCCTCACCTCTCCTTGAGTTCCCTACGTTCTCATAAATATGCTCATCTTCTTTTCCGATGTGACCATTCTCATAGTGGTGATCGTGAGAGAGATGGTGGTCAGTGTGAGAGAGCAGACCAGAGGAACATTCACTCAGGGTGAGATACAGTGGGTTGTCCACTGACAATACTTCCTCCTCAAAATCTGTCTGCTCGCTCTTGTCCTCTTTAGAGATGACGTTTAGTTTAGGCTGTATCTCTTCAATCTCCTCGCTCTTAGGCTTTATATCATCAGGATCGAGCTGGAACTTGACGGCGAGGAGTTTTTGGTCCCTGATTCCTTCCTCCTTGTAGCCGAGGTCCTTCACCTGCGAGATGTACTGAGAGACTGCTGAATCGAGCTCTCCCCTGAAGGAAGTGAGGCTGAGAGGGCCGTCTGTGGTGTCGTCAGGCAGAGGAACGCAGCAGCTGCCCACTGTCACCTCAGTCTCCACTCCGCTCACACCACTCTGTCGAGCAAAGAAAATTTATCTTAGTATTGAAATGAGGCACACCACTATTCACCATGTAGACTGGCACTGCCGTCCCACTGATCATGATATAAGTATGATGATCTCTACTCCACAGTAATGTGTTGAAATCACTTCAGCTAGCTTTAACTGTATCATAAATATGTAACTGGTAGCAATAAATATTAATACCAAAATTAGGTGAGTACACACACAAAAGAGGTAGTTAAGAAATCAATATATTCAATTAAAGAGAATTATAAAAAATGAATAAGAGCAAAAAGGGATTATGATGGTAAAGTCGAAAGGGATTCGAAGACTAACCCAAAAGGGTTCTTTCAGGTATACAGAAGTAAGATTAGGGACAAGATAAGCCCACTTAAGAGTAACTCTGGTCAGATCAATGACAGTGATAAGGAAATGTGCGAACTTTTCAATACCTACTTCCTCTCAGTTTTTACTCAGGAAGATACTAATGAAATTCCATAAATAATAAATTATGTAGAACGGGATGATAATAAACTATGCACTATTTGGGTAACTAGTGACATCATCCTCAGACAAACAGAGAAATTAAAACCTAACAAATCCTCAGGCCCTGATGAACTGTTTGCGAGGGTTTTAAAGGAATCTAAAGTGGAACTTAACATACCTATGGCTAATCTTTTCAGTATATCACTACAAACTAGCATAGTGCCAGACAAGTGGAAACCTATTTACAAGGCAGGTGACAGGTCCTTGGCTTCGAACTATAGACCAATAAGCCTTACCTCCATAATGGGAAAATTTATGGAATCAATAACTGCCGAAACAATTCGTAGCCATCTCGAAAGGCATAAATTGATTAATGAATCTCAGCACGGTTTCACAAAGTGGCGGTCCTGTCTCACGAATTTAATAGCTTTCTTCACTAAGGTATTTCAGGAGGTAGATCATGGTATTGAAAATTATATTGTGTATATAGACGTCAGTAAGGCTTTCGATAGAGTTCCACATCAGAGGCTATTGAAGAAACTTAAGGTACACGGAATAGGAGAATTTTTTTCCTTTGTAGAGGCATGGTCGACAAATAGGCAGCAGAGAGTTTTGCATAAATGGGGAGAAATCAGAATGGGAGCACGTCACAAGCGGTGTTCCACAGAGGTCAGTGTTGGGCCCCTTGTTGTTCATAATTTACATAAATTACATAAATGAGGGAAAAAATAGCAACATAAGCAAATTTGCTGATGACACCAAAATAGGCCGTCCAATTCATTCTAATGAGGACATCAGAGCACTCCAGGTTGATTTGAATAGACTGACGCAATGGTCGGAGAAGTGGCAGATACAGTTTAATATAGAAAAATGCAAAGTTCTAAATGTTGGACAGGAAAATAACCATGCCACATATAAACTAAATAATGTAGATCTTAATATTACGGATTGCAAAAAGGATTTAGGAGTTCTGGTTAGCAGTAATCTGCAACCAAGACAACGGTGCATAAGTGTTCGCAATAAAGCTAACAGAATCCTTGGCTTCATATCAAGAAGTATAAATAATAGAAGTCCTCAGGTAGTTCTTCAACTCTATATACCTTTGGTTAGGCCTCATTTAGATTATGCTGCACAGTTTTGGTCACCGTATTACAGAATGGATATAAATGCACTGGAAAACGTACAAAGGAGGATGGCAAAGTTGATCCCATGTATTAGTAATCTTCCCTATGAGGACAGACTGAAGGCCTTGAATCTGCACTGCACTCTCTAGAAAGGCTTAGAATCAGGGGGGATATGCTTGAAGTGTATAAATGGAAAACAGGAATTAATAAAGGGGATATAAATAGCGTGTTAAAATATCTAGCACAGACAGGACACGCAGCAAAGGTTTTAAGTTGGAAAAAATCAGATTCAAGCACTGGTTTGGTAATAGAATTGTGGATGAGTGGAACAAACTCCCGAGTACCGTCACAGAAGCTAAGAAGTTGTGTAGTTTTAAAAATAGGTTGGATAAATACATGAGTGGGTGTGGGTGGGTGTGAGTTGGATCTTACTAGCTTGTGCTACTAGGCCAGATGCCATGCTCCTCCCTTGCGTGAATGTGACTGACATGGCTAGGTTAAGGCACTGGCTTAAGCCGGTGTGAGAACTGGACCTGCCTCGCATGGGCCAGTAGGCCTGCTGCAGTGTTCCTTCTTACTTATGTTCTTATTATGCCGCCCCTCCGCCACACACGTACCAAAACACAAACACATACCATGAAAGATTATAATATATATATTTGCACACTTACTATGGTTTTAATACTTGTTGCTGCGCCCTTTACGCTTAATCACGTCCCTCAGCCGTGTAGGAAGGCTCTTACACAAATTCTTGAGGGTTTGAGGAGGTATATTATTCCATGCCTCATGTAGAGCAGCCTCCATCCGCGGGATGGAACTGATATCCTTGCCCAGTAAACTTCATTTCACTATTGACCAGGTTTTCAATAGGGTTTAGGTCTGAGGAATTGCCTGACCAGTAATTACAGAACCTCTCTTCATAGTCCTTAAGTCAGTGAACTACAGATTTGGCGGTATGGCATGGTGCACCGTCCTGCATAAAAACCGTAGCCCCACACTTGTCAAATGCCTCAGATAAATTGTCACATAATAACTCCAGGTAATTATACTGGTTTTCTTTCTTTCTTTCTTTCGTTGTTGGGTTTATCAGAGCCACTGACAGCATAAGCTGTATCGAGCCCGACTTCTCGATGGTAAGAGGAAGACTTGTTGCCCAAGGGTGGGCGATGAGAGAAAAGGAACAAAAGTTCCTTTGTAAACAGAGACAGAAATTTGAAGTTTACAATTAGATCCGGTGGACCCCCTTGCCAAGCCCCAACAGAGAGAGACGCCCACACTCCCACCTGAGTTCAGTAACCGGCTTCCCACCAAAGACCGATAAAGAATTTTCCGCAGAGCGGAAAAAATGGAGCTGGCTAAAAGTAAGCCGATGGGCAAGTGCCCGGTGGGCAAAATAAAAGAGGACAAGCGTCCCAGAGAGAACGAGGGAAATTTGTCACTGATACTCAGGCGAGAGAGAGACGTCCACACCCAACGAAGGCTAGCGCAGCATTATACTGGTTAATATATTGGTTTTTGGGAAGCACAATGAGTTCACCAACACTTTAAGCACTGAAACACCCCCAAACCATGAGTAAGTCTGGGTGTTGGTTGTCCCACAGGTGTAGCGTGGGTCTAGTGGGTCACTACCTCTGGGCAGGTACACGTCCCCACACGGTTACATGTGACGGTGAAGGTTGCTTCGTCACTACAAAGTACTTCAGACCACTGTTGAGGATTTCAGTGAAGATATTTCTTTGCATAATCCAGCCTACGTTTCTTCTGTGGCCTGCAGAAGATCGGTTTCTTAACCTGGCCGTGACTACTGTAGCCCAGTTCTGACACACGTCTGTTAACAGTTCTTACAGACACCTGTGAGAGATATGGGTTCTTTTCTTTCAATTCTCTAGCAGTTATCTTAGGTGTATTCTCTAACTGCTTCTTTAACACAGTTAAGGTACGAACAAATGTCTTCTTCGAGGGGCCAGGCCGAGGTTTGGCAGACGGTAACTCGACACTGCCACCAGCCTTGAAACGCTGCACCCAGTTCCTCACTGAACACTCACCCACACCAACATTCTCCACTATTTCTTTCGTCTGGTGGCCAGCTTTGTGAAGCCCTATGATTTGAGCTATAGTTTCAGGCGTTAACCCTTAAACTGTCCAAGCTGATCTACGTTCACATGCGTAGTACTCCAAGAGTTGATCTACGTTTTTTTTTTTTCATATTTTCAAATATAACAAAAAAAAACGTAGATCAAAGTTTTTTTACACGTTTTCAAATGTAAAAAAAAAAATCTACTTTTTTTACATACTTTCAAATATTGAAAAAACGTAGATCTACGTTTGGACAGTTTAAGGGTTAATGACTTCCTTTTACCCATAATCAAACATGTATAGTCCCAAAACCAAAGGGAACACCGGACAAAAGATGGGGCGGATGAGAGGCAAAAGCGCAACACTTCCTCTCACCACGGCAGCCATGTGAGCACTGAGGAGTCACTGTGGAGTGTGGAGGCAGGCCGTGACGCCATGCTAACAGATGCTACCCGGAATAATGCACTGATGAAAAAAGACCACTCTGTATGGTAGGCCTTTGATTTTCGTCACGGCATTATGCCGGAGCGCTCACCCGCCATAATGCCGTGAGTAGCACTGTGTGCGTGTGCGTGTGTGTGTGTGTGTGTGTGTGTGTGTGTGTGTGTGTGTGTGTGTGTGTGTTTATATATATATATATATATATATATATATATATATATATATATATATATATATATATATATATATATACACACATTTATATAAAATCTTTTCTTTCAGACAGTGTTGGTCAAACAAGCCAAGCTGCCTAAAACTAAAACTTTTCGAAAATCACCACAGAATAAAAAAAACATATTTTTGCACTAAAAGTAACTCAGCAACCTCACCTAACCTTATGACAATTAACCTAATATAATTTAGCATAATCCAACCAAGCCTATGTCAGGCCAACCTAAATTTAGTATTATTAAACAACGATAACATAAATAAATTTCGTGATGTTAAGACTAGTTTTCACTGAGTTGTTGCAACAAACAACATACACTAGTTTCGTCTGGCAAGACGAGTGTTGCTTTGTAAGCCAAGTCCACAAGTTGTGTCTAAAAAGTGTGACACACTAAGAGGTTGACTATGGAGGGAGTGAGGGAGGGGGGGTAGGGATTGAGGGTAGGGATGGAGGTGGGGGCCGGGTTATGGGTGGGGTGGTGGCCGAAGGTGAGAATGTAGGACACAAACATGCTCATCTCCCTCTCTCCTTCCCCAACACAACATTGCATCTTCACCACCCCACCTCCACTGTTTTACCAGCGCCACCTCTATCTCCACCGCCACCACTAATACCGTCACTGCCACCTCACCAACTATCCACCACAAATACCTTCATTGCCACCACCATCATCAGCTCACCACCGCCATCACCAGTTCACCACCACCATCATCATCTCACCACCACCATCACAATCTAACCACTACCATCACCACCTTACCACAATCATCAACTAACGACCTCACCACCACAACACATGAATGATGCACAGGTTTCATCACTTCTACCTGGCTAGTTACCTAGCCTACCTACTCACATTGTTTACACTCGTAGTGTTGTAAACAACAGTGTTGTGACTTACTCACGGTTCCCACTTCTGATCACTCGTGTTCTAAACACCATCAATATTAATCGTCTTCAGACATAAAGAGAGACGTAAACCACAGCACCGTATCATCCTTTGCAGACGATACTAGGATTTGCATGAGAGTGTCATCCATTAAGGACACTGCAAATCTCCAAGAAGATATAAACTAAGTTTTCCAATGGGCAACGGAGAACAATATGATGTTCAATGAAGACAAATTCCAATTACTCCGTTATGGAAAACTGGAGGAAATAATAACTAGAACTGAGTATACTACAAACTCTAATCACACAATAGAGTGGCAAAGTAATGTGAAGGACCTGAGAGTGGTAATATCTGAGGATCTCATCTTCAAGGATCATAACAGTGCGAAGAAAATGATAGGATTGGTAATGAGAACATTCAAGACAAGAGATGCCAAACCAATGAAAATCCTTTTTGGTTTAGAAAGACACGTAAGCAAACACTATAACATATTTATTAGAAAACGTTTCGGTCCTGGGACCTTGATCACTTCTAACATACAGAGGTAGAAAGACATTATATATATAGGCGGAGAGTGAGGTGTGACGCACGTGACCTGAGGAATGTCATAAGAACATAAGAATGGAGGAACACTGCAGAAGGCCTACTGGCCCATGCGAGGCAGGTCCTTATCAAAACAACCTCTACCTATGATGAGGACGGGTAGACGATGAAATCATGTGACTCCTGTGTTGTTGGGTTGGTGCTGCTTAAGTATCATGTATGCCAATGTTTTTGAAATTTTGTAGTTTCCAGTGTTGCGTTCTATAGTGTCGGTGACGGCGATTAGTGAGGCTTCTAGGCACCGTCGGCGTCTGAGGTCTGGTTCGGTGAGAACGAGTTGTGCCTCATTCCAGTTCATCAAATGCCCCGTGGAGTCTCTGTGGAGGACACATGCGTACCTTACATCGTCTCTGTTAGAGGCATTTCGATGCTCATTCAGGCGGACTGCAAGATCTCTGCCTGTCTCGCCTACATATTTCTTGGGACAGAACCTACAGGGGATAGTGTAGACGCCTGCTGTAGAAGTTAAGAGGTGTGGGGCTGCGTTTCGTAGTGAGGTCTTTGATAGATGATGTGTTTATGGTAGAAACGTTGATGTTACTCATAGCAAGTGCCCTGCGAGTATTCGTGGCAACATTGCCACATGGGAGTACTATGAACTGTTTAGGGGGCTGTTCCATGGGCGGTTTGTTGAGGATAGCTTGTGCCTTGAGTCTGCAATCTCGGATGAAGAAAGATGGGAACTGAAGACGTGTAAAGGCTTGTGTTATGTAAGTGCATTCTTCTTCTAGAAAACAAGGGCTGTCTCCAGGTTTTCCATGAAGAGGTTGGCAAGCACAGCACTGAGCGGGCTGCCCATTGCCATCCCAAAGCATTGTTTGTAACAGTTGTCCTGATACTTGAAGAAGTTGAAATTAACACAAAGTTCCACTAGATTGATGAAATCTAGAAGAGGTAAAGGGAGGTCGTGGTTTTCAGTGAGCCTCTGTCTCAGAATGTTGATTGCAGCGTCAGTAGGAACGTTGGTAAAGAGGGCTGTGACATCGAAGGAAGCCATGCTTTTTTTTTTTTTTTTTTTGTTAATTTTTGTTAATTGTGTTAATTTCAACTTCTTCAAGTATCAGGACAACTGTTACAAACAATGCTTTGGGATGGCAATGGGCAGCCCGCTCAGTGCTGTGCTTGCCAACCTCTTCATGGAAAACCTGGAGACAGAGAAATTCAGCACCCTCATTCCCAACACCGTTACCTGGCTAAGATACGTTGATGATATATTGGTTTTCTATCCGAGACGTCTCAATATCCAGGCCCTTCTCAACAAGATCAATGCAGTTGAACCATCAATAAAGTTTACACTTGAACTCGAAAATGATGGCAAACTTCCTTTCCTCGACGTTCTACTGTGCAGATCTCCCGACAGTGACAAACTTCTCTTCAAAGTGTATAGAAAACCTACCAACAAGGACGATCTTATACACTTTTATTCACACCAAGACTCCCGCACTAAGAGAGGAGTCCTCATTGGCTTCTTCTTGAGAGCTCTTCGCATCTCCAGCCCTTGTTTTCTAGAAGAAGAATGCACTTACATAACACAAGCCTTTACACGTCTTCAGTTCCCATCTTTCTTCATCCGAGATTGCAGACTCAAGGCACAAGCTATCCTCAACAAACCGCCCATGGAACAGCCCCCTAAACAGTTCATAGTACTCCCATGTGGCGATGTTGCCACGAATACTCGCAGGGCACTTGCTATGAGTAACATCAACGTTTCTACCATAAACACATCATCTATCAAAGACCTCACTACGAAACGCAGCCCCACACCTCTAACTTCTACAGCAGGCGTCTACACTATCCCCTGTGGGTTCTGTCCCAAGAAATATGTAGGCGAGACAGGCAGAGATCTTGCAGTCCGCCTGAATGAGCATCGAAATGCCTCTAACAGAGACGATGTAAGGTACGCATGTGTCCTCCACAGAGACTCCACGGGGCATTTGATGAACTGGAATGAGGCACAACTCGTTCTCACCGAACCAGACCTCAGACGCCGACGGTGCCTAGAAGCCTCACTAATCGCCGTCACCGACACTATAGAACGCAACACTGGAAACTACAAAATTTCAAAAACATTGGCATACATGATACTTAAGCAGCACCAACCCAACAACACAGGAGTCACATGATTTCATCGTCTACCCGTCCTCATCATAGGTAGAGGTTGTTTTGATAAGGACCTGCCTCGCATGGGCCAGTAGGCCTTCTGCAGTGTTCCTCCATTCTTATATTCTTATGACATTCCTCAGGTCACGTGCGTCACACCTCACTCTCCGCCTATATATATAATGTCTTTCTACCTCTGTATGTTAGAAGTGATCAAGGTCCCAGGACCGAAACGTTTTCTAATAAATATGTTATAGTATTTGCTTACGTGTCTTTCTAAACCAACTTGTCGGTATTTATTACCAAGGTTTATACCAAAATCCTTTTTAAATCACTTGTTCTCTCTAGGCTGGAATACTGCTGGACACTAGCAGCTCGATTCAAGGCAGGAGAAATCGCAGATATAGAGAATGTACAGAGATCCTTTCCTGCACATATCAGTTCGATCAAACACCTTAACTACTGGGAATGCTTGGAAGCGCTTGACTTGTACTCATTGGAGCGCAGGCGAGAGAAATACATCATAATCTACACCTGGAAAATCCTAGAGGGACTGGTCCCTAATATGCACACAGAAATCACTCCCTATGAAAGCAAAAGTCTTGGCAGGCGATGCAACATACGCCCAATGAAAAGCAGGGGCACCATTAGTACACTAAGTGAAAACACAGTAAGTGTCCGGGGCCCAAGACTGTTCAACAGCCTCCCACCAGCCATAAGGGAAATTACCAATAGACGCCTGCCTGCCTTCAAGAGGAAGCTGGACAGATACCTAAAATCAGTGCCGGATCAGCCGGGCTGTGGTTCGTATGCTGGAATATGTGCGACCAGCAGTAACAGCCTAGTTGATCAGGCCCTGATCCATATGGGGGCTTGGTCGTGGACCGGGCCGCGGGGGCATTGATCCCCGGAATACCCTCCTGGTAGACTCCTGATAGGTAGACTTATTTGTGGTTGCAAGGGTCAAGTTACAGCTCCTGGCCCCGTGTGTGTGTGTGTGTGTACTCACCTAATTGTGGTTGCAGAGGTCGAGACTCAGCTCCTGGCCCCGCCTCTTCACTGAGTGCTACTAGGTCCTCTCCCTGCTGCATGAGTTTTATCATTCCTCATCTTAAAGCTATGTATGGTTCCTGCCTCCACTACCTCACTTGCTAGGCTATTCCACTTCCTGACTACTATGTGACTGAAGAAATACTTCGTAACATCCCTCTGACTCATCTGGGTCTTCAACTTCCAATTGTGACCTCTTGTTTCTGTGTCTCCTCCCTGGAACATCCTGTCTCTGTCCACCTTGTCTATTCCACGAAGTATTTTGTATGTTGTTATTATGTCTCTCCTAACCCTCCTGTCCTCCACTGTCGTCAGGCCGATTTCCCTTAACCTTTCTTCGTAGGACATTCCCTTTAGCTCTGGAACTAACGTTGTCGCAAACCTTTGCATTTTCTCTAATTTCTTGATGTACTTGATCAAGTGTGGGTTCCAAACAGGTGCTGCATACTCCAATATGGGCCTGACGTACACGGTGTACAGTGTCTTGAACGACTCCTTACTAAGGTATGGGAACGCTATTCTCAGGTTTGCCAGGCGCCCATATGCTGCAGCAGTTATCTGGTTGATGTGTGCTTCCGGAGACGTGCTCGGTGTTATACTCACCCCAAGATCTTTCTCCTTGAGCGAGGTTTGCAGTCCTTGGCCACCTAGCCTATACTCCGTCTGTGGTTTTCTTTGCCCTTCCCCGATCTTCATGACTTTGCACATGGCAGGGTTGAATTCGAGAAGCCAGTTGCTGGACCAGGTGTCCAGCCTTTCCAGGTCTGTTTGAAGTCCTACCTGATCCTTATCTGATTTAATTCTCCCCATTAGCTTCACATCATCTGCGAATAGGAACACTTCTGAGTCTAACCCTTCCATCATGTCATTCACATATACCAAAAATAGCACTGGTCCTAGGACCGACCCCTGTGGGACTCCGCTCGTCACAGGTGCCCACTGTCATACCTCATCACGTACCATGACTTGCTGTTGCCTCCCTGTCAGGCATTCTCTGATCCACTGCAGCGCCCTTCCTGTTATACACGCCTGATCCTCTAGCTTCTGCACCAATCTCCTGTGAGGAACTGTGTCGAAGGCCTTCTTGCAGTCCAATCAACCCACCCCTCTCTCTCGTGTCTTACTTCTATTACTTTATCATAAAACTCCAGTAGGTTTGTGACACAGGATTTGCCTTCCATAAATCCGTGCTGGTTGGCGTTTATACTCTTGCTCCGGCCCAGGTGCTCCACCACTCTCCTCCTGATAATCTTCTCCATTACTTTGCATACTATACACGTCAGTGACACTGGTCTATAGTTTAGTGCCTCTTTTCTGTCTCATTTTTTAAATATGGGTGCTACATTTACCGTTTTCCATACCTCAGGTAGTTGTGCAAGAAAGGTATAAAATACCGACAATATGAAAGTTAAGACACATGTGCAACATCTGGATATCTTTATTGTAGACGTTTCGCCATCCAGTGGCTTTATCAATACAGATTCTAGGACATAATAGGAAGACAGTAGAACTATATACAAAAGATGAGGTAATCAGTCCCTCGGCCTTGGAGTTAGTGTTCACAGCATCGTGGTGGAGGAGAGTCTGGAGCAAAGGCAAGAAGACTGGCGCTTTTATAGGCGTCAGTGGAAGGGACGGGCAGCAGACGAGGGCAGTCACTGGTAGGCGGGATTCCCCAGTGGAAGTAGGTCCTTCCCAAAGAGATGGGTTAGTTGCAGCAGCCGTGAAGAAGGTCTTGTAGATGTCCTCTGAACCAAGATTCCATGATGTTGCAGTGTCTGACAAGTTGTGCAAGAAAGGTATAAAATACCGACAATATGAAAGTTAAGACACATGTGCAACATCTGGATATCTTTATTGTAGACGTTTCGCCATCCAGTGGCTTTATCAATACAGATTCTAGGACATAATAGGAAGACAGTAGAACTATATACAAAAGATGAGGTAATCAGTCCCTCGGCCTTGGAGTTAGTGTTCACAGCATCGTGGTGGAGGAGAGTCTGGAGCAAAGGCAAGAAGACTGGCGCTTTTATAGGCGTCAGTGGAAGGGACGGGCAGCAGACGAGGGCAGTCACTGGTAGGCGGGATTCCCCAGTGGAAGTAGGTCCTTCCCAAAGAGATGGGTTAGTTGCAGCAGCCGTGAAGAAGGTCTTGTAGATGTCCTCTGAACCAAGATTCCATGATGTTGCAGTGTCTGACAAGTTGTGCAAGAAAGGTATAAAATACCGACAATATGAAAGTTAAGACACATGTGCAACATCTGGATATCTTTATTGTAGACGTTTCGCCATCCAGTGGCTTTATCAATACAGATTCTAGGACATAATAGGAAGACAGTAGAACTATATACAAAAGATGAGGTAATCAGTCCCTCGGCCTTGGAGTTAGTGTTCACAGCATCGTGGTGGAGGAGAGTCTGGAGCAAAGGCAAGAAGACTGGCGCTTTTATAGGCGTCAGTGGAAGGGACGGGCAGCAGACGAGGGCAGTC
>NC_091310.1:19219096-19244096 GCF_038502225.1 Cherax quadricarinatus
ATTTGTAAATATTTCGCTTCTTCTTTTAATTATAAGCATGCACACACACCCACACGGGGCCAGGAGCTGTGAATCGACCCCTGCAACCACAAATAAGTAAGTACACACACACAACTCCTGTGGTGTATGAGACACAATTGTTGGTGTTTCCTGGTGACCACAAGAAAGCCGGAAGTTTCTGCTGTTTTTGTGAATGATGTACAAGAAAGAGCAAGAAAAGGGAAAAGGAGGTATGGAAAAGACACAAGAATCAAAAGGGAAGGGAAGAATGAGGAGAGAGGGAAAATAAAGAGGAGATAGAGTAAGAAAATGAGATGAGGAATAAACAAAAGCGGTCACAGCAGCAACAGGTGAGCCATCACCACTAACACGCAACAAAGATCACAATGTTATTACTCACTCCACACTCTATGTTACTAATACACTCACATTCCTATTAACTAAACAACACTCTTTATCACTAAAACTCACATTCCTAGTAGCTAAACAATCACTCTCTAATATACCTTTGATGAGTTTCGAGA
The DNA here is from genome assembly GCF_038502225.1 of Cherax quadricarinatus. NCBI lineage: Eukaryota > Metazoa > Arthropoda > Malacostraca > Decapoda > Parastacidae > Cherax > Cherax quadricarinatus. The sequence continues at coordinate 19,219,621 of NC_091310.1, forward strand.
GTCTTACTACTCTCGGAGCCCGGTCATGGGCCAGGCTCGTCTGGTGCATGCCTGGTCAACCAGGCTGTTGCTGCTGGAGGCCCGATGTCCCATATATCCATCACAGCCTGGTTGATCTGGCACCTGGTGAAGATACTTATCCAGCTTCCTCTTGAAGACTTCTACGCTTGTTCCAGCAGTGTTTCTGATATCTTCTGGTAAGATGATGAATAATCTGGTGCCACGAATGTTGATATAGTGTTCACTTATTGTGCCTACCGCACATCTTGCTTTTTACTGGGTTCATTTTACACTTCCTCCCATATCTCTTGCTCCAGTATGTTGTTATGGCCGTGTGAAGATTTGGGACCAAGCCCTCGAGTACTTTCCAGGTATATATTATCACGCATCTCTCCTCTGCTCCAGTGAGTACATGTTCAAGACTTTAAGGCGTTCCCAGTAATTTAAATGCTTTACTTGCTCTATGTGGGCCGTAAACGATCTCTGTATTTGTTCAAGCTCTGATATTTCTCCTGCCTTGAACGGGGCAGTCAACACTGAGCAATATTCCAAATGAGGAAGCACTAGTAATTTGAAAAGTGTCACCACTGGCATTATTTTGAAACTTCTCAATACCCACCCAGTCATCCTCCTTGCTGTCGTAATCTTTGTCTTATGTTCTTTGGGTAACACTAACACACTCACATTTCTAGTAACTAAACAGTCACTCTTTGAGTATCACTAACACACTCACATTCCTAGTAACTAAGCAGTCACTCCCTGTATAACACTAGTGCACTAATACACTCGTAGTAACAAAATAACCACTCTGTATAACATTAGTACATACACACCCACAAAGTACTTGAATAAGTACACTCAGACTGACAGTCATGGTAAACAAGAACTCTGCAAAACACTAATCCCGTACACTCACACTGACAATCATACTATACAAGAACTCTGTATAACACTAATCCAGTAAACTCACGCTCACCCTTACACTAATAATTAAAAACATTTAACACAAGGGTCATCTCACAACAAGGAGACAAAATGACTTCAAGTTAATAATGACTTAAAGTGAAAACAAGTGATATAGCAGAACCACACACACACACACACACACACACACACACACACACACACACACACACACACACACACAGACAACACACACACACACACACACATATACAACACACACACACACACACACACACACACACACACACACACACAACACACACACACACACACACACACACACACACACACACACACACACACACACACACACACACACACACACACACACACACACACACGTACAAAGACGCAAGGAGGAACGAGAGGTTATGACGGAGATAAACAGGAGAACCAAGACTCAGGAAGAAGAGCAAACACAACCTCCTACAAAACCACCCACAGAAGGACCCTAACCACGACAACCCCAATGCAACCAAACAATCTAAACCAAAACCCATACACTATACCCTCTGCCTCCAACCCCTCTCATTACAAACTCCACCCCCACAGCAACACCCCATGGGTCCCCGCCAGGGCTCCCGCTCCCCCTACCCCTACCCCAACGTTCTTTCCAGACCACAGTTTTAGAAAAGAAGTTGAAGGTTTGGTATATGAATGCAGATGGAATAACCAATAAATGTGAGGAGTGGAATGAAAGAATCAAGGAGATGTACGTCCCCAGACATCATAGCAGTCACAGAAACGAAACTCACCGGGAAGGACCTGCCTCGTATGAGCCAACAGGCCTATTGCAGTGTTCCTCCTTTCTTATGTTCTTGATAACAAACGCAATCTTCACACGCAGATATCAGATCCTAAGGAAAGATAGAAGGAGCAGACGGGGAGGAGTTGCACTGCTCATTAAAAACCGATGGGTATTTGAGGAAATGGAAGGAATGGACGAAAATGGCTAAAGGGATTATAAAGTAGGTACAATTCAGTCTGGGGGACATAATGTAGTCATTGCAGTGATGTATAACCCGCCACAGAACTGCAGGAATATGATGAGAGCAACAGAGCAATGGTGGACACACTAGCTGAGGTGGCCAGAAGAGCTCACACATGTAGAGCAAAGTTACTAGTTGTGGGCGGTTTCAATCACAAGGAGATTGATTGGGAAAACCTGGAGCCACATGGGGGCCCCCGAAACCTGGAGAACCAAGATAATGTAGCTCAGGCATTGAGGACATATCAAAGACCCCTTATAGCTAGTGATCACGTGGTACTGAGCATTGAATACACAGTAGAGTTAGAAGTGGAGAGGGTAACAGGAATAGGAGGGATAAACCCAAACTTCAAAAGGGGGAACTACACAGGTATAAGGAACTTCCTGCAGGAGGTTCAGTGGGAAAGAGAATTGGTAGAAACGTCAGTAAACGAAATGATGAACTACGTAACAACAAAATGCAAGGAGGCAGAGGAAAGGTTAGTTCCCAAGGGCAATAAAAATAATGGAAAGACCAGAACGCGACCTTGGTTTACCCAAAAGGTGTAGGGAGGCAAAAACAAAATGCACTAGAAAATGGAAAAAGTACAGAAGAAAAACGACCCAAGAAAATAAAGAGATCAGTCGAAGAGCCAGAAACAAGTATGCACAGATAAGGAGGGAGGCCCAACGACAGTATAGCCACATCAGGAGGAAGACAACAGTCATGGACCAGGTAATCAGGCTGAAGAAAGAAGGTGGGGAACTCACAAGAAATGACCAAGAAGTATGTGAGGAGCTCAACATGAGATTTAAGGAAGTATTTACAGAGGAGACAGAAAGAACTCTGGGAAGTCAGAACAGAGGTGTACACCAACAAGAGATATACCAATAAGTGTTGAATGAAAAACACTCAACCGAGGAGGAGGTGAAGAAGCTGCTAAGTGACCTTGATACCTCAAAGGCGGAGGGACCGAACATCTCTCCGTGAGTCCTTAGGGAGGGAGCAGAGATGCTGTGTGTGCCACTAACCACAATTTTCAACACATCCACTGAAACTGGGCAAGTACCTGAGGTATGGAAGACGGCAAATGTAGTCCCCATTTTTAAGAAAGGAGATAGAAACGAGGCACTAAACTATAGACCAGTGTCACTGACGTGTATAGTATGCAAAGTCATGGAGAAGATTATCAGGAGAGTGATGGAGCACCTAGAAAGGAACAAACTTATTAACGACAACCAGCACAGATTCAGGAAAGACAAATCCTGTGTCACAAACCTACTGGAGTTTTATGACTAGGTAACGAAAGTAAGACACGTGAGAGAGGGGTATGTAGATTGCATTTTCTTGGACTGCAAGAAGGCCTTCGACACAGTTCCTCACAAGAGATTACTGCAAAAGCTAGAGGATCAGCCACGCATAACAGGAAGGGCACTGCAATGGATCAGAGAATACCTGACAGGGAGGCAACAACGAGTCATAGTACGCGACGAGGTATCACAGTGGGCGCCTGTGACAAGAGGGGTTCCACAGAGGTTAATCCTACAACCAGTGCTATTTTTGGTATATGTGAATGACATGACGAAAGGGATAAACTCAGAAGTGTCGCTGTCTGCAGATGATGTGAAGTTAATAAGGAGAATTAAATCAGATGAGGACCAGGCAGGACTACAAAGAGACGTGGACAGGCTGGAAGCTTGGTCCAGCAACTGGCTCCTCGAATTTAACCCCGCCAAATACAAAGTCATGAAGATCGGGGAAGAGCAAAGAAGATCGCAGACAGAGTATAGGCTAGGTGGCCAAAGACTACAAACCTCACTCAAGGAAAAGGATCTTGGGGTGAGTATAATTCCGAGCACATCTCCTGAAGCGTACATCAACCAGATAACTGCTGTAGCATATGCGAGCCTAGCAAACCTGAGAATAGCGTTCCGATGCTTCAGTAAGGAGTCGTTCAAGATTCTGTACACCGTTTACGTCAGGCCCATACTGGAGTATGCAGCACCTGTTTGGAACCCACGCCTGGTCAAGCACGTCAAGAAATTAGAGAAAGTGCAATGGTTTGCAACAAGGCTAGTTCCAGAGCTAAGGGGAATGTCCTACGAAGAAAGGTTAAGGGAAATCGGTCTGACGACACTGGAGGACATGAGGGTTAGGGGAGACAAGATAACGACATACAAAATACTGCGAGAAATTGACAAGGTGGACAGAGACAAGGTGTTGTTCCTGAGATGGGACACACAAACAAGGGGCCACAATTGGGAGCTGAAGACTCGGATGAGTCAAAGAAATGTTAGGAAGTATTTCTTTAGTCATAGGGTTGTCACGAAGTGGAATAGCCTAGCAAGTGAGGTAGTGGAGGCAGGAACCATACATAGTTTTAAGACGAGGTATGATAAAGCTCATGGAGCAGGGAGAGAGAACCTAGCAGCGATTAGTGAAGAGGCGAGGCCAGGAGCTGTGTATTGACCCCTGCAACCACAAATAGGTGAGTACATACACACACAAAATACACAACATAAAGGTAAATATATACATACACAACATATAGGTAAATATACAAACACACAATATACAGGTAAATATATATAGACACACACAACATATAGGCGAGTATACACATACACGCAACATATAGGCGAGTATACACATACACGCAACATATAGGCGAGTATACACATACACGCAACATATAGGCGAGTATACACATACACGCAACATATAGGCGAGTATATACACACACGTGCGAGCGCTCAACATATAGGTGTATATACACACACAGTCACCTGTGGTTTCATGCTGAGCCACTAATGTACAGAGGAAGTTTGCTAAACCGCCTTCATTATTACAGCCACTATGTTACACATAGTCTAACAAGCGTAGCCTCAGGTATGTTCTTGTGTGCACTATGTATTTGTTTCTACAGGTATTTAGGTGAGGAGCTCAGTAATGTTACTACACAGCTCAAGAAAACCCGCTTACCTAGATTGGTTCCCTCAATAAGGGGAAAAACAACATATTTTCTATAAAAATAATGCTGACTGAAAAAAATATAAAAAAATTAGGCTTGGTTATTATATTTTATATTTAAGTAGACTTGTAGAGACCAGAGTACTAAAATAACTGGTAGAGACCAGAGTACTAGGATAACTGGTAGAGACCAGAGTACTAGGATAACTGGTAGAGACCAGAGTACTAGGATAACTGGTAGAGACCAGAGTACTAGGATAACTGGTAGAGACCAGAGTACTAGGATAACTGGTAGAGACCAGAGTACTAGGATAACTGGTAGAGACCAGAGTACTAGGATAACTGGTAGAGACCAGAGTACTAGGATAACTGGTAGAGACCAGAGTACTAGGATAACTGGTAGAGACCAAAGTACTAGGATAACTGGTAGAGACCAGAGTACTTGGATAACTGGTAGACACAAGAGTACTAGAATAACCGGCAGAGACCAGATTACTAGGATAACTGGCAGAGACCAGAGTACTGGAACAACTGGTAGAGACCAGAGTACTAAGTTAGCTGGTAGACACAAGACTACTAGAATAACTGGTAAAGACCAAAGTTACTAGGATAACTGGTACACACAAGACTACTAGGATAACTAGTAGAGACCAAAGTTACAAGGATAACTGGTAGACACAAGAGTACTAGGATAACTGGTAGAGACCAGAGTACTAGGATAACTGGCAGAGTCCCGAGTACTGGGACAACTGGCAGAGACCAGAGTACTAGTATAACTGGTAAGATACAAGACTACTAGGATAACTGGTAGAGACCACAGTTACTAAGATAACTGGTAGACACAAGAGTACTAGGATAACTGGTAGACACAAGAGTACTAGGATAACTGATAGACACAAGAGAACTAGGACAACTGGTAGACACAAGAATACTAGGATAACTGGTAGAGACCAGAGTACTGGGACAACTGGCAAAGACCACAGTACTAGGATAACTGGTAGACACAAGACTACTAGGATAACTGTAGAGACCAGAGTACGAGGATAATTGGTAGGCACAAGAGTACTAGAATAACCGGTAGAGACGAGAGTACTGGGACAACTGGTAGAGACCAGAGCACTAGGATAACTGGTAGAGACCATAGTGCTAGGATAATTGGTAGAGACCAGATTACTAAGACAACTGGTAGAGACCAGAGTACTATTATAACTGGTAGATACAAGAGTACTAGGTTAACTGGTAGATACCAGAAGACTAGGATAACTAGTAGAAACCAGAGAACTAGGGTACCTGGTAGACACGAGAGTACTAGGTTAACTGTTAGAGACAAGAGTACTAAGATAAATGGTAGAGACCAGAGTATTAGGATATCTGAATATTATATATTATATCAGCAGATCTTGTTTATATGTTGATAATCGTTCATTGTGACATATCTTGAGTTGATGAACTAGTTTCACTTGTATATGGCTCTGAGAATACTGCAGATGTTCTACGACCAGGCTTGGAGTAATTGTAATCGAAGCTGAATATAATCAATGATTTTTTTTATTAACTGCAATAGTAATTAAACCTTTAGGTTTAAAAGTAATAGTAATTGACTGTTGTCAAACTTATAATTGCTTAAATTACATCATAAAACTGGGGCACTATGATGGTACACATCAAACTGTACCTATCTCTACAGTCTGACGTGATTCTCATTGTTTGTGTCACGTCCAGTACTTGTACTTCCGTGAGTCATGGGCTGTGAGACTGGGCTCATTCCTCAGTCGGAGTTGAAACTTGTTAACCAGTGAATACATTGATTCGTGAAAAAACGTAGTTTAACTTGTTTCGCTATTCCATTTTTTTGGAGATGCCTGACACAGCAATAGCATTTTTTTTTAAATCCTCGCTTAAAATTGGATTGACTTCCACCAGAAGAAACAATAAGCGAACAGGTGCTTCATGAGAACAAGATCATTGTTACAAGCGAATCTGAGAATGAGGAAACAGTGTGTGAAAATGGTCCACAAGGATGAATCATCTAAGACGAATCCACCTAAGAGGCCCCCACCTTTTTTCAGTCATGTCGTCTTCAGCTGGAGGTAAACATAAGTCACCACTGTTGAACTAAAACAAGTTTTAAAGAAGTATATACAAGAGGATTATGCTCCAATCCACGTAAATCGTGAAAGATGATGCCTCTGATGGGTTGAACAGTCACCTCAGCATTCTCAGAGACAGTATTTAGCACAGCAGCATTTCTTTTATTCCCAGTAAGACGTAGCAAGGGCCTGCAACCTTCCATGAGATTCTCCTGCTTAAGTGCGACCCAGAAATTTATGAGTACCTTCCATGTTTAATCTTAATGAACTGCAACGTGTGAAAGTGGATTTAACTTATGTAAGTTCCTGAGCAGCATTGAAGTCAATATCATTTTCATTATTTTACAATTAGTGAAATAACTCATTTGCAACTTTCTGCAACAATTCTAATTTCGTTCAGCTTCTCTGTGCAGTGTCCTTATTTAAATTTTAGTGAGAAAAAATATTATTAAACATATGTCTTAGATCTAACACAGTAAAGTACATTAGGTGAAATGAAGTTCAATTATTTATAATCTTGCTAGATCTTTGGCTGATTTAGTGTAACGAATATTATGCACATATTCTTCATATGTTTGACCTTGACTGACAATAAAACTAATGGTATTCTTGTACACTGTTCAAGTACTTACATTTACATGCAAAATATGAAGTAAAATGTTTGCTTATAATTTCCAACATTTAACAATGACTTCAACATTAGTAAAATTTGAATTGAAGAAAATAATTTAATAAAAATATCAAGTAACTGTAATTGTAATTTATTTTTCTGATCAAATAATTGTAACTGAAAATCTGGAAGAGTAATTGAAACTGTAATTGTAATTGACTTCGAATCATGTAGCAATGGGCAACAACCAAAATGCTTCCGAGACCAGAGTAGCAATTTCCAATTAATTTTAGGTCACTGATAATAAATATCATGGTTAAAATTGTTTGTTAGCTCTACTTTTCAATATATACCTACGTGTCACAACAGGTTCCAAAAGGCTTGCGACAGTGTTTCTTACCACACTCACAGTCTCACTGCCCTCCATTATTGTAATGGCTTGACAAAGCTCCTGGAGAGCAAAACGTTGCCACAATAAAATGTCACATTAGTTGCATTTGTGTCCTTTTACTTAACATTATTGTTTCAGCAGTCATAGAAGGTGGTTGTTCGGTGCAAGTTTATATTTTGAGGTTAAAGGTAGGTGATTTTCTTAGCCAAACATTTTTTAAACTTATAATAAATATCCACTGAGCAAACTATTGAAATGCAAGAGGTTCCCACTACATCAGGAGAGACTGGCCATCTTGTCAACCATTGGATCCTGGGATGAAAAATATTCGACATCCATCTCTCACTGAACCAACAAAATTTTACTACCACCACTACACATAAAACTGTGGCTCATGAAAAACTTTGCAAAAGCTATGGACAAATCTGGTAAGGATTCAAGTATCTAACATCAAAATTCCCCTCACTGAGCGACGCTAAGATGAAAGAGGGAATCTTCAATGATCCACAGATTCGAGAGCTTCTTAAAGATGGTAACCTTGAATCAGACCTTCATGGGGAGGAGAACGCTGCTTGGGAAATTCAAGTTAGTGGCGAATGGATTTGTCGGAAACAGAAGGGAAGGCAACTATGAAGAATTGGTAGAAAACCTTATCAAGGTTTACAAGAACATGGGATGTAACATGTCACTTAAAATCCAATTTTTGGACTCACATTTAGATTTTTTTTCCAGGGAACTGTGGGGAAGTTAATGACGAACATGGTGAAAGGTTTCACCCAGATATTTCAACCATGAAAAATGGTACCAGGGCAAATGGGGCACAAGAATGCTTGCAGACTATTGCTGGACATTGGCAAGAGATGTGTCTTCAGCCCACTATAAGCGTCAAGCAAAAAGGCAGAGAGTAGGTACGGATTAGAGTTTAAAACATACTGACACATATTGTACGTTATAATAAAATAATCAAAATATTAGATGTCTCGTATCTTTAAACCTATAACCAATAAGCATTTTCCCAAAGTAATATTTGGATTCGGGAAAATACATAAGAATTAACTAATCTCGTTTAAGAAGCATACAACTTTCAAAAATTGTTCACCAGTGATAATTACTCGAAGCCTAACCCTGAAAGCTTCTGGGGTTGTGTGATGCGACAGTAGGGACACAGTTGGTGCTGCTCGTACACCCATGTCATAGACGTGCTGCTTGTAAAATTATCATGTCATAAGCCCTGTGGCAGAGTGCATACAATGTTCCACCTGCTATATGTATGGACCACGGACCTGCGGTGTGAAGAGCACCGTAGTCTTCACGACTACGCAGCTCTTCACACCAACTCCAAGGCTGAGGAACTGATTACCTCATCTTTTGTATACAGTTCTACTGTCTTCACTTTATGTCCCTGAATTAGTATTGATCAAGCCACTAGATGGCGAAATGTCCACAATAAAGATATCCAGATGTTGCACATGTGTCTAATTTTCATCTTGTCGATACTGTATACCATTCATTTAAATACGTTAAACAACCATGGTGACATTACATCTTACCAGGAGATATCAGAAACATGGCTGGAACAAGTGTAGAAGCCTTCAAGAGGAAACTGGACAAGTATCTTCACCAGGTGCAGATCAACCAGGCTGTGATGGATATTTGGCGCAGCGGGTCTTCAGCAACAAGAGCCTAGTTGACCAGGCAAGCACCAGAAGAGCCTGGCCCATGGCCGGGCTCAGAGAGAAGAGCAACTCTCGAAATTCTTCAAAGGTATATCCCTGTCTAAGGCCTACTTCTACTGGAAAGTAATCTCCCTCTCTCTTGCAACATTTGCCACATTGCTCCCCTATCCACCCAATAATATGCCTTTTCTAAATCCATTAATGCAATGAAAACATCCCTACCATTATCTAAATACTGTTCACTTATATGCTTCACATCCTTATCCATTCTAAAGTCTCCTTGTTTATCTGCAATCCTGTCCTCTGTCTAACCTCTAATTCTTTCAATAGTAATTCTACTCAGTAAACTTATTCCTCAATAATTTTTACAATCTCTTTTGTCCCCCTTCCCTTTATATAAAGGATTTATACATGCTCTCTGCCAATCTCTAGGTACCTTCCCCTCTTTTATACATTTACTGAACAAGAGTACCAACCACTCCAAAACTATATCCACCCCCTGCTTTTAACATTTCTGTCATGATCCCATCAGTTCCAGCTGTTTTACTCACTTTCTTTCTACCTAATGCTTCACGCACCTCCCCCACACTCACATCTGGCTCTTCTTCATTCCTAAAAGAAGTTATACTTTCCTGGCCAATGGAACGTTTAACAGTTCCACAAAATATTCCCACCATCTTCCCAACACCTCTAACTCCCCATCTACTAACTCCCCTATTCAATTTTTAACTGTCAAATCCATTCGTTCCCTAGGCTTTCTTAACCTGTTTATCCCACTCAAAAAAATTTTCTTATTTTTCAGCAAAATTTGTTAACAACACCTCACCCACTCTATCATTTACTCTCCTTCTGTACTTCCTTCACCTCTATTTTACTCTCCATATACTCCACCCTTCTTATATTGCTTCTGCTCTGTAAAAATCTCTCATACTTTTTTCTCTTTTATTACACCTTTTACTTCATTATTCCACTAATCATTTCTCTTTCTTCCTGCACCCACCTTCCTATAACCATGTGGCATGCAAAGAGTACGTAACCTTTATTCGGCGCATGTACACACCCTCATTTACAGGCTATCTCCCCCAACCAGCGAACCAGGTAACTGAGGGTTGATGATGGGGCCCCGTCGTTCAACCAGTAACCAGGTTCCAGCCAATAAGAAGATGGTTTTGGCAATCGCAGAGGTTATGTGGGTACCACTCTCCTGTCTGCCCTTGTCATTCCCATTCTAGAGCTGGTTGAAGCACGGTCTGCTCTCTAGTGGCTTCTATTCTGCCTTGCTTACCGTGGAGTGCACTAATACCTATCACTGTACATAGTGTACATACTGCTGTTCTAAATTGGTGAAGGATAATATAAGTCAAAACTTTTCTGCTGTGTTTATTTTGCTCCCTTTACACCCAGGATAACAGGCCATCTGGAATCCTGTGTTGTAATAAACCACAAACTTCTTCCCCGCATTCTAACATTGCACTTTTAAAACTATCCCACCCCGCTTCAACCCCCACACTACTCTCACTAGCCCACCTTTCTCCCGATAGTTGCTTATATCTCACCCTAACTTCCTCCTCCCTTAGTTTACAAACTTTCACCTCTCTCTTACTGTTGCCGTTTTCCTTTTGCTCCATCTACTACTCCTTTAGCTCTAACTCCATTCGAAACCCCTGACCTAATCCCATTTATTTCTCCCCACTGAAACTCTCCTACCCCCTTCAGCTTTGTTTCACTTAGAGCCAAGACATCCAGCTTCTTTTCACTCATAACATCCACAATCATCTCCTTGTCATCCGCACTACATCCACGCACATTCAAACATCCCAACTTAAAGGTTTTCTTCTTTTTATTTTTAGTAAGCTGTACGGGAAAAGGAGTTACTAGCCCATTGCTCCCGGCATTTTAGTTGACTCTTACAACACGCATGGCTTACGGAGGAAAAAATTCTTATTCCACTTCCTCATAGATATGAGGGGAAAATAATAAGAACAAGAACTATTAAAAAAAAAAAAAGAAAATTCAGGTGAGTGTGTGTACTTAAGAACATAAGAAAGAAGGAACACTGCAACAGGCCTACTGACCCATGCGGAGCAGGTCCATGTCCCCCCCGGATTAGACCAATGACCCACCCAGGCTGGTCACCTCCACTCAAGGATGGAGCATGGAACCAGATCCAGCAGCACAAGCTAGCCAGGTCCAACTCACACCCACCCACACCCACTCATGTATTTATCTAACCTATTTTTAAAACTACACAACGTTTTAGCCTGAATAACTGTACTCGGGAGTTTGTTCCACTCATCCACAACTCTATTACCAAACCAGTGCTTTCCTATATCCTTCCTGAATCTGAATTTTTCCAACTTGAAACCATTGCTGCGAGTCCTGTCTTGGCTTGAAATTTTCAGCACGCTATTTACATCCCCTTTATTCATTCCTGTTTTCCATTTATACACCTCGATCATATCCCCCCTAATTCTACGCCTTTCGAGAGTGCAGATTCAGGGCCCCCAGTCTATCCTCATAGGGAAGATTTCAGATACATGGGATCATCTTTGTCATCCTCCTCTGTACGTTTTCCAGAGCATTTATATCCATTCTGTAATACGGTGACCAGAACTGAGCAGCATAGTCTAAATGAGGCCTAACCAAGGATATATAGAGTTGAAGAACAACCTGAGGACTTCTATTATTTATACTTCTAGATATGAAGCCAAGAATTTTGTTAGCTTTATTGCGAACACTAATGCACTGTTGTCTTGGTTTTAGATTACTGCTAACCAGAACTCCTAAATCCTTTTCGCAATCAGTAGCATTAAGATCTACATTATTTAGTTTATGTGTGGCATGGTTATTTAAATAACTGTCCAACATTTAGAACTTTGCATTTGTCAATATTAAACTGCATCTGCCACTTCTCCGACCATTGCATCAGTCTATTCAAATCATCCTGGAGTGCTCCAGTGTCCTCATTAGAATGAATTGGACGGCCTATTTTGGTGTCATCATCAAATTTGCTTATGTCGCTATTTATTCCCTCATCTATGTCGTTTATGTAAATTGTGAACAACAACGGGCCCAACACTAACCCCTTTGGAACACCGCTTGTGACGTGCCCCCATTCTGATTTCTCCCCATTTATGCAAACTCTCTGCTGCCTATTTGTCAGCCATGCCTCTACCCAGGAAATTTTTTTTCCTATTCCATGTGCCTTAAGTTTCCTCAATAGCCTCTGATGTGGAACTCTATCGAAAGCCTTACTGAAGTCCATATACACAATATCATATTCATTACCATGATCTACCTCCTCAAACACTTTAGTGAAAAATGTTAGTACATTCCTAAGACAGGAACGCCCTTTTGTAAAACCGTGTTGAGATTCATTAATCAATCTGTGCCTATCAAGATGGCTACGAATTGCTTCGGCAATTATTGATTCCATAAATTTTCCCACTATGGAGGTAAGGTTTATTGGTCTATAGTTCGAAGCCAAGGACCTGTCACCTGCCTTGTAAATAGGTATTACATTTGCCATTTTCCACTTATCAGGCACTATGCCAGTTTGTAGTGATATGTTAAAAAGATTAGCCGAAGGTATGCTAAGTTCCTCTTTACATTCCTGTAACACCCTTGCAAACAGTTCATCAGGGCCTGGGGATTTGTTAGGTTTTAGTTTCTCTATTTGTCTGAGGACCATGTCACTAGTTACCGCAAACGTACATAGTATATTATCCTGTTCTACATAATCTATTATTTCAGGGATATCGCTAGTATTTTCCTGGGTGAAAACTGAGAGGAAGTAGGTATTGAGAATTTTACACATATCCTTATCACTGTCAGTGATCCGACCAGAGTTACTCTTAAGTGGGCCAATCTTGTCCCTAATCTTACGTCTGTATACCTGAAAGAACCTTTTTGGGTTAGTCTTTGAATCCCTTGCGACCTTAGCCTCATAATCCCTTTTTGCTTTTCTTATTCCTTTCTTTATTTCTCACTTTAATTGAATATACTGATTTCTTAACTGCCCATCCCCTCTTTTGATACGCCTATATATGCCTCTCTTTTGACCAACGAGATGTTTTAATCTATTGTTCATCCATTTGGGATCATTTTTGATATATCTAATTTCCTTACTCGGAACAAAAGTTGTCTGGGCAGCTAGAACTATGCTCTGAAAAACGTCATATTGGCAACCAAGATCACCTACCTGACCCATAGTCAGGACATCCCAATTTAGCCCACCCAGGAAATTTTTCAGTCCCATGAAGTCAGCCAAGCGAAAATCTGGGACAGAGATTTGATTGCAGTTATCTGGGTAATTCCACGATATATTGAAACTAAGTGATTTGTGATCACTTTCCCCAAGCTCATCATTAACCTCAAGATTATTAATTAGTGAATCTTTGTTGGCAAGAACCAAGTCAAGCAGATTGTTTCCTTTAGTTGGTTTTGTCACAACCTGTTCTAAAAAGCAATCCTGAACCGTATCAACAAAGTCACTAGACTCAAGATTTCCTGTCATATTGTTCCAATCAATTTGTCTAAAGTTAAAATCTCCCATTATCACAACATTTTCATATCTAGATGCCTTATGAATTTCATCCCATAACAGCTTACTGTTATGGGAGGTTTGGGGGCCTATAAATCACACCCAAAATTAATTTGTCACGTCCCTCGAGAAACTGTAGCCAAACAGATTCTGTGTTCGATGTTTCTAATCTTATATCATGTCTAAGACAGCAATTTAAATTTTCTCTGACATACATCGCCACTCCACCACCCTTCCTGTTGACCCTATCAGTGTGGAATAGTTTATAACCCTGTATGTTGCATTCAGTAGGCATTTCTCTATCTTTCAGGTTGAACCAGGTCTCAGTTATACCAATAGTATCTATATTACCTGCACTTGCAAGTAATCTTAGCTCATCTATCTTATTTCTTAGACTCCTACTATTTGTATAGTAAACCTTAAGGGAACTAGTCACTCGTTGCCCTCTACTATCTCTCTTTGTTGATCAATTGATTTGCCATTATTAGCAACTTTATTTTGAATATTGTCTTTTAAACATATCCCTGAGGTATCCCGGTAATAACTGCTGTTTTTAACCCTAATGCTGCAGCCTGATTGTTTCCCACAAACACCCATACCTCTATAATCTATCAGTTTAAATTCCTAGATAAGCCATCAATTACCCTCTCAATTGAATTGGCTAATGCAACCACCCCATCCCCAGAGAGATGAACCCCATCCCTTGCATACATATCACGTTTGCCAAAGAATAGGTCCCAGTTATCAATGAATGGGATTGCAAGTTCCTTGCAGTACCTGTCTAGCCAGCAATTTATACCAATTGACCTAGACATCCATTCATTGCCCACACCCTTTCTAGGCAAGATGCTACATATGACTGGGATCCCTCCCTTAGACCTAACTACTTCTATGGCTGACCTGTACTTATCCAGCAGCTCCTCTCTCCTGCCCTTCCCAATGTCATTACCCCCAGCACTAAGACAGATAATGGGCTTGTTCCCATTACCTGCCACAATATTATCCAACCTGCTGACTATGTCACCAAGACTAGCTCCAGGAAGGCACACTCTCTGTCTGACCTTTCTGTCTCTGTTACAAAATGCACGGTCCATATATCTTACCTGAGAATCGCCTACTATTAAAATATTCTTACCTTGATTAGCAGGGGAATCAGTGGTACCTTCAACCTCACTAACCACTGAAATACACTCGTCTTGGAGAACAGAGAATCGACTTCCTACCTTCACATCTTCTCTATTAACTCTCCTCATCTTCCTTCTTCCTGAACTGTGAACCACTTGCCACTTGAAGCGGCTGCCACTATCACTGCTGGTGACCATTTCCTCCTTACCAGCTAAATCCTGTTCACACTCGCTCCCAAACTCATCTATGCGAAGCTTCAGCCTCCTATTTTCCTCCTGAGATTCTAAAACACTACAACAAGCCTGACTCAAGAAATCGTAATGACACGATTGCAAATAAACCATACCCCCGGCCGGGATTGAACCCGCGGTCATAGAGTCTCAAAACTCCAGCCCGTCGCGTTAGCCACTAGACCAGCTAGCCACAATAAGATTCATCCAACTAGGTATATTTCTACACCATAGGAAAGTTAGCACAGGCACCTCTGTGACCACAAATGCAAGTTTTTACAGACGAATCTCCAGCTAGCGTGGCCGTGACGAACTCTAGCTCAAGTCCCTTCACTGCCGTCAACATGACTCAAGAAATCGTGTCATTACGATTTCCTGAGTCATGTTGACGGCAGTGAAGGGACTTGAGCTAGAGTTCGTCACGGCCACGCTAGCTGGAGATTCGTCCGTAAAAACTTGCATTTGTGGTCACAGAGGTGCCTGTGCTAACTTTCCTATGGTGTAGAAATATACCTAGTTGGATGAATCTTATTGTGGCTAGCTGGTCTAGTGGCTAACGCGACGGGCTGGAGTTTTGAGACTCTATGACCGCGGGTTCAATCCCGGCCGGGGGTATGGTTCACTACAACAAGCCATGGTGCTTGGTAACAGCCCACGCTAACTCCCAAGAGCTTAGGCAGGTATGACCGCAGGTGACCACTGACCTCAGCGTACTGACCACTGACCTCAGCGTACAAGTACATAAATGTGTGTACATACATGTGTAGTGTGACTTAAGTGTAAGCAAACGTAGCAAGATATACCTGTTATTTTGTGTGTGTATGAGACAGGAAAAGACATCAGCACTCCTACCATTATGTAAAACAAATACAGGTTTCTATCTTACACTCATTTGGCAGGACAGTAGTACTTCCCTGGGTGGTTGGTGTCTACCAACCTACTACCTTTATATTATTTTCCTTGATGAAACTACAGGAAATGCAGAAAATTCAAACTATATATGTAAAAGCAATTAAATATAAACAGCAAACGGTGTTATCAGATTGATCATACGCGCAAGTGTATGGATATATGTATTATATTACGTTATCCCACTTTTAAGATGCGGAAATGTTGAAAGAACTGTGGCAATTATGAGGTTTTAAAATAACAATATGTTTCTCAGTGAATGTAGAGTAGAACGTTCTTTGTTCACTCTTACTTCTTGAAACAGTCACAGTTACACCATGTTTGTGTGTCTATTAGGTGTTACTGAACACCTGCATCCCCTTCTCATTACCTGTTGCAAGGCGTAGTGGTGGTGGTGGTGGTGGTGTTGGCAAGGATGGTAGTGGTATAGCCGTGGTAGTGACAAGGTTGGTGGAAGGAGTAGTAGTGGTGATGACGGCAGGGTGGTAGTGATGATATGAGTAGTGGTGGTAGTGGTGAAAAGTGATGGTGGGGGTGGGGGTGATAAGGATAGTGGTGGTGGTAGTGTTAAGGAAGGTGGTGAGGGTAGTAGTGGTGATGGTAGTGGTGGTAAGGTAAGTGGTGATTGTAGGCAGGTAGTTTAAGTAACACTGTGGCCGGGTTGACCACTCAACATTCATGACAATAAAAAAATATAACACGTAAGAAAATCAAAACTAGCATTAACAAACAATAAAGAACTGCTAGCATGATTAAAACACAAATAAACACCCCCATACCAAGATAAAACAACACAAACACTAGCCTACCAAGTTAAAACAACATAAACACTGGCATATCAAGCTAAAAAAACACCATAATACCAAGTTAAAAACAACACAAACACCACAATACTAAGTTAATAACAACCCATAAACACTATCATAAAAATCTGTATCAAAGCAAGAATGACAAAAGTCTCCTCAAAGTTCCCAGAGGTCCCTACACGTATCACGGTAACTATAACAAGCACAATGAACATCAAAAGAACTATGCCGTGAGTATAATGTGTGCTCAATAAGTCACACACATTTAGATTTGGCTGCCGAAGCGGCTTCTTCGTTGTGCACAACCTATTTATACTATGTTTGGTAGCGCAAAAGCATATGGATGCACAAAAGGTCTAGAAAATAGGCGCCAAAAGGGGTTAACAAAAGTACATCTGGATATATATCTACAATTTATGTTTTATCTTCTGCAAGAAAATCTAAGATATTTGCATAAAATGTCTGGCCACTTTATTTTCAACAACGAACCTTGATATATCACATAGGTTATTATACTATCTTTATATTTTTCAATATGTGGACACTCAAGCACACAGTGTTCAAGAAAGTGACCATTATGCTCAGCAAATACTCTGTATTTAGTTTGATCACCATCTCACCAGTCACTCAGGGTTACGTAATGGATACGTTCCTAATCTTAGTCGAAAGAGAATCGTCTCAAAGTGACGATTCTTGTTGAACCTTGCATAACTTCTTATCCGAAGGCCCCACCTAGCCCGCTACTTCCCAGGCACATATTTACTTAAGCAGTACATGAAGTCACCGTAAGACAGAAACAGCAACGTAATGGTGCTTGTTGTGGTGACTATGGTGGTACTAGTGGTGATCATGTTGTGTAGTTGGCTTTCCAGCACCTGTTAGAGCGGAGGCAGGGAGCCAAGTAGAGAGCAACTTGCTTCATCTTACAACACATCACACAATGTATTCTTTGACTTAGCGAACCATAAGACAAATACACACCATAAACACAAGTCGAAGGGAGACGTTTGTTTCACTGTGTGTGTGTGTGTGTGTGTGTGTGTGTGTGTGTGTGTGTGTGTGTGTGTGTGTGTGTGTGTGTGTGTGTGTGTGTGCACGTGTGTGTACTCACCTAGTTGAGGTTGCGGGGGTCGAGTCCAAGCTCCTGGCTCCTGTGTGTGTGTGTGTGTACTCACCTAGTTGTGGTTACAGGGGTCGAGTCATAACTCCTGGCCCCGCCTCTTCAATGGTAGCTACTAGGTCGCTCTCCCTGAACCATGAGCTTTATCATACCTCTGCTTAAAGTTATGTATGGATCCTGCCTCTACCACATCGCTCCCCAAACTATTCCACTTCCTGACTACTCTCTGACTGAAGAAATACTTCCTAACATCCCTGTGATTCATCTGTGTTTTCAACTTCCAACTGTATCCCTTTGTTGCTGTGTCCCATCTCTGGAACATCCTATCTATGTCCACCTTGTCAATTCCTCTCAATATTTTTTATGTTGTTATCATGTCCTGCCTATCTCTCCTGTCCTCCAGTGTCGTCAGATCGATTTCCTTTAACCTCTCCTAGTAGGGCATACCCCTTAGCTCTGCGACTAGTCGTGTTGCAAACCTTTGCACTTTCTCTAGTTTCTTTACGTGCTTGGCTAGGTGTGGGTTCCAAACTGGTGCCACATACTCCAATATGGGCCTAACGTACATAGTGTACAGGGTCCTGAACGATTCCTTATTAAGATGTCGGAATGCTGTTCTGAGGTTTGCTAGGCGCCCATATGCTGCAGCAGTTATTTGGTTGATGTGCGCCTCAGGAGACGTGCCTGGTGTTATATTCACCCCAAGAACTTTTTCCTTGAGTGAAGTTTGTAGTCTCTGGCCCCCCTAGACTGTACTCCGTCTGCGGTCTTCTTTGCCCTTCCCCAATCTTCATGACTTTGCACTTGATGGGGTTGAACTCCAGGAGCCAATTGCTGGACCATGTCTGCAGCCTGTCCAGATCCCTTTGTAGTTCTGCCTGGTCCTCGTCCGAATGAATTCTTCTCATCAACTTCACATCATCTGCAAACAGGGACACTTCAGAGTCTATTCCTTCCGTCATGTCATTCACAAATACCAGAAACAGCAATGATCCTAGGACTGATCCCTGTGGGACCCCACTCGTCACAGGTGCCCATTCTGACACCTCACCACGTACCATGACTGGCTGCTGTCTTCCCGACAAGTATTCCGTGATCCAGTGTAATGCCTTCCCTGTTATCCCTGCCTGATCCTCCAGTTTTTGCACTAATCTCATGTGTGGAACTGTGTCAAATGCCTTCTTACAGTCCAGGAAAATGCAATCTACCCATCCCTCTCTCTCTTGTCTTACTGCTGTCACCCTGTCATAGAACTCCAGTAGGTTTGTGACAGGATTTCCAGTCCCTGAAACCATGTTGGCTGCTGTTGATGAGATCATTCCTTTCTACATGTTCCACCACTCTTCTCCTGATAATCTTCTCCATGACTTTGCATACTATACACGTCAGTGACACTGGTTTGTAGTTTAGTGCTTCATGTCTGTCTCCTCTTTTTAAAAATTGGGACTACATTTGCTGTCTTTCATACATCAGGTAATCTCCCTGTTTCGATAGACGTGTTGGATATTGTTGTTAGGGGTACACATTGTGCCTCTGCTCCCTCTCTCAAGACCCATGGACAGATGTTATCCGGCCCCATATCCTTTGAGGTATCTAGCTCACTCAGAAGCCTCTTCGCTTCTTCCTCGGTTGTGTGTATTGTGTCCAACACTTGGTGTTGTGCCCCACCTCTCTGTCTTTCTGGAGTCCCTTCTGTCTCCTCTGTAAACACTTCTTTGAATCTCATGTTGAGTTCCTCAAATACTTCGCGGTCGTTTCTTGTTGTCTCTCCTCCTTCCTTCCTTAGCCTGATTACCTGGTCCATGACTGTTGTTTTCCTCCTGATGTGGCTGTACAACAGCTTCGGGTCAGATTTGGCTTTTGCTGCTATGTCGTTTTCATATTGTCGTTGAGCCTTAGAAGACCTGTTTGTGTGCTCTCTTAGAAGACCTGTTTGTGTGCTCTCTGTGAATCTGAACCAGGATGCCCTCTCTTGAGCAACTTTACCAGCAGCTGAGAGAAGAGCTCAGAGTTGCTAAGATGGAGATACGGCGATTAACGGAGGAGAACAAGAGGATTCGTAGTAATCCTCCTGTTGTGAGTCCCCAGGTTAAGAGGGGAGCTTGGTCAGTGGCCGGCCAACATGGAACCAAGCTGAAGATCAAGAAAACGGTTGGAGAGGCAGAAACAACGAGAAACCAGAAGACTACCGTGGAAACTTCCAACCCATTCTCGGTGCTACCTGACGAATGTGAGTGTTCTACTGGGAATGCCACAACGAGCACCAAAGAAGCATTGGCAGACGTGAGTGAGACATCCCTGGAAACCCCAACGAAGACCATCGAGAACGTCTTGACGAATTCTACAAGTGGTGTAATGCTACCTGGCAAATGTGAGTCGACTACTCGGAGCATCACGATGGACGACGCAAAGGAAGGTAAAAACATTGTTGTTGTTGGGGATAGCCAGATTAGGTACATGGATAGGGCATTCTGCTTGAAGGACAGGAGTAGGAGGCAGAGAGTGTGTTTTCCTGGGGTGGGGATGAAGGATATTGTTAGCCGTCTGGATGACATCATGAGAGGTAATGGGAGCAATCCTATTATCTGTCTCAGTGCTGGAGGCAACGATGTTGGCAGACGTAGGAGTGAGGACCTGATTAGCAGGTATAGGTCAGCAATAGAGATAATTAGGAGGAAGGGTGGGAAACCTGTCATATGTGGCATTTTGCCAAGGAGAGGAGTTGGAAATGAATGGTTGTCCAGAGCAATTGGTGTCAATTGCTGGCTGGACAAATACTGTAAGGAAAATGCGGTAACATTCATTGACAACTGGGACCTCTTCTATGGCAGAAATGACATGTATGCCAGGGATGGGGTTCACTTATCTAGGTGTGGGGTGGGAGCACTGGCCAACGCAGTGGAGGGAGCTGTTAGGTCTTTAAACTAGGAATAGTTAGTGGTATGGGTTTTTGCGGGAAAACTGTGAAGTCTCAGGGTAGTAATATGAGTACTAGGAGAACTAGTAATAGGCAAAATGAGGTGGATATTGGAAAGCCAGTGGCACTAATTGACAAGGACAGTAATAGGTTTAGTGGAATAACAGAAAGGAGCAGGAATGGTAAAGAGAAAGGAGGGTCCTTAAGTATATATTACACAAATAGTCGCAGTGCTAGGAATAAGATGGACGAGTTGAGACTAGTTGCTAGTGCAGGTAACATAGATGTATTTGCCATTACTGAGACGTGGTTTAATTCAAAAAGTCGGGATATGCCTGCAGAATGTCACATTCAGGGTTTCAAATTGTTCCAAGTAGATAGAAGTATCGGGAAGGGGGGTGGGGTGGCATTGTATGTCCGAGATCGCTTGAACTGTTGCATAAAAACGGGTATTAAGTCTGAAGTAACACATACAGAGTCTGTTTGGATAGAATTTTCAGAGGGGCATGAAAAATTAACTTTAGGTGTGATATACCGTCCCCCAAATTTAGATAGGGACCAGGGAAGACTACTATGGGAGGAAATTGTTAGGGCCACAAGGCACGATAATGTAGTAATTCTAGGAGACTTTAACTTTAGTCATATTGATTGGAATTTCTTGACTGGGAATTTAGAATCATACGACTTCTTAGAAGTAGTTCAGGATTGTTTTTTGAAGCAGTTTGTGACAGAACCTACAAGGGGTAATAACCTGCTTGACTTAGTTCTGGCAAACAATGAATCCCTTGTTAATAATTTAGAAGTTTCAGAGGAACTGGGTGCTAGCGACCACAAATCAATTACATTTAGAATTGAATGGAAGTATGATAGTAGGGATAACTCAGTAACAGTCCCAGATTTTCGCTTAGCAGATTACGATGGGCTTAGAGAACACTTATCATCTGTTGACTGGGGTAACGAAGAGAGCTATCAATATGACAGTTTTCTGAACACAATACATGCTGCTCAAAGAACATTTATCCCTTATAAAGAAATTAGATCAAATAGAAATGACCCAAAATGGATGAATAATAGGCTGAAATATCTACTAGGGCATAAGAAAGGAATTTATAGGCGTATCAAAAGAGGCGAGGGTCATCTTATGAATCAGTATATTGACATTAAGAGGGACATTAAAAAGGGGATAAGAAAAGCTAAAAGGGACTATGAAATTAAAGTTGCTAGGGATTCTAAAACTAACCCAAAAAGTTTTTTCCAGGTATATAGAACAAAAGTCAGAGATAAGATAGGTCCCCTTAAAAATAACTATGGGCATCTTACTGACAAAGAGAATGAAATGTGCTCGATTTTAAATAATTATTTTCTCTCGGTTTTTACACAGGAAGACACTAATAATATTCCGGTAATTAATTTTTATAATGGGCTAGAAGAAGATAAATTATGTAACATCACAGTCACTAGTGAAATGGTTGTGAAGCAGATAGACCGACTGAAGCAAAACAAGTCACCGGGTCCTGATGAGGTTTTTTCAAGGGTTCTAAAGGAATGCAAAATGGAAGTCTGTGAACCATTAACTAATATTTTTAATTTATCTCTTCAAACAGGTGTAGTGTCTGATATGTGGAAGATGGCTAATGTAATTCCTATTTTTAAAACAGGGGACAAGTCGTTACCGTCAAATTACCGCCCAATAAGCCTGACCTCAATTGTAGGCAAATTACTAGAGTCAATTATAGCTCAAATTATAAGAAGCCATCTCGATAAGCATAGCCTGATTAATGATACTCAGCATGGATTCACAAGAGGCCGGTCATGTCTAACTAATTTATTAACTTTCTTCAGTAAAGCTTTTGAGGCTGTTGACCACGATAAAGAATTTGATATTATTTACTTAGATTTTAGTAAGGCATTTGATAGAGTTCCGCACCAAAGACTGTTGAAGAAAGTAGCAGCTCATGGCATTGGGGGAAGAGTGCTCTCGTGGATCGAATCATGGCTCACAGACAGGAAGCAGAGAGTGTCCATAAATGGGGTTAAATCCGAGTGGGGATCAGTAACAAGTGGCGTTCCACAGGGATCAGTCTTGGGCCCATTGTTGTTTATAATATATATCAATGATCTTGATGAAGGAATTACTAGTGATATGAGCAAATTCGCCGATGACACGAAGATAGGTAGGATAATTGATTCAAACGTATATGTTAGGGAACTTCAGGAGGATTTAGACAAACTCTACTCCTGGTCAGAAAAGTGGCAGATGCAGTTCAATGTAGATAAATGCAAGGTTCTGAAGCTCGGGAGTGTCCATAACCCTAGTACTTATAAGTTAAATAATGTAGAACTTAGCCATACAGATTGCGAAAAGGACTTGGGGGTTATGGTAAGCAGCAACCTTAAACCAAGACAGCAATGCCTAAGCGTACGTAATAAGGCAAATAGATTACTGGGATTTATATCAAGAAGTGTAAGCAACAGAAGTCCAGAGGTCATACTGCAGCTTTATACATCATTAGTAAGGCCTCACCTAGATTATGCAGCTCAATTCTGGTCTCCATATTACAGAATGGATATAAATTCGTTAGAAAACATTCAGCGTAGGATGACTAAATTAATACATAGCATTAGAAATCTTCCTTATGAAGAAAGATTGAAGACTCTTAAGTTACATTCACTTGTTAGACGAAGAATGAGGGGAGACCTGATCGAAGTGTATAAGTGGAAGATAGGTATTAATAAAGGGGATATTAACAAGGTCTTGAGGATATCTCTCCAAGAGAGAACCCGCAGTAATGGATTTAAATTAGATAAGTTAAGATTTAGAAAGGACATAGGAAAGTATTGGTTTGGAAATAGGGAAGTTGATGAGTGGAACAGTCTACCTAGTTGGGTTATTGAGGCTAGGACTTTGGGTAGTTTCAAATTTAGGATGGATAAGTACATGAGTGGGAGGGGTTGGATTTGAGAGGGACTTGCACATCGGAGCTTGTTTCTTGGGTGGCATTGAAAATTGGGTTGGTCAAATGTTTGTTAGTGGGATGAATTGTAAAGGACCTGCCTAGTATGGGCCAACAGGCCTGCTGCAGTGTTCCTCCTTTCTTATGTTCTTATGTTCTTACCTGCGCATATTCATTTCTGGCTCTACGACTGCTCTCCTT
>NC_091310.1:19246596-19294096 GCF_038502225.1 Cherax quadricarinatus
CCGCTTGCCTTCCCCAGTCTGAGATTGGCCGGTGCCTCCACACTACCACTCTGAAAACTTACACTACTCCAACTGTTACTGTCTTTGCAACATTACACAGCTCCTGACGACGCACTGAGAAGTGTGAAAGTACTTGAGCTACAGATTTCCACGCCCCATGGTTTGTCTTGCATTGTTAAGAACGCGTGTCTGCGATTGTTTTGCAAATATATATATATATATACATACATACATACATATATATATATATATATATATATATATATATATATATATATATATATATATATATATATATATATATGTCGTGCCGAATATGTAAAACTGGTCAATTAGCAAGAACTCATTTAAAATTAGTCCTTTCTGAAATTTTCTCTTATACGTTTAAAGATATATTTTTTTCATTAATGTTGATGCAAAAATTTATAATATTGCACCAAAAGAATCTTAGAAAACTTACCTAACCTTACTATAACAAGAACAATTTATTTTAGCCTAAACCAACTAAATATATTTTAAATTTGTTTACAATAATTTAATACTAAACAAACACAGTGAAATATATTTTTTTTTCGTTAGGTTCAGAATAATTTTGGCGAAATTATTGCATACACAAATTTTCGCTTATTCTATATGGCAGGATGCGCGTTGCTATTTAAGCCAAGATCGAAAGTTCTGCCTATTCGGCACGACATATATATATATATATATATATATATATATATATATATATATATATATATATATATATATATATATATATATATATATATATATATATATATATAAGTGTGTGAACACAGAATAAGTTGTAATAAACATCTGTCAATAAATAAACAGAAAGATGGACGTAGGGCACGAACCGCGAACCGAGAGTCCGACGCTCTACCCTTTTCACCACCGGGCTTACAAAAGGAAGGAATCGGAACTAATACCTACTGTAACATATTCCGTCAGAGCACCATTCGTAACCCAACTAACTTCCTTCCTACAGCCCAGGAACTTTAACAGTAGACCTACTCTTGCCACCCTATTGATATTGTATTTATTGCTTAGGTCTGTTGCAAAAAATGTATTGATTAATTATTAATGAAGCAGAAAGATATTTTCGTAATTCTGTATTTGATCAATTACAATGATACACATTTAAAGAAAACAATATTAGAGTAATATCAAACGGCATAAAGCAAATATCAGATATTACTTTTGCTCTGCGGCAACACTTTCAGAACCGAGAGTCAGGTATCACTCTCGGAACTCAAAGTTTGCTAACACTTGCCAGCTGCTGCGACGACAGGTGTTACAAACGTAAACAAAAGTGCCAAGTAGATGCAAATGCAGCTCCAGGCAGAAATATGAACATATGTAAATACAGACTCTTTATTAAACGCTGAACACCTCTCTTTAGCTTTCTGCACCTTCATACGCACACATACACAAAAAAAGCACAAGGAATGCCCAGGGAAAGTGAAAGAGAAGAATCAGAGAGCAGTGGTACTGGAACAGAGTATCGGCAAAAATGTGGAGTTTTGAAGGAAAGTAGGAGAGGAAAACCTGGAAATCATAGCTATTACAGAAATGTAGTTTAAGATGAGGATTACCAGATGAAATATTGCCAGAGATCAGAGAACAACAAGGTAGTAGTGATCATGATCACAAGGTACAGTAGCACACCAGTACTGTTACAGTAGCACACCAGTACTGTTACAGTAGCACATCAGTACTGTTACAGTAGCACATCAGTACTGTTACAGTGGCACACCAGTACTGTTACAGCAGCACACCAGTACTGTTACAGTAGCACATCAGTACTGTTACAGTGGCACACCAGTACTGTTACAGTGGCACACCAGTACTGTTACAGTAGCACACCAGTACTGTTACAGTAGCACATCAGTACTGTTACAGTGGCACACCAGTACTGTTACAGTAGCACACCAGTACTGTTACAGTAGCACATCAGTACTGTTACAGTGGCACACCAGTACTGTTACAGCAGCACACCAGTACTGTTACAGTAGCACACCAGTACTGTTACAGTAGCACATCAGTACTGTTACAGTGGCACACCAGTACTGTTACAGTGGCACACCAGTACTGTTACAGTGGCACACCAGTACTGTTACAGTAGCACACCAGTACTGTTACAGTGGCACACCAGTACTGTTACAGTGGCACACCAGTACTGTTACAGTGGCACACCAGTACTGTTACAGTGGCACACCAGTACTGTTACAGTGGCACACCAGTACTGTTACAGTGGCACACCAGTACTGTTACAGTGGCACACCAGTACTGTTACAGTGGCACACCAGTACTGTTACAGTGGCACACCAGTACTGTTACAGTGGCACACCAATACTGTTACAGTGGCACATCAGTACTCTTACAGTAGCACACCAGTACTGTTACAGTAGCACACCAGTACTGTTACAGTAGCACACCAGTACTGTTACAGTAGCACACCAGTACTGTTACAGTGGCACATCAGTACTGTTACAGTAGCACACCAGTACTGTTACAGTGGTACACCAGTACTGTTACAGTAGCACACCAGTACTGTTACAGTGGCACATCAGTACTGTTACAGTAGCACACCAGTACTGTTACAGTGGCACACCAGTACTGTTACAGTAGCACACCAGTACTGTTACAGTGGCACATCAGTACTGTTACAGTAGCACACCAGTACTGTTACAGTGGCACATCAGTATTGTTACAGTAGCACACCAGTACTGTTACAGTAGCACACCAGTGCTGTTACAGTGGCACACCAGTACTGTTACAGTAGCACACCAGTACTGTTACAGTAGCACACCAGTACTGTTACAGTAGCACACCAGTACTGTTACAGTAGCACACCAGTACTGTTACAGTGGCACATCAGTATTGTTACAGTAGCACACCAGTACTGTTACAGTGGCACACCAGTACTGTTACAGTAGCACAACAGTACTGTTACAGTAGCACAACAGTGCTGTTACAGCGGCACACCAGTACTGTTACAGTAGCACACCAGTAGTTACAGTAGCACACCAGTACTCTTACAGTAGCACACAAGTACTGTTACAGTAGCACACCAGTACTGTTACAGTGGCACATCAGTACTGTTACAGTGGCACACCAGTACTGTTACAGTAGCACACCAGTACTGTTACAGTGGCACATCAGTACTGTTACAGTAGCACACCAGTACTGTTACAGTGGCACATCAGTATTGTTACAGTAGCACACCAGTACTGTTACAGTAGCACACCAGTGCTGTTACAGTGGCACACCAGTACTGTTACAGTAGCACACCAGTACTGTTACAGTAGCACACCAGTACTGTTACAGTAGCACACCAGTACTGTTACAGTAGCACACCAGTACTGTTACAGTGGCACATCAGTATTGTTACAGTAGCACACCAGTACTGTTACAGTGGCACACCAGTACTGTTACAGTAGCACAACAGTACTGTTACAGTAGCACAACAGTGCTGTTACAGCGGCACACCAGTACTGTTACAGTAGCACACCAGTAGTTACAGTAGCACACCAGTACTCTTACAGTAGCACACAAGTACTGTTACAGTAGCACACCAGTACTGTTACAGTGGCACATCAGTACTGTTACAGTGGCACACCAGTACTGTTACAGTAGCACACCAGTACTGTTACAGTAGCACACCAGTAGTTACAGTGGTACACCAGTACTGTTACAGTAGCACACAAGTACTGTTACAGTAGCACACAAGTACTGTTACAGTACAACACCAGTACTGTTACAGTACCACACCAGTACTGTTACAGTAGCACACAAGTACTGTTACAGTAGCACACAAGTACTGTTACAGTACAACACCAGTACTGTTATAATACAACACCAGTACTGTTACAGTACCACACCAGTACTGTAACAGTAACACACCAGTACTGTTACAGTAGCACATCAGTACTGTTACAGTAACACACCAGTAGTGTTACAGTGGTACATCAATATTGTTGCAGTAGCACACCAGTATTGTTACAGTGGCACACCGGTATTGTTACAGTGGCATACCAGCATTGTTACAGTGACACACCAGCATTGTTCAAGTGGCACAATTGTAATGTTACAGTGGCATATTAGTATTGTTACAGTGGCACCTCAGTATTGTTTCAGTTGTACATCAGTATTGTTACAGTAGCACACCAGTACTGTTACAGTGGCACATCAGTACTGTTACAGTAGCACACCAGTAGTTAAAGTGGCACACCAGTACTGTTACAGTAGCACACCATACTGTTACAGAAGCACAACAGTACTGTTACAGTAGCACACAAGTACTGTTACAGTAGCACACCAGTACTGTTACAGTAACACACCAGTACTGTTACAGTGGCACATCAGTACTGTTACAGTAGCACACCAGTACTGTTACAGTAGCACACCAGTACTGTTACAGTGGCACATCAGTACTGTTACAGTAGCACACCAGTACTGTTACAGTAGCACACCAGTACTGTTAGTGGCACATCAGTACTGTTACAGTAGCACACCAGTACTGTTACAGTAGCACACAAGTACTGTTACAGTAGCACATCAGTACTGTTACAGTGGCACATCAGTACTGTTACAGTAGCACACCAGTACTGTTACAGTGGCACATCAGTACTGTTACAGTAGCACACCAGTACTGTTACAGTAGCACACAAGTACTGTTACAGTAGCACATCAGTACTGTTACAGTGGCACATCAGTACTGTTACAGTAGCACACCAGTACTGTTACAGTGGCACATCAGTACTGTTAGAGTAGCACATCAGTACCGTTACAGTAGCACACCAGTACTGTTACAGTGGCACAACAGTACTGTTACAGTAGCACACCAGTACTGTTACAGTAGCACACAAGTACTGTTACAGTAGCACACCAGTACTGTTACAGTAACACACCAGTACTGTTACAGTAACACACCAGTACTGTTACAGTGGCACATCAGTACTGTTACAGTGGCACATCAGTACTGTTACAGTAGCACACCAGTACTGTTACAGTGGCACATCAGTACTGTTACAGTAGCACACCAGTACTGTTACAGTAGCACATCAGTACTGTTATAGAAGCACACCAGTACTGTTACAGTGGCACACCAGTGCTGTTACAGTAGCACACCAGTACTGTTACAGTGGCACATCAGTACTGTTACAGAAGCACACCAGTACTGTTACAGTGGCACATCAGTACTGTTACAGTAGCACATCAGTACTGTTACAGAAGCACACCAGTACTGTTACAGAAGCACACCAGTACTGTTACAGTGGCACATCAGTACTGTTACAGAAGCACACAAGTACTGTTACAGTGGCACATCAGTACTGTTACAGTAACACACCAGTACTGTTACAGTAGCACATCAGTACTGTTACAGTGGAACATCAGTACTGTTACAGTGGCACACCAGTACTGTTACAGTAGCACACAAGTACTGTTACAGCGGCACACCAGTACTGTTAC
This sequence comes from Cherax quadricarinatus, assembly GCF_038502225.1. Lineage (NCBI taxonomy): Eukaryota > Metazoa > Arthropoda > Malacostraca > Decapoda > Parastacidae > Cherax > Cherax quadricarinatus. Next base: position 19,252,078 of record NC_091310.1, read on the forward strand.
AGTGGCACACCAGTACTGTTACAGTAGCACATCAGTACTGTTACAGCAGCACACCAGTACTGTTACAGTGGCACACCAGTGCTGTTATAGTAGCACACCAGTACTGTTACAGTAGCACACCAGTACTGTTACAGTAGCACACCAGTACTGTTACAGTAGCACACCAGTACTGTTAGAGCAGCACACAAGTACTGTTACAGTAGCACACCAGTACTGTTACAGTAGTACACCAGTACTGTTACAGTAGCACATCAGTACTGTTACAGTGGCACACCAGTACTGTTACAGTAGCACACCAGTATTGTTACAGTGGCACACCGGTATTGTTACAGTGGCACACCGGTATTGTTACAGTGGCACATCAATATTGTTATAGTGGCACACCGGCATTGTTACAGTGGCACATCAACATTGTTACAGTAACACACCAGTATTATTACAGTGACACACCAGTACTGTTACAGTGGCACATCAATACTGTTACAGTGGCACACCAGTCCTGCTACAGTGGCACACCACTAGTTACAGTGGCACACCAGTATTGTTACAGTGGCATACCAGCATTGTTACAGTGGCACATCAATATTGTTACAGTGACACACCAGGATTGTTACAGTGGCATACCAGCATTGTTACAGTGACACACCAGCAGTTACAGTGGCACACCAGTATTGTTACAGTGGCACAATTGTAATGTTACAGTGGCATATTAGTATTGTTACAGTGGCACCTCAGTATTGTTTCAGTTGTACATCAGTATTGTTACAGTAGCACACCAGTACTGTTACAGTGGCACACCAGTACTGTTACAGTAGCACACCAGTACTGTTACAGTGGCACACCTGTTATGTTACAGTGGCACACCTGTAATGTTACAGTGATACGTCAGTATTGTTAGAGTAGCACATCTGTACTGTTCCAGTTGTACATCAGTACTGTTACAGTGGCACATCAGTACTGTTACAGTGGCAAACCTGCATTGTTACAGTGGCACACCAGCATTGTTACAGTGGCACATCAGTATTGTTACAGTGGCACATCAATACTGCTACAGTGGCACACCAGTAGTTACAGTGGCACATCAGTACTGTTACAGTGGCACACCAGCATTGTTACAATGGCACACCAGCATTGTTACAGTGGCACATCAGTATTGTTACAGTGGCACACCTGTAATGTTACAGTGGCACACCAACATTGTTACATTGGCACATCAATATTGTTACAGTGGCACACCAGCATTGTTACAGTGGCACATCAACATTATTACAGTGGCACATAAATACTGTTTCAGTAGCACATCAGTACTGTTAGTGACACACCTGTAATGTTACAGTGGCACACCTGTTATCTTACAGTGGCACATCAGTATTGTTACAGTGGCACATCTGTATTGTTCCAGTTGTACATCAGTGCTGTTACCGTGGCATACCAGTATTGTCACAGTGGCACACCAGTATTGTCACAGTGGCACACCAGTATAGTTACAGTGGCACACCAGTATTGTCACAGTGGCACACCAATACTGGTCTCCCACGAGGATCAATACTGGTCGTCGTGGGAGACCAATAATGTTCCTTCCTGGTGGGTGTGTCAGTGTGTGTCGTGCTCCAGAGTTTGCAGTGAATGAGTCTTTTTCAAGCGACGGACCATCTGAGAACTTTTTCCCTTTACTTCCTCTTGCAACTTGAAACACTGCGTAATTCATGATGAAGCACTGAAGTGAGGAAGGCCTAGAGCTAGATTTTGTCGCCCAAACATGACTTATTTTGCACATTATATTTTATACATAAATACACCGGCCGTCTTCCTCCGAGGAAGACTGATCCGGAAAAGAAGAAACACTTTCAACGTCATTCATTCAATCACTGTCTTGTCAGAAACATGTTGATATCACAGTTGAGATGGCCCTCCGAACTGCAGCATCCCGACCCCTCCTTCAGAATGCAGGCATTGTACTTTCCACCTTTAGCTTCAAGTCTGCTTAAATGGTTATTCCCTGAATCCCTTTATAAATGTTTCCTTGCTTACACTCCAACAGTATTACAAACCATAAAAACCACTTGCCTCCACTCCTAACATGTTCACAAAAGGTTACCTCGTCTCTCTAACATTTCCTTGAACAACCCTTACCCCTCATGCCCTCCAGATTTGTATACTCTCCTAGTCATCGTATTTTGGGCCATCCTGTCAGTGACGAGGCGAGGCCAGGAGCTGAGTCTCGACCCCTGCAACCACAATTAGGTGAGTACACACACCCACCCACACACCCACCCACCCACCCACCCACCCACCAACCCACACACACACACCCACACCCCTACACACACACGCGCACGCACGCACACACACGCACGCGCGCACACAAACCCACAACCACACACACAAACACACACAGACACACAGACAGACCGACAGACAGACAGACACACACACACACACACACACACACACACACACACACACACACACACACACACACACACACACACACACACACACACACACACACACACACACACACACACACACACACACACACACACTGGTGGCTGGATAATGCAAGTCACATAGAGAACAAATTTCTCTTCAACAAACATAATGTAATTCTGGTGAATATCTTCTCTGGTGTTATTAAAACGCACCACCAGTGTGGTCACTGACCCCCTCCCAACACCAGTGTGGTCACTGACCCCTGCCAACACCAGGACTACCAAGGGCAGCAGAAGCACCAGGAGGTGCGGGGTATGACAAAGACAGTTAGGAGGAAAAGGAGTCCTATTAGAGAAGACAGTAAAGCTAAAGATGCAAGAGTCTTACTGGAAGTAAACAAACTATAAATAATGTACAAGGATGCTATGAAAATGCACAGATGTGCGTTCAAAATGAACAGGTGTGCTTTCGAAATACACCTGTGCTGTCATAATGCAAAGGTGTGCTTTCAAAATACAAAGGTGTGCTAACAAAGTTCACAGCTGTTACACATGTCGAAATGAAACGAATCCGGTGTAAATAAACGATGCCAAGATCAAACAAAAAATGACAGATGAAATAAACAAATGTCGAGTGTAAATCAATGATGTCAGGCGTAAATCAATGCTGTCAAATGTAAATCAACAATATCAGGTGAAATCATCAATGTCAGATGTAAATCAACGGACATGTGAAAAACAACTATGTCAGATGTAAATCAACGGTGACAGGTGTAAATCAACGATATCAGGTGCAAATTAACGGTGACAGGTGTAAATCAAAGATGTCAGATGTAAATCAACGGCGACAGGTGTAAATTAACGATGTCAGATTTTAATCAACGGTGACAGGTGTAAATCAACGATGTCATGTAAATCAACGGCGATAGGTGTAAATCAACGATGTCAGATGTAAATCAACGGTGACAGGTGTAAATTGACGATGTCAGGTGTAAATTAACGGTGATAGGTGTAAATCAACGATGCCAGGTGTAAATCAACGATGTCAGATGTAAATCAACGAGATTAGACATAAATCAACAATGAGAGGCGTCAATCAGCCCGAGTAAGTGAAGACTAAGATGGTGGTACAGAGGTAAGTGTCTGACACAGGTGTAGGTGGTGGCAGGAGTAAACAGGTTCTCCTCCACAGAGGTGCAAGTGGGCGTGGCACTCAAGGTGGAGGTGGAGGTTACCGTTTAGTGGCACCAGGAAGCAACTTAAAGATGAAGTTACAGAGGTAGGTGAAGGTGAACTCAGGTGAGGGTGAAGGTCAACCTTGAGTGAACATCACGTGAAGGTAGAGGTCAACCTTGAGTGAACATTACGTGAAGGTAGAGGTCAACCTTGAGTGAACATCAGGTGAAGGTAGAGGTCAACCTTGAGTTAACATCAGGTGAAGGTAGTGGTCAACCTTGAGTGAGCATCAGGTGAAGGTAAAGGTCAACCTTGAGTTACCATTAGGTGAAGGTAGTGGTCAACCTTGAGTGAGCATCAGGTGAAGGTAAAGGTCAACCTTGAGTTACCATTAGGTGAAGGTAGTGGTCAACCTTGAGTTACCATTAGGTGAAGGTAGTGGTCAACCTTGAGTTAACTTAGGTGAAGGGAGTGGTCTACCTTGAGTGAACATCAGGTGAAGGTAGTGGTCAACCTTGAGTGTTCATCAGGTGAAGGTAAAGGTCTACCTTGAGTTAACATTAGGTGAAGGTAGATGTCAACCTTGAGTGAACATTAGGTGAAGGTAGATGTCAACTTTGAGTGAACATTAGGTGAAGGTGAGGTCAATTTTGAGTTAACATCAGGTGAGGGTAGTGGTCAACCTTGAGTTAACATTAGGTGAAGGCGGTAGTCAACCTTGAGTGAACATCAGGTGAATGTGGTAGTCAACCTTGAGTGAACATCAGGTGAATGTGGTAGTCAACCTTGAGTGAGCATCAGGTAAAGGTTATGGTCAACCTTGAGTTATCATCAAGTGAAGGTGAACATCAAATGAACATGACGTGAAGGTGGAGGAGAACCTTAGGTGAAAGGCTTAGAAAGCAGAAGAGAGGTGACCGAAGGTTCAACTAGACCGTCTTGACGACAGGTAACTCAGGTGGTGTTTGGCAGGGAAGGTTGTACAACCTTGGATGACCAACTAAGTTATAGCACCATTCACTGCCTCCTAACCTCCCTTCTCCCATCTCCTTCCATTCTCCTATGTCTGCCACCTCATCTTCCCTCCGTCATGCCCACCTTCAATTTCATTACTTAGAACATATGAGAGCTTCAACATTTCCAAGTAAGCCAGCAGCATGCAACATGTGTTCACCTGTACACGTTGTATAAGCAGCATCTGGTGTCCCATTTATCCAGTATAGCAAAAACCCGTTTGAAGTATTCACTGGAATAGCAATTATCTTGCTAAATTCTATATATACTATAGCCAATATCTGCTACAGACAACGCATTCTTGAAATATTCAACGAGGACAGCAAGTATCTTGCTATATGCAACACGTAATATAGATAATATTTGCTATAAGCAACAGCTGATTGCTGTAGTTGCATTCGACAGTCAACATCTGCTTGCTGTATTTAATTTTTAGGATATGTAAAATATTCTACATCTCAACACGTGATTGTTAAACTGAACATCTGGTGTACTCAACATTCAATATTTTAAACACCTGCTTGGAGTAACAACAAATACAATGAACGCATGATGCGTCATAACCCAGTAGATGTTTGTTCTACAAAGAACAAGTGTCGCTCGCACCATTCACAGGTTTGTCATAGCTTAGCTATGGTGAACAACATAAGGAAGTGCCACTTATGAAGCCTTATGGCCGGATGAAGTTTGAAGTTTTCCCTTTTCAATGTTTTCATGACATGAAAACAAATACTAATAACTCCAAATCTGCCACAACGAAACTTTTAAAGCTCTGATGGTTACCAACAGTGGAATGCTTGATGGTATTCCCATCGCACTGCTGAATCTCCCAAGCTCAGGCTGACAGCCTTTTTTGAATCATGTAAATAATCAATCCTAAGTAATGGAACATGACAGGATTAATATATATACTCCTTTTGTCCAAAGTGTAACTCTCATAAATAATACAGAATCTGTACACTGCGTGTGCTCCAGCTATATATTCTTTATTTAGAATAGGATAATCACACACTGCGGAGTTCCCCACACCCCAAACCACCCCACCCACCACGTAACTCTCATAATGGATAAATTAGCAACACTACCTGTGTGGCAAAAAAAAAAAATAACTAAAAAATAATAACGTTTTTCCAAAATGAAATGAGACAATTATTGTGAGACACATACCCAACTTTAGTGAGATGAGTTTGTCGGATGACTATCCTACTACTACAACATGGATTCCCCGGTAATGACGGGGAGAAGCAGCAAGCAATATAATGTTAGTCTCCCACCACGAGATGAGACAAACAGTAATGTTTGTAATATAATGTTAGTCTCCCACCACGAGATGAGACAAACAGTAATGTTTGTAATATAATGTTAGTCTCCCACCACGAGATGAGACAAACAGTAATGTTTGTAATATAATGTTAGTCTCCCACCACGAGATAAGACAAACAATAATGTTTGTAATATAATGTTAGTCTCCCACCACGAGATAAGACAAACAGTAATGTTTGTAATATAATGTTAGTCTCCCACCACGAGATAAGACAAACAATAATGTTTGTAATATAATGTTAGTCTCCCACCACGAGATGAGACAAACAGTAATGTTTGCAATATAATGTTAGTCTCCCACCACGAAATAAGACAAACAGTAATGTTTGTAATATAATGTTAGTCTCCCACCACGAGATAAGACAAACAGTAATGTTTGCAATGTGATGTTATTAATTCCACATCACTAGATAAGTCAAGCAGTAATGCTTCCAGATTTATCATAACTCACGCGTCATCTCTGGTTGCTCTCTCTCAATACACTGTCAGAGGCTCTCAGTAGACTATTTGAAGAGATTTCTAGTTCCAGTGGAAACCCAATTCACCAGATTTCTCTTGATTTCTGCTTGACTTTTACACAGCCCATAAACAGCTCTGCACATGCACGCACGCACACACACACACACACACACACACACACACACACACACACACACACACACACACACACACGCACACGCACACACACACACACACACACACACACACACACACACACACGCACAAGTCATGTGACTGACATGTAATTCTACTGAAACATCGAGTTAATTGGTTCGAGATTTATAACACCTGTTACCCCACATCACTGTACAAATGCACATAGAATAGATGCATTAAATAATAAACAGAGATAATGGAATATATGATGAGAAACATGTCCAATATAACACTACCAGACAACAGTAGTTGAGAAAAATTTATGGCACAACACTACCAGACTACAGTGGTTAATTAAGAAACATTTCCATCACAGCACTACCAGACTACAGTAAAGTAAGAAACATTCCCTACAGTAGGTGAGAAACACTACACAATCAGTGAGAAACACTTTCTCTACAACAGTGAGAATTGTATTGTACACAACAGTGAAAAAGTTTCCTACACAAGTGAAAAAGTTTTCTACACAATTTAAAACGTTTCATACTTAAGTCTAAAACGTTTCCTACACAACAGATTAAAGCGTTTCCTACACAACAGTTTAAAACGTTTCAAATTCAACAGTTTAAAACGTTTTCTACGCAAGTGAAAAACATTTCCTACACAACAGTTTAAAACATTTCCTGCACAACAGTCATCAATGTTTTCTATACAACAATTTGAAATGTTCCCTGCAAAACGGTTAGAAATATTTCCTATACAACACTAGGCGAGAAATATTTCCTACACAACACTAGGTGAGACAAATTTCCTACTCAGCTAACAGCAGCAGGATGAGCGAGCAAGCCAGCTTGTGCGTGTACTTACCAGCTTGGCCTTCCTGTTAAGCTTGAGGTAGCCCAGCTTCCAGAAGAAGGGTTTCTTCAAGTACTGCAGGGTGCTGGAAGGGTTCATCGTGCTGCCAGGGAGGGTAGAGGCACAGCGGCACTCGAATGTGTTATCGTGTGGGGGTGAGGAGAGTGGTTATGATGGGCTGGGCACTAGCCAACCTCAGGGACAGGGGTAGAGGAGGGTGATAGGTTTTGGTAGGGGGTTGGGGAGAGAGTGATAGAGGTTTTGGTAGGGGATTGGAAAAGAATGAAAGAGGTTTTGGTAGAAGGTTGAGGAGGGTGGGAGAAGTTTTGGTAAGGTTCTGGGCAGTAATAAAGTCCAGGGAAAGACTAGGGGATGGGTGAGGCAGTCCAGATTCAGAGAGGAGGTTGGACAGTAGTCATCTACGTGGAAGGGGGAAGAGCTGAGGTAAGTGGCAGAGGTTCTGGTAGGGGGCTGGGTAACTGTCACCCACTGGAAAGGAAACAATGATTGGTAGGGGGGAAGGGGTTGGTAGATAGTTCAGGTCACCAGTAGGTCGGGCATGATCTCTGGTAGTATAGCAGCTGCTATGGATCACTTTCTACTGCGATGTTGAAATTCCCATGCAGCCACCCACCAGCACACACTACCCGCACACACACACACACACACGGTGCCTCACTAGTCTCACTGCCACTGCTGTAAAGAATGTTGACTCACTCTTTCCTTCTCAACATTCACCTTTAGAACATTACAAAATCCCGTAATTATTTTCTAAAATATTTAGATTCTTTGGAGTTCAGTTTGCAACAAAACTGAGAACACTTCGAAATATTTATAATGCAGGAATTGTCTTGTGATGTTACTTTTAATTGCATTCACACTGCCTCTTCAGTGTTCCACTTATCAAGCCTGGGAGCGTCTACTAGTACACTCATCTTTACCTTTACACTCAGCTCGGGATAAAACTAAACGTTTAAATAAGTAGCAGTGTTGCAGGGAAGAGCGTGATTGGACGCTTCTTCCTATAAGAATCTGAGGATATATTATCATATCCATAAGATCTACACGTGTATTGATTCACCCCGGGTGAGTGGCCTGTAGGAGAGGTAGAGGTAGGCGGGCGAGGCGTGCAGTTACAAGAGAGGGTGAGAGAGCGAGTCCAGCCGCTGCTTCCTACACTGCTACACCAACACTAACACCACCACCTGGCTACTTCAACCAAGCAGCCACTGCTTCCTCGCTCCTCCACAGACTTTCTCTTAATTTCGTATTTCCTTTCCTATGTCTGTTGTGGCCGCTGGGTTGGTTGTGGTGGTAGTTGATGCAGTCTTCGGGACGCTCGGCAACGCTACCTTTCTACTCCTACATATTTCCTTCTAATGTTTGCTGTATGTAAATTTTCCTTGAGTTACTACGCATATTTCTCACTGATTTCTATGACTAACAATACTACAGACAAGCCTATAGTGTTTGCACATGACGTCACAGGGATGAGCATCCACCACACTGGCGGTCAAGCATGTGTCGGTGATACTATTTTCCACTCGTGTGTCGCAGTAAAACAGTTTTATTCGAAGAATTTTGAGACGTCTGATACCCGATGTGCTCTGGGTTGTTGTAACACAGCGGTTCTTAATTTGGGGGGGAGGGAAGTTGACGGCCTGAGTAATTTCCAGGAAAGGCGGCGTGACCCCAGAGCAAAACTAAGGATTGGCCTTAACATGTGTTTCTATGTCCTTATTTGATTTTCTAACTTACCTTGTGGACATCTTCTAGGTGCTGAATATCAAGGAAACATCAACATCATTGTGACATTGGAGCGTTCATGGTCAAAATCGACCTCTGGAAAAGTCGAACAGAGAATGGAAAAGCAGCCTGTTTTGCAAACTTGCCTTCCGCTGTCTCGCTTCATCACTTCGATTCCAGGTTAAAATATCAAGTCATCGCTCATCTGACTAAGCTTAAGAGTGGAATTCGTCAGCTACTTTCCTCATACGGATGAAGAGCGCAAGGCCTGGAAATTCATCAGGAACCTATTCCAATGTGATGTAGCTGAAATTTCGGACGAAGTACAGGAAAAGTTCCTTGGGCTGATGTTCAATTCCTCAGCTGAGGACGAATTCAAAACTCTGGGTCTGGAGATGTTCTGTGTCAAATACCCTCATGTTTCCCCAATCCCCCAGGTCTCACGTCAAGCTGTATGGATTCTGACGATATCTGGATCTACATATCTTTGTGAGGCTGTATTTTCCACGTTGCTTGCTGTCAAGACCAAATACAGAAGCAAACTGAAAATTGAAGGACTTGTGCTGTCCTCTCTCTCTGTCACGTGTCCATGTATTAGGTATCAGGTAACTCAAGAGTGTCATAAATCTCACTGAATAGTTGAATAGTTAAAAATAATGAAGTTGTTGAATAGTAAAAATAATAGTTAAGAATGAAAACTACTTTCTTAATTTCCATAAAGAAGACTATTTTGTTTATTTTTGCATTTAGAATTTTATATGAAGAAATGAGAGGGGCGTAAAGATGGGGACCAACTGCGACAAAGATCGCCGCCCAGAATACGTTAAGAACCACTGATCTAACAGAAAGTAACAGAAAGATTTTCTTAGTCGCATTCCTGTGAAGAAAGATGAGAAGGGAAACTTGATAACATAGATCAACAGACAAAGCTACACACGTCTGTGTCATTACATTAATGGTACACAATACTGACAAGTGGATGAGATGAGTAAGATACACTTGCAACAGTTTGGTGTCTTTACTGACGAGACGTTTTCGCCTGCTCAGCAGGTTTCTTCAGACACATTCATCGAAGGCTGAGGTTGAGGTACTGACCACCTCAAACTTAATTCTTCAGAATAAGTGACTGATCATTTTATGTCAACATCTCCACGACTTATGCTGTCGTCTCTGTTTGTCACCTGAAGAAGTCTGCTGAGAAGCCAAAACGTCTCGTCGCTTAAAATACCAAACTGTTGTACATCTTGCTCACCTACACGCCTGTACAGCCAACATTCCCACCTAGGGAAGTAACTGCCAACCAAAAGTCATTACAACAAATGGAGTGAGACTCTTGGATCTTAACTTATTTCCTAAACTTCCCAAAATTTTATTATTTTATAAAATCACACTCCACAGCAGCAAGTAACACTCACCTGTTAGGAGTGTTATTAAAGACTCACACTGATTAGGTTAGACAGGTTTGTCAGAAAACAGGACAAGTGTTTCCTGACGCAAGTCTTAGTCATATGATGACCCGCAGCTGGTGCTTTTGGTCATCTGACAAATGACTTCTGTTGGCTTACCGGTCCACCCCTTTAAAAAAAAATATGGTCATGGTTATAAATAACCATTAAATTTACATTTCTCACACTGAGGATTAATGAAGTTCCCGCTGAACGACACGTAGCCAAGATAAATTATCCAAACTTGCGAATTTTTTCATGTATCTAACTTAATCCTATGTTATTAACATCTCTATACACATTTAATTATATTTATATTTTAAACGAATAGTTAAACTGTTTATTATAAATAAAACTTATATAAATTAATAAAATATATATATATATATATATATATATATATATATATATATATATATATATATATATATATATATATATATACATATATGCTGTCTTCCATACCTAAGGTAGTCGCCTTGTTTCGATGTGTTGAAGATTGTTGTTAGTCGTACACACAGCGCCTCTGCTCCATCTCTCAGGACCCATGGAGAGATGTTATCCGGTCCCATCGCCTTTGAGGTATCTCGCTCGCTTAGTAGCCTCTTCACCTATTCCTCGGTTGTATGTACTGTGTCCAACAGTTGATAGTGTACCCCACCTCTTCATCTTTGTGTGTGTGTGTGCGTGTGTGTGTGTATATGTGTGTGTGAGTGTGAGTGTGTGTGTGTGTGTGTGTGTGTGTGTGTGTGTGTGTGTGTGTGTGTGTGTGTGTATGTGTGTGTGTGTGTGTGTGTGTGTGTGTGTGTGTGTGTGTGTGCGTGTGTGCGTGTGGTGTGTGCGTGTGGTGTGTGCGTGTGGTGTGTGTGTGTGGTGTGTGTGTGTGTGTGTGTGTGTGTGTGTGTGTGTGTGTGTGTGTGTGTGTGTGTGTGTGTGTGTGTGTGTGTGTGTGTGTGTGTGTATGTGTACTCACCTATTTGTACTCACCTATTTGTGGTTGCAGGGGTCGAGTCATATCTCCTGGCCCCGCCTCTTCGTTGATTGCTACTAGGTCCTCTCTCTCCCTGCCCCATGAGCTTTATCATACCTCGCCTTAAAACTATGTATGGTTCCCGCCTCCACTACGTCACTTTCTAGGCTATTCCACGGTCTGACTACTCTATGATTGAAGAAATACTTCCTAACATCCCTTTGATTCATCTGAGTCTTCAACTTCCAATTGTGACCTCTTGTGTCTGTGTCCCCTCTCTGGAACATCCCGTCTTTGTCCACCTTGTCTATTCCGCGCAGTATTTTATATGTCGTTATCATGTCTCCCCTGACCCTCCTGTCCTCCAGTGTCGTCAGGCTGATTTCCCTCAACCTTTCTTCGTAGGACAATCCCCGTAGCTCTGGGACTAGCCTTGTTGCAAACCTTTGCACTTTCTCTAATTTCTTGACGTGCTTGACTAGGTGTGGATTCCAAACTGGTGCTGCATACTCCAGTATAGGCCTGACGTAAATGGTATACAGAGTCTTGAACGAATCCTTACTGAGGTATCGGAACGCTATCCGTAGGTTTGCCAGGCGTCCGTATGCTGCAGCAGTTATCTGATTGATGTGCGCCTCAGGAGATATGCTCGGTGTTATACTCACCCCCAGATCTTTTTCCTTGAGTGAGGTTTGCAGTCTTTGGCCATCTAAACTATATTGTGTCTGCGGTCTTCTTTGCCCTTCCCCAATCTTCATGACTTTGCATTTGGCAGGGTTAAACTCAAGGAGCCAGTTGCTGGACCAGGCTTGTAGCCTGTCCAGGTCTCTTTGTAGTCCTGTGTGTGTGTGTGTGTGTGTGTGTGCGTGTGTGTGTACGTTCCTAGTTGTGGTTTCGGGGTCGATTGACAGATCCTGGCCCCGTCTCTTCGCTGGTCGCTACTAGGTCACTCTTCCTGCTCCATGAGCTTTATCGTACCTATTCTTAAAGCTAAGTATGGATCCTGCCTCCACTACTTCATTTCCCAGACTGTTTCACTTCCTGATAACTCTGTGACTGAAGAAATACTTCCTAACATCCCTGTGATTCATCTGACTCTTCAACTTCCAACTGTGACCCCTTGTTGCCGTGTCCCATCCCTGGAACATTCTGTTTCTGCCCACCTTGTCGATTCCTCTCAGTATTTTATATGTTGTGCGTATCCCCCTATCTCTCCTGTCATCCAATGTCGTCAGGTCAATTTCCCTTAACCTTTCCTCGTAGGACATACCCCTAGTCTTGTTGCAAACCTTTGCACTTTCTCTAGGTTCTTTACGTGCTTAGCTAGGTGTGGGTTCAAATTGGTGCTGCATGCTCCAATATGGGCCACCTTCAGAACCTATATATATATATATATATATATATATATACATATATATATATATATATATATATATATATATATATATATAAAATATATATATATAAAATATATATATATATATATAAAATATATATATATATAAAAAATATATATATATATAATATATATATATATATATATATATATATATATATATATATATATATATATATATATATATATATATATATATATATATATATATATATATATATATATATATATATATATATATATAAAATATATATATATATATATATATATATATATATATATATATATATAATATATATATATATATAAAATATATATAAATATATAATATATATATATATATATTTACATATAAATATATATATATATATATATATATAATATATATATATATATATATATATATATATATATATATATATATATATATATAATATATATATATATATATATATATATATATATATATATATAATATATATAATATATATATATATAAAAGATATATAAATATATATATATATATATATATATATATATATATATATATATATATATATATATATATATATATATATATATATATGCAAAACATAAACTGGGTGAGTAGAATGATAGCTCCAGGCCTTTCATGTTGCAATCAACACATCATCAGGATCTTGCAAAGTTGCAGAAAAGTGGAGGATATCCAAGCAAATGCGATCCCAAAGGACGTCTTCACTGGAGTGAGGGAGGGTGAGAGAGAAAGAAACAGGAAGTGCCCCCAGGCATACCAGTGCCCATAGTCAGAAGGTTTAACATTATAGCATTAGAAAAATCCCACAAGCATTGGTATTGTAATAGTAGCCTGAAAGTAAGTAACGTGGCAATAATAAAAAAAAATCGGTGAGACTCTGCTATGATATAAGTAATTTTACATATATATATATATATATATATATATATATATATATATATATATATATATATATATATATATATATATCAACAAGTCGGCCGTCTCCCACCGAGGCAGGGTGACCCAAAAAGAAAAAAAATCCCAAAAAAGAAAATACTTTCATCATCACTCAACACTTTCACCTCACTCACACATAATCACTGTATTTGCAGAGGTACTCAGATACCACAGTTTAGAAGCATATATAAAGATATATAACATATCCCTCCAAAATGCCAATATCCCAAACCCCTCCTTTAAAGCACAGGCATTGTAATCCCCATTTCCAGTACTTAAGTCCGGCTATATAAAAATAACCCGTTTCCATGAATCCCTTCACTAAGTATTACCCTGCTCACACTCCAACAGCTTGTCAGGTCCCAAAAAGCATTCGTCTCCATTTACTCCTATCTAACACGCTCACGCACGCTTGCTGGAAGTCCAAGCCCCTCGCCCACAAAACCTCCTTTACCCTCTCCCTCCAACCTTTCCAAGGACGAGCCCTACCCCGCCTTCCTTCTCGTACAGATTTATACGCTCTCCAATTCATTCTACTTTGATCCATTCTCTCTAAATGACCAAACCACCTCAACAACCCCTCTTCAGCCCTTTGATTAATACTCTTATGAACTCCACACCTTCTCCTAATTTTCTGCATAATATTTACACAACACACTGTCCTTAGACAGGACATTTCCACTGCCTGCAGCCGCCTCCTCGCTGCAGCATTTACAACCCAAGCTTCACACCCATATAAGAGTGTTGGTACCACTATACTTATGACGTTTTTTGTCTCCACAAATACCTCAATGCACCATTCGCCTTTTTTCCTTCATCAATTCTATGATTAACCTCATCCTTCATAAACCCATTCGCTGACACATCAACTCCCAAATATCTGAAAACATTCACTTCTTCCATACTCCCTCTTTCCAATGTGATATCCAATTTTCCTTTATCTAAATCGTTTGATACCCTCATCACCTTACTCTTACCTATGTTCACTTTTAGCTTTCTACCTTTACACACACCCTCCCAAACTCGTCCACTAGCCTTTGCAACTTTTCTTTAGAATCTCCCATAAGCACAGTATCATCAGCAAAAAGTAACTGTGTCAACTCCCATTTTGTATTTGATTCCCCATAATTTAGTCCTACCCCTCTCTCCAACACCCTAGCATTTACTTCTTTTACAACCCAATCTATAAATATATTAAACAACCATGGTGACATTATACATCCCTGTCTAAGAACTTCTTTTACCGGGAAGCAATCTCCCTCTCCTACACAACCTAACCTGAGCCTCACTATCCTCATTAAAACTCTTTACAGCATTTAGTAACTTACTACTTATTCCATACACTTGCAACACCTGCCACATTGCTCCCCTATCAACTCTATCACATGATTTTTCCAAATCCATAAATGCAATGAGAACCTCCCAACCTTTATCTAAATACTGTTCACATATATGCTTTAATGTAAACACTTGATCTACACATCCCCTACCCACTCTAAAACCTCCTTGCTCATCTGCAATCCTACTCACTGTTTTACCTCTAATTCTTTCAATAATAGCCCTACCGTACACTTTACCTGGTATACTCAGAAAACTTATTATTTTTTATTTTATTATCACACTGGCCGATTCCCACCAAGGCAGGGTGGCCCGAAAAAGAAAAACTTTCACCATCATTCACTCCATCACTGTCTTGCCAGAAGGGTGCTTTACACTACAGTTTTTAAACTGCAACATTAACACCCCTCCTTCAGAGTGCAGGCACTGTACTTCCCATCTCCAGGACTCAAGTCCGGCCTGCCGGTTTCCCTGAATCCCTTCATAAATGTTACTTTGCTCACACTCCAACAGCACGTCAAGTATTAAAAACCATTTGTCTCCATTCACTCCTATCAAACACGCTCATGCATGCCTCCTGGAAGTCCAAGCCCCTCGCACACAAAACCTCCTTTACCCCCTCCCTCCAACCTTTCCTAGGCCGACCCCTACCCCGCCTTCCTTCCACTACAGACTGATACACTCTTGAAGTCATTCTGTTTCGCTCCATTCTCTCTACATGTCCGAACCACCTCAACAACCCTTCCTCAGCCCTCTGGACAACAGTTTTGGTAATCCCGCACCTCCTCCTAACTTCCAAACTACGAATTCTCTGCATTATATTCACACCACACATTGCCCTCAGTCATGACATCTCCACTGCCTCCAGCCTTCTCCTCGCTGCAACATTCATCACCCACGCTTCACACCCATATAAGAGCGTTGGTAAAACTATACTCTCATACATTCCCCTCTTTGCCTCCAAGGACAAAGTTCTTTGTCTCCACAGACTCCTAAGTGCACCACTCACTCTTTTTCCCTCATCAATTCTATGATTCACCTCATCTTTCATAGACCCATCCGCTGACACGTCCACTCCCAAATATCTGAATACGTTCACCTCCTCCATACTCTCTCCCTCCAATCTGATATTCAATCTTTCATCACCTAATCTTTTTGTTATCCTCATAACCTTACTCTTTCCTGTATTCACCTTTAATTTTCTTCTTTTGCACACCCTACCAAATTCAGAAAACTTATTCCCATTTAATTTTTACAATCTCTCTTGTCCCCCTTCCCTTTATATAAAGGAACTATACACGCTCTCTGCCAATCCCTAGGTACCTTCACCTCTTTCATACATTTATTAAACAAAAATACCAACCACTCCAATACTATATACCCCCCTGCTTTTACCATTTCTGTCATGATCCCGTCAGTTCCAGCTGCTTTACCCCCTTTCATTCTACGTAATGCCTCACGCACCTCCCCCACACTCACATCCTGCTCTTCTTCACTCCTAAAAGCTGTCCTATGTCCTTTCTTTGTAGATTTCAATACCACCTAGTTATTATTCTTTCGATTACATTTCCCTCCCCAACAAATAAGGCAAGAAATATAGGCAAATAAAGAGAAACAGTTACAGGAGCATTGTTGGTGCAGTGGCTACTGAAAAAGGCTTGTGATACCTCCCTGGCCAGTGCATGAAATTACCGCCTCCCTTTCTTCATCGACATTTGAAAGTTCCTCAAAATATTCCCACCATCTACCCAATACCTCCAGCTCCCATCTACTAACTCCCCTACTCTGTTTTTAACTGACAAATCCATTCGTTCCCTAGGCTTTCTTAACTTGTTTATCTCACTCCAAAATTTTTTCTTATTTTCAGCAAAATTTCTTGACAGTGCCTCTCCCACTCTATCATCTGCTCTCCTTTTGCACTCACTCATCACTCTCTTCATCTTTCCTTTGCTCTCCATATACTCTACTCTTCTTATAACACTTCTGTTTTGTAAAAACCTCTCATAGGCTACCTTTTTCTCTTTTATCACACCCTTTACTTCATCATTCCACAAATCACTCCTCTTTCCTCCTGCACCCACCCTCCTATACCCACAAACTTCTGCCCCACATTCTAATACCGCATTTTTAAAACCATCTCAACCCTCATCAACATTTCCCCCCCACCCCACTACTCTTACTTGCATTAGCCCACCTTTCTGCCAATAGTTGCTTATATCTCACCCTAACTTCCTCCTCCCTTAGTTGACAATCTTTCACCTCTCTCTTACTTGCTGTTGCCATTTTCCTTTTGTCCCATCTACCTCTTACTCTAACTGTCGCTACAACTAAATAATGATCCGATATATCCGTTGCCCCTCTATAAACACGTACATCTTGAAGCCTACCCATCAGCCTTCCCATTCAGATGTTACTCTCTTCCTTCTGCCATTCCTTGACCCACTGGAACACTGCCTTTTAACCCTATTTGTTCTTCTAATTTTTTGGACTAATCTCTGGTGTGATACTGTATCAGATGTTTTCTACATTCCAAGGAAAAAAATACCCCAATCCTGTCTTTCTTGTTTTAATACTCTGACTCTGCCCTGGAATTCCAACAAATTCGTTGGACAGGATTTTCCATCCCTAAATACACGCTGTTTTTCCATATCCTTTACATCATTATCTCCACAACTTTTGACAGTATGCATGTCAGAGATACTGGTCTCTAATTCAGACCTTCTTGTCTGTCTCCTTTTTTTTTATATAGGAACAACATTTACCATTTTTCAAATTACTGGCAGCTGGTTGAATACCTTTGCTAATGGGTTACATAGTTGTTTTACTCCTCTCAGCACTCATGGAGATGTTATCTAGTCCTACTGCTTTTCTTACATCCAACTCTTGTAACAGTCTCATCACTACTTCTTTTGTTGTGCTGATACTCTTCAGTGCCTGTTGGTCTGTTTTGTCTACAGTGCCTTCCGGCAGTTCTCCACTTTCCCCTGTTAAGATTCTTTTAATTTTCTTGCTAAGCATTTCACAAATTTATCTCTGTGAGCGCTCCTTCCTCCTTCTTCAGCCTTATCACTTGTTCCTTCATAGTCATGTATTTTCTTATGTGGCTGAGAAGTAAATTTGGTTCTGTTTTGGTCTTTGACGTTATACCATTAACAAACTATCTTTCAGATTCCCTTTTTATCCTTGCTTATTCGCTTCTAGCTTTTCTGCTTGCCTCCCGGCCTTCTTCATCTTGATTAGCTCTATATTTTTTTCCCCAAGTCCTCTTGCTCCTTCCCTTGCCTTCTCTGCATTTTTGGTTAAACCATGATGGGTTCTCTTTGTTCTTTTGCTTCATTTCTTCATGCCTGGTGCGAATATCTTGTTTCTACTTCTCGGCACTTTACTTATCTTCATCATTTTTTAACAGTTCTACCTTCCAGTTACCTTCACTATTCCACTTTGTTCAGAGTAATTCTCATACTATCACGGTTCCCTCTTTGGTAGTCTCATTTTCTGTTATTTGCTTCTTCCTTTTTTTCCATTCCTTTTTCCAACAGGTGCTTAAAGCCTAGTGCCACGTAATCGCTGGCGTCTATTGGTTCCCCATAATTAATTTCTGCTGTCATATTTAGTGTGAAAACCAAATCAAATCTCGCTGGCTCATCTCCTGTCCTCACTCTTGTTGTTTGTTTCACATGTTGACCCAGAAAGTTCTTCATAACTGTGTCCAATTTCGCTCTCCATGTTTCTGGTCTTCCATGGGGTCCCAGTTTTTCCCAGTCGATCTCCTCATGGCTGAAGTCTCCTGGCTCCTAGCACCAGGACTTAAGCGTTACTTCTTTGTTCGCTCTCAGCCACTGTTTCCAATAAGTGAATCATTGTCCTGTTATTCTGACTATACTTCTGCCTTGGTCTTCTGTTGTTTGTCGGAGAATTATCACTGACACTTTTACGTTTGTCTCTCCAGATATTACAGTACCTATTATATAGTCTCTGAACTCTCCCGTTTCTAAGCTTCCTAGTCCCTTAAATCGCCAGTGATTTTTGACTTTCGGAGCTACCCGCCCTCTCTCTCTCTCTCTCTCTCTCTCTCTCTTTCTCTCTCTCCGCGTGTGTGTAAACACTGCTGAAAATCAGGTTTAGCGAGGTGTAGGTGAGACGCAGGTACATAACTCAGGGTCCAATGTCGAGAATTTGATTTTGAAATACGGAAGATAATGAGGGAGTAACGTAGGAATGAAATGAGGGAGAAGGATGGAGAGAAGAGGTAAGGAAGGAGGAAAAACTGAATTAAGGAAAAGAGGAAAAAGACTCATGCGACATAGGACAATATTTTCCTGGAAATCAGGACATCAAGTGAGTCATTAAGGCCGCAAATTACCTAGATGCCAACAATAGTGATACTTTAATTTCCATAAGACTTAAATCACACTTTCAGTGTCTTTGCACAGCTCTTTGAGTATATCAAATAGCGGACAGAATGCGTGTACTCAGTGAGTAAACGACAAGAGTAATGTGTGGGAGTTACCCCTAAAACAGGTGTAATGTGTGGGGGTTACACCTAAAACAGGTGTAATGTGTGAGAGTTACCCCTTAAACAGGTGTAATGTGTGGGAGTTACCCCTAAAACGGGTGCAATGTGTGGGGGTTACCCCTAAAACAGGTATAAAGTGTGACAGTTATCCCTAAAACGAAAGGTGGAATGTTTGGGAGTTATTCCTAAAAAAACTGCCGTGTTTATTGTGCGTGGGGCAAACTATGACAGTATATTTCTTGACATACATTAGCTGGTAGGTAAGTGGACAGCTGCTAAATGACTATCATCGCTTTGAAGACAAGGTATATGCACCAAGAGCTGTAACTCTCCTGTGAAGACACGAGAATATACACTAAGGGTTGTATCTATCATTGTGAAGACACGAGGTATATACACCAAAAGCTGTATCTCTCCCTGTGAAACCACGAAGTATATACACTAAGAGTTGCATTTCATTTAAATATTTACGTTAATGTTTTCAACATAAACTACACTAATGATTTCTAATTGATCTGTTGGACCTCAGTATAATGCTGCCCAACTCTGGTTACCTGATTACATACAAGACAATGATGAACTGGAGAGGCTTCAGAGGACCTTGAACTGATTCTCCGTTAAGAAATGAAGACATCAAGATCTCGGTCAGACCTTTAAAATATGACACACACAAACATCAACTATTTCAAGTGCAAAGTAACTGAATAGAATGAAATAACAGCATGAAAGTTGGAGGTAAGAGGTGCATTATAAAGTGAGTAAAGTAGTTTTGCACTCATAATTCTGGAACAGTTTGCCCTCTAATACTGTAAGTGCAATATACCGTGCCTGCAAGAACCGGTTGGACAGGCATTGCAAATACAAGGTTCAGCGATACACAGAGGGACGAACAGTTGAGCTTGGATCACCCAACGCATAGTATTAGTGGTAATATAAATGTTTCAAACCATACTATTCTACCCTCAACCATCTTGATAACAGAAGAGAACTTTAGTCCTGAGCTTAGCCTCAATATGAATTTTAAAGTTTTCTATCTACATTTCCCTTTCTACCTCCCTTCTTTTCCAATATAATGTTCATGCCTAGCAGCCCATCACAGCTTATATTGTATTAGTGAAGCTGAGCAACTGCTGAGCAATGTGGGTACCTGTTGCTTTGTTGACATGTATTCACTTGAGTGCTGTGGAAACATGGTTCACGCGCTGGTTACCAGAATGTGGCTAGTTGGAGTGTGTAAACTTTAAGTTTAATAACAACCATGTCTGCAGCAACACGTAAAAGAACGATAAAGTTATCTAGAACAGGAACTGGAAAGTGCAAGCACGCAAGCATGAACGTAATAAGAATTTAACACACAGAGCTATGCATGGCTGCACGCGATCAAACACGCACGAACATGTAAAATCATATACACTACCATCAAACAACCCCACAAACTTCTCCAACATCACCAGATTCACCCTCACCATTTGCTCTATCTCTATCGACAAGATGGACAAAAATGTAGAAACCAAAATAAAACATCTCGGGGTGACAAACTCTTTGATGTCCAGTCTCACCAATACCATGTATAATATTTTTTCATTTAAAATTTAATTATTAGGTGCTCCCAAAGGAGGACTTTTAAGTGGTTGCCTGGATTTTTTTTTCATCCCCCAACTTTTCGATTTTATTTCGCTCGTAACTAGAGAAGTCTTCATCCGACAGGATTCAAGCTTTGAACACTTGTGTACAGTACGAGGACCAGATGCTAAGAAGTGCCACGTGTCGGTGTCCTATGATCAAAGTTACTGAACTCATTCCCAGCATCCTGGTATGGCTCGAATAACTTCAAAACCCTCAGTGACGTAACTTCAAATATTCAAGGTTGCCTCTTAATTAGACGACGGTAAAAAGTGAAATTAAAGTGTGTAGGTGCAGGTTTGATCATTTTATATGCAAAATTGTGTGAAATTTTGATTCCTGTTTAATTATCACGATCAAAATACTCATTCAGTTTACTTTGAGTGTGAGCAAATCTGTAAATACAACCAAAATTAAAACTTGGAATGGTTAGAATTTTCATCAAATTCTACTGTGGTTAAAAAAAAATCAGTTGTTTTTTTACAGGATTGTAGAGAACTTTAAAGCTAATACAACTGTAAATAAAAATATGAAAAATATTGAAAGCTTACAGTTTTATAACGTTTTTAAATTTCCTGAGTGGAGTGAACCCTGAAAGACCATATATACACCCTGAGAGATATATTCACCATCAGAGGTCATATATTCACCCTGAGGGACCACATATTCACCCTAAAAGATATATCACCTGAAAAGATCATATATTCATCATGAGAGATCATGTACTCATCCTGAGAGACCATATATTCACCCTAATAAATATATTTACCCTGAGAGAGAAATATTTTCACTCTGAGATACCATATATACTATATATTCACTCTGAAAATCATATATTAAACCTGAGAAATAATATATTCACCTTGAGACACCATATATTCACCCTGAGAGACCCTATATTCACCCTGAGAGACCCTATAGTCACCCTGAGAGATACATTATTCTGAGAAATCATTTATCCACTTTGAGAAACCATATATTCACCCTGAGAGACCTTATATTCAATCTGAGAAATCATATATTCAATCTAAGAAATCATATATTCACAGTTAGAGACCCTACATTCACCCTGAGAAATCATATATTCAAAGTGACAGATCATATATTCAAACTGAATCATATAGTGTCTGTCTTAAGGAGTAATTATATAACTAAAATCTTAACTAGCAATAATATAGCTGGTATGTGAAGTAGTAATTATATATCAACTATCTTAAGTAGTAATAATATAGCTACTATCTTAAGTAATAATGACGAACATGAAATTATCGAGACTGGATAGCCAATAAGGTTTAAAGCCTATCGACTGCACTAGGGTAATTAAGAGTCCACGCAACCTTTTTCACCACCAGGTAAGAATATTTTAGCCCCTATAACAGGTGTTAAAATCTAATATATACGCTGAGAGAAATACACATCTAGATGTAACAATTTTTGTAATTGCAATGTATTTCTTCTTTGTTTTCTTGTTAGTCTTTAGATCTATGTATTACAAGTGGATCATTAAGGCAACACAACATATGAATTATAAAAATAAAGAATACTTTAATCAAAAGAAATTTAGATCAAAAACTCGCAGCTCATAATACATGGTAAACATGCACTCGGCACTACACTCACCATGGTGCTTTAGAGTGAAAGTGCAAGGCACTAGAGGTCATAATGTCATCTTTTCTTTCTCCGTTTTTCTGCCAAATCAGAAAAATTTGATGTCGCATCGTTAAGCTACGATATTTTCTGTTATTTTCTTGTTGCTGTAGTGGGCAGGTAGACTTTCCCCGAGGTGGTATGTGATGACAGGAAGCTATTGTTGAGTCCGTAGTGATAAGTGACGATTAAAGATTAAAAAAAACATTAAAGATAAAAAAAAGTTTCCTCTTGAAGGCAGCTAGGGATCTATTGGTAATTCTTCTTATACTTGGTGGTAGGCTGTTGAATAGTTTTGGACCCCGGACACTCTCAGTGTACTAATAATGCCACTACTTTTCACTGCGGGTATATTGCACTGTCTGCCCAGTCTTTTGCTTTCGTTTATCTGGAGAGAGTTCCGGGGGTCAACGCCCCCGCGGCCCGGTCTGTGACCAGGCCTCCTTAGGTCAGTGTCCCAGGATGCGACCCACACCAGTCGACTAACACCCAGGTACCCATTTTACTGACGGGGAACATAGACAACAGGTGGAAAGAAACACGTCCAATGTTTCTACTCTGGCTGGGAATCGAACCCAGGCCCTCACCGTGTGAAGCGAGAGCGTTAACCACCAGGCCACCAGTGATTTCTGTGTGCAAATTTGAGACCAATCCCTTAAGATTTTCCAGGTGTAGCTTATGATGTCTCTCCCCAGCGCTGCAGTAAGTACAGGTCAAGTGACTCCAAGCGTTCCCAGTAATTAAGGTGTTCGGCGGAACTTATATGTGCAGTAAAGGCTCTGCTAATTCACCTGCCTTGAATGGCGCTGTTAGTGTACAGCAGTATTCCAGCCTAGAGAGAACAAGTGATTAAAAAAAGATCATCATTGGCATGGTATTCCTTATCCGAGAAAATAGTCATGTTTAATACACCTGACATTTTCTGATTGTGTAGGTTGCACATCCCAGATCTTCTTAGTGGATGTGAAGTAATCATTCGACCTTCTTATGACACATCCAGAGTAAAAAATTTAACATTCGTCAATTTGTCAATTTACCATCCAGCAGTTACGACGCACTGTACATAGTGCGCTTCTGAAAAATATTGGGATATGAGTCAAAGCTGCTTCGATACTTCTACCCGTCTGTCAAAAATGCTCAGGATTTGGTACCTTCTAGTGACTTACGTAAAGTAACAGTGAAATTTGGAGGTGCCCAAATGTTGACGTTCTTTATGGGTTATATAGGTCACATACTGGCAGGTTATATAGGTCACATACTGACAGGTCATAACTCTGCCAGGAGACTGGGAACACGCATTCTGACACAACTACCCTTAACGCAGATTTTGTTAGATGAGGTGAAAGTTTGTTTCCGAAAAATATAACAGCACTACTTCAAGCTATAGAAAGAAATTCCATTCCATTTGCAACTACAAGCGCTTCATAGCATATTATGGAGGTTGCTAGAAAATTTCATGATTATATTGCGAGAGTAGAAGAAAGAGTTCCTGCTGTTCAACCATGGCTATAATATTTCAACTTGGTCACCTTACTCAAAAAATTTATGAAGGCAGAAAGAGATGTACAAAATGGCATGTAATACCGATAAGTTGAAAAGTTATAACAGTGATAAACTGAACCAGAACACTGATAAACTGAACTAGAGCAGTGATAAACTGAACTAGAGCAGTGATAAACTGAACTAGAGCAGTGATAAACTGAACTAGAGCAGTGATAAACTGAACTAGAGCAGTGATAAACTGAACTAGAGCAGTGATAAACTGAACTAGAGCAGTGATAAACTGAACTAGAGCAGTGTTACACTGAACTAGAGCAGTGATAAACTGAACTAGAACAGTGATAAACTGAACTAGAGCAGTGATAAACTGAACTAGAGCAGTGATAAACTGAACTAGAGCAGTGATAAACTGAACTAGAGCAGTGATAAACTGAACCAGAACACTGATAAACTGAACTAGAGAAGTGATAAACTGAACTAGAGCAGTGATAAACTGAACTAGAGCGGTGATAAACTGAACTAGAGTAGTGATAAACTGAACTAGAGCAGTGATAAACTGAACTAGAGCAGTGATAAACTGAACTAGAGCAGTGATAAACTGAACTAGAGCAGTGATAAACTGAACTAGAGCAGTGATAAACTGAACTAGAGCAGTGATAAACTGAACTAGAGCAGTGATAAACTGAACTAGAGCAGTGTTACACTGAACTAGAGCAGTGATAAACTGAACTAGAACAGTGATAAACTGAACTAGAGCAGTGATAAACTGAACTAGAGCAGTGATAAACTGAACTAGAGCAGTGATAAACTGAACTAGAGCAGTGATAAACTGAACCAGAACACTGATAAACTGAACTAGAGCAGTGATAAACTGAACTAGAGCAGTGATAAACTGAACTAGAGCAGTGATAAACTGAACTAGAGCAGTGATAAACTGAACTAGAGCAGTGATAAACTGAACTAGAGCAGTGATAAACTGAACTAGAGCAGTGTTACACTGAACTAGAGCAGTGATAAACTGAACTAGAACAGTGATAAACTGAACTAGAGCAGTGATAAACTGAACTAGAGCAGTGATAAACTGAACTAGAGCAGTGATAAACTGAACTAGAGCAGTGATAAACTGAACTTGAACAGTGTTACACTGAACTTGAAGAATAATACACTGAACAAGAGCAGTGACAAACTTAAGACTAGAACTCGTCTAAGACTAGTATTTTCATCTAAACACTACTTAAGGAACAGACCTTCCAGAAGGATAATTTACAAAACAAAATAGAACGCACCTCATGGGCGTCGCTGTTATGGGAATAAAAATTTTATATTCTCTTAAACATCGGTACTCCCAGTAATACTATCACGTATTATTTCATTGAAAATTAGTCTAACATATTTTCTTAAGTTCCGCAGAATATATTGCAATGGTTGGATGGGGAGCAACTTTATTTTCTGTGGAGTTCCCCCCTAAAATATTTCAAGCAACAGAGAAAACTAGATGTTCGTCCCTACTATGAGAGACTATACTATACGGAAATTTAAAAGGTAAGTTGCTGTATTAAATTTTTTTTTATTCAAGTACAGGTACACATAAATACAATTACATAGATTACACTGGTCTGCATGATTTTTTTATTGACTCGATGGTATCTTTTTCGGTATATATATATATATATATATATATATATATATATATATATATATATATATATATATATATATATATATATATATATATATATATATATATATATATATATATATATATATATATATATATATATATATATATATATATATATATATATATATATATATATGGAAAATGGTGATTCATTGTGTTTTTTAGTCATTTCTATTACATCAGGTTGTCAAGTTACACGGAAACGTTACTTTTCTCTTTTAGTATAACGTAAGTAAATGAGAAAGTGGCATATTACCAATTAAAATGCTTACCTTATATTGACTTAAATGTTAAATCTAATATATTGTTCTTTTTTTCAGATTATTAATGAATCTCAACACGGTTTTACAAATACTCACTTGTGCTTTATAGTAATCTGTTTACATTAATGTTTTATCACTGACTTCATCATTGCTTAATTAATCTTAAGTTAATTTTAAGCCAGCCCGTAATGCTATGCATAGTATAAGTGGCTTTGGCATACTGCTCTTATCTGTATTTTTTGTACCTCTGTATGTGTGCACAAATTTATAATAAATAAAATAAATAAAAATAAATAAAAAGGGGCGTTCCTGTCTTACGAATTTACTAACATTTTTCACTAAGGTGTTTGAGGAGGTAGATCATGGTAATAGTCTGAGCTTGCTACCATCTGCAGCTCATAAGACTGCCATCCCCACGAGCCCCTTTGAGGCGGAGTAGATGGCAGACCAGAGGCCTAGCTTCTCCCTACGAGCCCCGTGAGGGTGGGGAATGTGGCTAGGCCTGGGGATACTTGGTCCCAAAGATGAGGAGGTACTTGTACCTCCTCCCATGGGAGACTTAAGTCTCGAGACACTCCCCAGATAGGGAGCCAAGGCCGGGTCACCACTACTTGGAAAAGACCCGGGCCGGGAGAATACCGGTGAATAAAAAAAAAAAAAAAAAAAAAAAAAAAAAAAAAAAAAAAAAAAAAAAAAAAAAGAAAAAAAAAAAAAAAAAAGATTATGGTAATGAATATGATATTGTGTATATGGACTTCAGTAAGGCTTTCGACAGAGTTCCACATCAGAGGCTATTGAGGAGACTTAAGGCACACTGAATAGGAGGAGAAATTTTTTCCTGGGTAGAGGCATGGCTGACAAATAGGCAGCAGAGAGTTTGCATAAATAGGGAGAAATCAGAATGGGGGCACGTCACAAGCGGTGTTCCTCAGGGGTCAGTGTTGGGCCCGCTGTTGTTCATAATTTACATAAACGACATAGGTGAGGGAATAAATAGCGACATAAGCAAATTTGCTGATGACACCAAAATAGGCCGTCCAATTCATTCTAATGAGGACACTGCAGCACTCCAGGATGATTTGAATAGACTGATGCAATGGTCGGAGAAGTGGCAGATGCAGTTTAATATAGACAAATGCAAAGTTCTAAGTGTTGGACAGGAAAATAACCATGCGACATGGACCTGCTCCGCACGGGTCAGTAGGCCTGTTACAGTGTTCCTTCTTTCTTATGTTCTTATGTCTAGAGGCTGCATAAATTCACCAGACGTATATTGCTATGTCTGCGGGCAATTCACCCCTTCAGATTCCAGGAGCAACATTACTCCTTTATTGAAGCGCTGCTACTTTCAATATTTTGGCTGCAAACTTTGAGACCAGGTCAAACCATTTGAACCACACAAAGCATGCAAGCGTTGCATCAGTAAACTCCAAATGTGGTCAGTTGGAAAACTGAAATGTATGCCCTTTGGTGTACCAATGGTATGGCGGGAGCAGATGAACCACCATTTAGTTATACTAAAGTAGCTGGATTCAACAAGAAGACTAAAGATCGCACAATATACCCAAATATTCCTTCAGCAATCAGGCCTGTTCCATACTCTGAAGATATTCCTGTACCTGTGCCACCTGAGACATAGCAAATTTCATTAGAGTCTGATACCAGTGATTCTAAGGAGATGGAAGTAGACTATGAACCACCAATAAGTGACGATCCCAAACCCTTCAAGCAAGTTGAGCTCAATGACTTGGTGAGAGACCTTAACCTTCCAAAAGAAAGTGCACAGTTACTTGGCTCTAGACTGAAGGAGCACAGGTTTCTAGCTCCTGGAACAACATTCGCTTGGTACCGTCATCACAGAGCGGAATTCGCTCAGTTCTTTGACAAAGAGGAATCCTTAGTTTTCTGTTCAAATATTTCTGGCCTTATTGAACACATGTGGATGTCATACAAAGCAGAAGAATGAAGACTCTTCATTGATTCTTCTAAAAGAAGTTTAAAGGCTGTACTTCTCTACAACACAGCTGCATCTGTGCCAATTGGCCATAGTGTCCAAACGTCAGAAACTTACGCAAATATGAAGACACTAATATCTGCAATCAAGTACCAGAATCACAATTTTCTCATTTGTGGTGATTTAAAAGCTATTGCTCTCCTACTAGGTCTTCAAGGCGGATACACCAAGTATCCTTGTTTTCTGTGTCTTTGGGAGAGCTGGGCAGACAGCCAGTACTATGAACAAAAAGACTGGCCACCAAGAACCAGCTTCTTACCCGGAAATCACGTGAAAACTGTGCCACTAGCTGACCCCAAGAAAATTCTGCTGCCACCACTCCACATCAAATCAGGGCTTATAAAAAATTTTGTGAAGGCCTTGAACAAGAATGGAACTGCTTTCAAGTACCTGGAGTCAAAGTTTCCTCGTACAAGTGAAGGCAAGCTAAAGGCAGGAATCTTTGTTGGCCCTCAGATGCGGGAATTGACGAAAGACAAGCACTTTAATGAAGCATTAGCAGGTGTCGAGGTGAATGCCTGGTTTTCATTCAAGCAGATTGTCCACAACTTCCAGGGAAACAGGCGCTCCCTCAAATATGAAAAAATGATCCAAGACCTGATTTCAAGTTTCCAACTTGGGTCTAGAATGAGTGTGAAGATGCACTTTTTGCATTCACATCACTATTTTCCCAACAATTGTGGGGACTACAGTGAGGAGCAAGGAGAGCAGTTCCATCAGGATGTTTGCACCATGGAAACACGATACCAGGGCAAATGGAATGTCAGCATGATGGCGGGTTACTGCTGGTCATTGAAACATAATGGTCTCGATGCACAGCACAAGCGAAAATCAAAGCGGGCCCTCCTTCCTTTGATTCAATATGAGGACTAACCATTAGGAGTATATTTTTTTAATAAAATCATTTGATTTGATTCATGTTTATTTGGAATTCATATGTTCTTAAAACTAACAGAATGTGTTTTTCCATGATTACTTGCCTAATTTTAATAAAGTAACAATTTATTAAAAATTCACATTTTTTATCATTAATCTGCATTTTATTCAAAATCCTTACGTGATAGAGCAAAATGGTTTAGATACTTACAGTCAGCAGCCCAAGAATATGTAAGATCGCAACCATGAATAAAAATAAAAATTAAAAACATTTCAAATGCAGACCAGTGTTATCATACATACCAAAATATGTGTAGATTACCTAGGAGAACCCAGAAATGTCAGACAAAGTGACTTATTTCCATTGGGGTCCTTGTGATAAGCATTAATTATATTTAAAACCCTTAAGGGCTAAAACTTAAAAACAGGTATCTTAACTATGTGAAAAGTAGTTA
Organism: Cherax quadricarinatus; assembly: GCF_038502225.1. NCBI lineage: Eukaryota > Metazoa > Arthropoda > Malacostraca > Decapoda > Parastacidae > Cherax > Cherax quadricarinatus. Next base: position 19,281,900 of record NC_091310.1, read on the forward strand.
TAATGAAAGGAGATATACTAGGGGTAAGGTAAAATCAGATACTTACACTGACATTAATTATAGTATCAAATCAATGTACACGTATGTTAGATATACAAGGAATCATTCTCCCTCCTTTCTGTAGCCATATTCATTAGGTACATTTTGGCTCTCTTGAACTGCCTCATGCTGTGACAGGCTTTGACATATGCAGGTAGTTCAATCCATTACTTTATTGCTGTACAATAAAATGTCTTGAAGCCTGACCAATGACTGTAAGTACTGCAAAGTTGTTTTACTCTGTCTTCAACATTCAGCGTATCCAGTTGTTATAATTCATTCTTGGACCCAGGTCCAGAATGAATCTCGACATTTTGTTCAGGGTGATTTGTAGCTTATCTTTCAGTTTTTTGTTAAGGCAGAGTACCATGAAGAGCAAGGGTAGTCTATAATACATTGTATAAGAGCTAGACATATGGTCCTGGGAGCTTAAGAGGAAAACTTCTTTTCGAATTTCTTACCTCAGAGGTAAATAACCAAGGAAAAAACTAGAAAGCCTAGCAGTGTTCACAGAAGTTCTTAGGTCTTCTCCTCCTCTAGGATGCGACCATGGGTAGCAGATTTAGTAAGATTTGCTCATACATTTCTGCTTGCATACAGATTGAACTCAGGTCTTCAAGGTTGTTAGCCGAACTCTTGAGCTGCGGAGTATGTTATGTTAGTCAATACTAGGGAGCAAATGATGGCGATGTTTTCTTTGGCACTAGTTACTGATATTAATAAATTATTCTGAATATTTTACTTTTGAGTTTGAATATTTTCCCAGGAGCAGTGATAATGCTGCGCTCAGCCACTGTGATAGTTCACACGCTCAACAACCCTGTTGACAAGAGATCATACATCTCACACTGCGATCATACATCTCTCACAGAAATCATACTTCTCACTGAAATATTATCCTCTATGCTGTAGGTAAACTATAACAAGTACAAAACCCAAATTATTCATCTCGTCCTCTTAACCACAGAGCACAGACATCATGACACTGTTGTAGAAACACTCAAATGGGCGAATGTCGACGGCGCTTTGAACAATTGAAATGTGACTTTTATTGCAGCCGCACGCAATAACCTAGAAGTGTGCAGTAAACCGAAAGTGACGAAGTAACACAGTTGCTAGGATGGTGATCATCATATATAACAATGGTTATAAATGACCATAATTTTTAAAGGGGTGGACCGGTAAGCCAGCGGAAGGCCTCGGTCAGATGACCAAAAGCTCCAAAGGCGGGTCATCATCTGACTAAGACCCGCGTCAGGAAACATTTGTCCTGTTTCCTGACGAACCTTACCTAACCTAACCTGCTAGGATGAATTGGTTCATTATACATGGTGAAACACTAAACCCATAGGGGTCATACAGTGCTTAGGGAATTAGAGATAATTATGTTAGATCCAAGGAAGGGGAGAGCAGCTCTAATTCCTTTGATGAAGAGCACTTCACCGAAAGGACGAACCAGTGTCAGGATTCAAGTCTTGTGTAGCGATTGTAACATAGGAGGACTTCACTGTACTAGAGGCACTAGTTAGCACAATAATGGCAGGCTTCACGAGCCCATCTGCCACTTTTACTTTCCAGAATTGGAAAGCTGGAAAAGGTAATAATCTTATAAGGATGGCAAATTGAACTTTGGAAAATTTTCAAGCAATACGAGCGAGTTAACACCAGTCGGAGACCATTAGTGAGGAGAAAGTTTACCAAGTGCTCAGGAAGATGAAAAACATGTTGTTAGTGTGGGAAATAACGTTTAGTGTGAGCGGTGCATGCACATAGGCAGCCACGCACACACACACACACACACACACCAACACACACATACACGCACCCTGCCCCTCCCTTCCCCCGCACACACACATATATATATATAACGGGGAGTTACTACCTGATAGCAAGACAGTGAGAACAAAGCAACAACCAGCACAGTTTTCGACATGGTAAGTCCTGACTCACGCATCTGCTTGACTTCTTTGATAGAAGAGAGAGAGAGAGAGAGAGACAGACAGATGGATGGACTGTATATTTTTGGACTGGTTAATAATATAAAAAAAATGGAAAACCTGCAAAGGTTTGCAACGAAACCAGTCTCCGAGATGAGGGGTATGACCAATGAGGAAAGGCTAGAGGACAGAAGACCAGAGGTGACATGATTACGACGTACAAAATACTCAAGAGGAATTAACAGGGTGATCAGGAAGAATCTTTGAAAGGCAGGCCTCAGGTACACGAGGTCACAACTGAAAGTTAAAAGCACAGTCACAGGGATGTTAAAAAAATAATTTTTTTTTATAGCTTTAGAGTGGTCAGATTGTGAAACAATCTAGAGGGAGAAGTGATAAGACGCAGAATCCATACATAGCTTTAAGAATAGGTATGATAGGACTCACACAGCCAAAAGAGAGTCTTTTGCTTTCATAGGGAGTGATTTTCGTGTCGAATATTTGGTACTAATCCCTCTGAGATTTTTCAAGAGTATATTATCATGTATCTCTCTCGCCTGTGATCCAGGGAATACAAATCAAGGGACTTCAACCGTTCTTATGTGTGCCGTGAAAGTTCTTTGTACACTCTCTAGGTCAGCAATTTCGCCTGCCTTGAAGGGGGCAGTTAGTATACAGCAGTATTCCAGCCTAGAGAGAACATGCGATTTGAAGAGAATCATCATGGGCTTGGCGTCCCTAGTTTTGAAGGCTCTCATTATCCATCCTATCATTTTCCTAGCAGATGCGGCAGATACATTGTTGTGGTCTTTGAAGGCGAGATCCTCTGATCATAATCGATTTTACGGTAATATTTACTTAACATAATAACTGTGTAATTTATCTAAATAAACTCGAGTAATGGCACCCTGGATAGTGAATGCCCCACAAATGCCATCCTGCCACAAACGTAAATGTCACTATCGCCGCAAGGTATGGCAAAACCACATACCCATAGAAACATAACAGTGGCACACAGCACTTATTGTGGCACTGTTATGTGATAACATTAAAACTAATCCCGGATCTCAAACTTATGTACAGGTGCAAACCAGGCAGATTAGGTGTCCCTGTATTCATTGTGGTAAAGGTGTTGGTAGCCGCAGTCGGGCGATAAACTGTAATGTTTGTGAAGAGTGGGTGCACATAAGGTGCACGGATAAAATTAATGACGCTGTTATACGATGGACTAGTAGCTAGGAATGCCAACTTTAACTTTTCTCTGTAATGCATGCATAGTTCAACGTGAGACTACAGAAACAGCACAGTTACCTCAAATAAACACATATGTAAAATGTGCAAGGGGGTGGGAGCATTATGGATGTATGTTTGGTTATGTTAATGTTTGTAACAAATGCACTCTAACCCAATTACCCTTTGGTAGTGCTGACACTGAGTTACCTAATTTTCTTAATACAAATGACCCCATGTCAAATAATGATGATAATGACTGCTTCAAGAAAACAAGCCTTCACTTTAGTCATGTCAACGCGAGGTCACTCTTACCCAAGATGTCAGAGATTAGGATTCTAGCTAACAGAACTAGGGCGGCAGTTATATCCACCTCTGAATCCTGATTGGATGTCAATATGACTTGATGACGAGGTGAAAATAGAAAGTTACAACATAAAGTGCTTAGATAGGAACAGAAATGGCGGTGGGGCATGTGCCTATGTAAGAAATAAACCTGAGATTATATGGCTTGAGGTGTTGCTACCCAAAACTAAACCAATCCTAGTAGGAACTAGTTACCGCCCTCCCCACCCATGATCAATTCTTAGAGGATTTTGTTCGGAATTGATAGCAATTTTGATACAGTGATATTGGGAGACTTCAATATCTGTTTCCAACAGCAAAATATTGGGCTATATAACAGCCATAAGCAAATTTTGGGATTAAATAGTTACACTCAACTAATTAATACACCAACCAGGATCACTCGATTCTCAGCTACCATATTAGATCACATCCTTTGTAATCGATATGACAATATTAGTCAGTCAGGCGTCCTTACCACAGGTCTTAGCGATCATTTCATCATTTACTGTACAAGGAAAATCATTAGGGATCGGACAGGCCTACATAGGACAATTAAAATGAGGTCAACTAGAAGCTACAGCAAAGAAATACTGGTAAATAGGCTACAAAATTGTGACTGGTCAGTGATAACAAGTTGCACGGACGTAAATGATGCCTGGGAAAAATTTAAAATAATGTTCACTCCAATCCTTGGTAATATTGCTAAAGAGATTTAAGATAAACAGTCAGGATACTGCAGCGCTAAATGAATTCCAGAGAGTTAGGACCAGAGTACAGAGGGTCATAAACGGAGCAAAGGCAAGGCACTATTGCTCAAAAATCAAAGAGTACAAGAATAACCCCAGAAAGCTCTGGCAACAACTAAAACAGTTGGGGTATAGCCATAAACCAGCAGTTGGAACTAACATAGGGCTAAATATTGGAGACAACTAAAGTGGCAAATTGTTTTAATTCATATTACATTTCTGTAAAACACTAGTAAGTAAACTACCAGTTGCATCAAATTCCTTTAACACAGACTCTGATAAATTTAAACTTATTACATCAATAAGGGGGTCACCCCGAACAATTGCCAACTAGGTGTATCTTATGGCTTCGTACGAGAAGAGCTAAGTAAATTAAATCCAACTAAGAGCACCGATCCCGATAACATCCCGCCTAAGTTCCTAAAAGATGGTGCCTCTGAATTACCAGTTCCCATTGCGCGCATAATAAATTTATCCAGAGCCAACAGGAGTAACTCTGGCCTCTCTGAATCCCTGAAGGATTCAAAGAAGCCAGAGTTACTCCTGTCTTCAAGAAAAATAGTAGGTCTGACGTCAGCAATTATAGGCCTGTTGTACAAGAATGGTATACAATACCGACAAGATGAAATTAAGACATGTGCAACATCTGGGTATCTTTATAGTAGACGTTTCGCCATCCAGTGGTTTTATCAATACAAATTCCAGGACATAACTTGAAGACAGTAGAACTATATACAGAAGACGAGGTAATCAGTCCCTCATCCTTGGAGTTGGTGCAAAGAGCAACATAGTCGTGGAGATTCTGATGCAGAAGCATTCATTCATTCATTCATTAGAGATTTGCCGGTACTTCCGGCCGGGGCTTCTCCAGATGGCGACCCGGCGGTGGCCCCCGGGTTGGGTGTCGTTCATCTTCTTCTTTCTTCTGTCTTCTTTCTTGGGCCCTCCGGCTGGAAGGTAACATCTCTCTTGCGGTGACTCCTCCAGGGGGAGGGGGGGGGAGAGTGTCGTCTCGCTTCGCATTTTCATCAGCAGGCGTCCACTTGGGCTTCATCAGCAGGCATCTCTAGGGCCCAGGGTCTTCGGGCACTTGTTGCCCCATCGAATTGTTGGTTGGGTGGCATGGGCTCTAGGTAAATTCAGACTTCTACCTAAGCAGAAGCAAGGAGCCTGGCGCTTATATACTAACGTCAGGTGGAAAGGGGATGTGTAGCAGACGAGGGCATAGTCACTGGTAAGCGGGATACCCAGATGTTGCACATCTGTCTTAATTTCATCTTGTCGGTATTGTATACCATTCTTGTACAACTTGTCAGACACTGCAACATCATGGAATCTTCCTCGAAGGGTAAATCTATCAATTAAATGTACCTTCCAACCACCTTCGCCAACCCGGCCCGGTGGCCTGGTGGCTAAAGCTCCCGCTTCACACACGGAGGGCCCGGGTTCGATTCCCGGCGGGTGGAAACATTTCGACACGTTTCCTTACACCTGTTGTCCTGTTCACCTAGCAGCAAATAGGTACCTGGGTGTTAGTCGACTGGTGTGGGTCGCATCCTGGGGGACAAGATTAAGGACCCCAATGGAAATAAGTTAGACAGTCCTCGATGACGCACTGACTTTCTTGGGTTATCCTGGGTGGCTAACCCTCCGGGGTTAAAAATCCGAACGAAATCTTATCTTATCTTAACCCGGGTGTGTGTGTGTGTGTGTGTTTTGGGTGGGTGTAAGGGCCACCCAACCCAGCCGTTCCATCCGTGACATGCTGGGATCTTCGACCGAATAAATTTCCACAGTATTTGTGTATACCTAAATAAACCGTAGCTCGATCGCTAGCGCACTCAGCTCACACACTGAGGTCCGGAGATCGAATCTCCGGTACGGCTGGAAAACATTAGGGACGTGTTTCCATAAGACACCTGCTGTCCCTGTTCACTCATCAGTCTAAAATGGATACCTGGGTGTTAGTCAACTGGTGTAACAAGGGGCTTTCTATACAGTAGTATGTCATTGATGTCAGCTGTGATCTGTACATGTAGTAAATTAAAATTATTATTATTACTTAAACTAACGCGTACACCAGATAAAAAAAAAAAAATTGTTACAGAAAACTGGTACCGTCTCTTGTCACAGAAAACGCAGCTCTCCTGTTAGATTGGAGGAGTGTCTTATATATTGTGAAGTCTTCTTTAAACACAATGGATAAGATTAGATTTTGTTGGAATATTTAACCCTGGGAAAGGGTTAGTCACTCAGGATAACCCAATAAAGTCAGAGCGTCATCGGGGACTGTCTTATTTCTAATGGTGTCCTTTAACCTTGTACCCCAGGATGGAAACATAAACACATATGCAGTTTAATGTGATCCTTTATTGACAACGTCTCGCCCACACAGTGGGGTTTTTCAAGTCACAAACAGATCTACCTGGGGTGGAAGGTACGTGAGTATTTATAGTCAGGTTCAGAATGTTGAGGTCAGGTGGAGAATGCTGCATCTGATGATCTACCGGGTGGGGTTATAGAGTCTAAAATCTTGGGTAGGTTGGCAAGGGTATTGGATAAGTTGTGAGCAGACCTTCTGCAGTGTTCTATGTTCTTATCTGGGATAGCGATGAAGAAGTTTCTTGGCAAGTGGTTCAGCTATGTTATAGAAGCCATTGTTCTGGTTGAAATTGTTGGTTATAGAGATAAGCGATGATTCCAGGATTCTTCGGTATTGAGTGTTGTCTTCTTTGGCGATAAGTCTTGAGTTTCTGTAGTTAATTAAATGGTTGTGTGAATTTCGATGTTGTACACAGGCATTCCTTGTATCGTCAGTCCTGCTTGCGTATTGGTGTTCTGAAATACGTGTTTGGAGGTCTCTTGATGTTTCGCCCACGTATAATTTGTTGCAGTCATTACAAGGGATTATGTATACCCCTGCAGAGGATGGAAGCTTGTCCTGTCTACTACTGGTGATGTCCTTGACGGTCGTGATTGAGGAGGTAGATACTTGGAATTATGTATTGGAAAAGATGTTGGAAACATGTTTGGCAATGGAGTTGTCAATAAAGGATCACATTAAACTGCATATGTGTTTATGTTTCCATTGTGTCGGTATTTTATACCATTTATTTTCATCGTACCCCAGGATGCCACCATGGTGCTACTGGAGGGCAACAACTCCAAATGAGCCAGTGTTGTCGAGTTTATGCGGCTTCAGAAGTACTCTTGATAAATTAGACACATGTGCAACTCTTGGGTATCTTTATGTCGGTTCTCTGAACCATTCATCTACAAAAGAAGTACTCTTGTGCTCCTTGACATGACTTGTTCCGAAAGAAAAAAAAAAGGCCCAATACACAAATAACCCGCACATATGAGAATGAAACTTATGACGACGTTTCGGTCCGACTTGGACCATTAATTAGTATGACTAGTTAATGGTCCAAGTTGGACCGAAACGTCGTCATATATCTCGTTCTCCTACATGTGGGTTATCTGCGTATGACTCGTTACATCTGTTGAAAGAGCAAGTGAATTTATTTTAAGGAACCCACTCACAGAGCGCGATTTATGGTGTCCCGTGGCCTGGTAGGCAATGCTATCCCCTCCCACTGGCTAGGGTAGAAACATTGGGCGTGTTTTCTTACACCTGTTGTCCCGTTCACCTAGCAAGTAAGTAGGTGTCTGGGTGCTAGACGACTGGTGTGGGTCGCATCCTGGGGGGCAAGATTGAGGACCCCAAGGGAAATAAGACGCACTGACTTTCTTGGGTTATCCTGGGCGGCTAACCCTCCTGGGTTAAAAATCCGAACAAAATCTTATCTTATCTCATGGTGAATTCTCCCCATTACTGTGGTCCTGCAGACTTTTGCCTCCTGTTTATGTTCTCGATGCGGCAATACGTAACGTCTGCAAAAGTTCTCAAATCTTGCACAGTTGCTCCAACTCATCACCTAGGCAACTCAACGGTTGTGTCTGTCTGCACAGTTGCAGTGTATTCTTCTCAACTCGCTCCTATTGTTGGTATAATCTCTGGATCTGCTGATGTACCTGCTCCTGATGCAGGTAACTGACTACGAAAGTGCTCCTGACTTGATTGAGGAGTGACAAATTTGTCCGAATGTTCTTATACTTCATATCCCATTTGTTGTTGTCTTAGTATCATAACACCAGCCTGTTCCTGCTGACTGCCATCTATTGCTGTCTTAGGATCATAACACCAGCCTGTTTCAGCTTTGTAAATGATCCAAGTCGGACCGAAATGTCATCATAAGCTTCTTTCTCCTATGTGCGTGTTATTTGTGTATTGTTCCAGTCACAGTACTGTGCCTTTTTCATTACTTAGATATCCTCAGCACTGACATTCTGGCCACTGCAAAGTATTTCACTTTCGTCTGCTGGTAAGACAGAAGTGGTGTAGTGTGCGCCGAGTATGTCAGTATATTCGGCGTGTATCATACGTCACCATAATGCTGCAAACCATAAATAAACTTAAAGCACTGTAGCTCACTGCTGGTGCTATTCATCTCCAGGATAACTACCAGTTGTACAAGTCAGCCATTCAGAGGGTGGGGGCTCCAGGGTAGCCAACTTTGCAACTAGGGTCCTCCCTACTTCCTCACACACTTTCAGCTGATTAACACACACTGGAATTCTGTCCTCTGAATGGGTGCAAACAACGAGTACTCATTTTTATGTTATCTCTCCCTCTTTCATGTTATCTTTCAAATATACTGTATATATCCTTATATAATATTAGTAGTGGGAATGTACGTGTACTCAAAAGAAGACATCTGGTGTATACTTTATTCCTAAAATTCTTGAGTACTCTATTGTGCCTATGTTGATACTCTTTTTTTACTACCAGGTACAACAGGATTTTAAATACCTGTGTTCATAATCGGGGGTTACGTCCTGTCTGCTCCCTGTAGTTCGTCCCACCCTGATTTGTCAAGAGCTATGATACTATTTGTCGAGAGCCATGGTACCATTTGTCGAGAACCATGGTACTATTTCTTTTACTGTATCTGGTTTTCTTCCTACCCTAATGCCATTCCCTGGTCTCTGGCTTTGCCTCCGGTTTCTATTCGCCTTCCATTCCTCCTTTGTTCTTTCTTCCTTAACATTCTCTGTCACGTTAACACATTGGTAAATATCTTCTTCAGAGGGACACAGTCACCTCCTATAGTTCTCTGTCCTCATAAAACTGACTACATTTTCTTTGTTTATGCACCTCAAAATCTGTTACTGATGCTTTCCTCTCTTATTTCACTCTCAGTGCCCACATATCCTAATCATTCTTTACTCACCTATTAGTCTTTATCCTCTACCGCTCTCATCCTTGTGTCATCCTCTCACGAATGAGAAAGACTTTTCTCTTCCTCTTTTCCTCCACTCCCTTCATTCTCCTCCCGTTCCTTCATTCTTCATTTGTTTATCTAACTTTTCTCAAGACTGTTTTGTTATTGTTTTAAAACCCTCTTCTTAATAATTTAATCCAAAACATTATTTCCTTCTGATTTACTCTTGCATCTTCTCTCGCACTTCCCTTTCCTTATTTTCTTGCTCATCCCTTTTTCTCCACTCTTGAATCATGAGTTGTGCTGAACTGACATTGTGGGACGGATCATGATGTCAGAACAACTAACTACAGTACTACTGACTAGGTCACCTCACCATCATCTCACTACAGTTCTTCAATAGCTATAGTAGTAGTAGTAGTAGTAGTAGTAGTAGTAGTAGTAGTAGTAGTAGTAGTAGTAGTAGTAGTAGTAGTAGTAGTAGTAGTAGTAGTAGTAGTAGTAGTAGAAGCAGCAGCAGCAGCAGCAGCAGCAGCAGCAGCAGCAGCAGTAGAAGCAGCAGCAGTAATAGAAGTACTAGTCGTAGTAATAAATAATAGCAGTTGTAGATACAGCAGTAGTTATAGCAGCAGAAGTAGCAGAAGCAATATTATAAGAAAAGGCACTATGTTAAATTAGTAAGCTATGCAACACAAAAGTGTACAATAAATAAAATGTAACTCACGAAAACAACTGTACACAGCACTAGCACAGGACCTGCCAGTGACAGCTGTTTGTCTGCACCATACCTGTAAGGAAGAGGAGGACCACGTGTGAGTAAGACAGATACTTCTCAGTGCACCAGACCTTCTAGCATGAGCAGCATGTTAGCTAGTAAGAGAGTAAGACAGATACTTCTCAGTGCACCAGACCTGCTAGTATGAGCAGCATGTTAGCTAGTAAGAGAGTAAGACAGATACTTCTCAGTGCACCAGACCTTCTAGCATGAGCAGCATGTTAGCTAGTAAGAGAGTAAGACAGATACTTCTCAGTGCACCAGACCTGCTAGTATGAGCAGCATGTTAGCTAGTAAGAGAGTAAGACAGATATTTCTCAGTGCACCAGACCTGCTAGTATGAGCAGCATGTTAGCTAGTAAGAGAGTAAGACAGATACTTCTCAGTGCACCAGACCTGCTAGCATAAGCAGCATGTTAGCAAGTGAGTAAGACAGATACTTCTCAGTGCACCAGACCTGCTATTATGAGCAGCATGTTAGCAAGTGAGAGAGTAAGACAGATACTTCTCAGTGCACCAGACCTGCTATTATGAGCAGCATGTTAGCAAGTGAGAGAGTAAGACAGATACTTCTCAGTGCACCAGACCTGCTATTACGAGCAGCATGTTAGCAAGTGAGAGAGTATGACAGATACTTCTCAGTGTGCATCACATATCGTTCACCTCACCACCACTCACTGACTAGTTTTAGCTCTTGTCCCTTCACTTACAGTCATTCAATAAAAATCTTCAACGCATCATCAGTATTAACTGAATCATGCAGCGAAAATACAATTTACACACTCAACACACACACACACACCATCATTAGCCCCAATACGTCCGTCAGCAACACACCCAAGGCAACACCCACCGCAGCAGCAACGCCAGCAGCAGCAGCAGCAGCAGCAGCAGCAGCAGCAACAACAACAACAAAGTCAACATTACTAGCATAACCAATAACACCAGCATCAATACCAACAGCAGCACCATCAAATCCAGTAGCAGCACCAACACCAGCAAATCAAAACCATTACGAACAATACCACCACCAGCAGATGCACAAATAGTAACAGCAGCAGCAGCAGCAGTAACAACATAAGCAGCAGATGGTGATGTAGGTGAAAGCTCTCGTGGGGAGGGAAGAGAGTAAGGGAGGTGAAGAGAGAGTAAAGGAAAGAAAAGAGAATAAAGGAGGGAACAGAGAGTAAGGGAGGGAAACGAGAACAAGGGGAGAGGAAAGAGTATTGGAACGGGAGAGTAACGAGGGGGGGGGGGCTAGTGGGGAGAGAAAAGGGAAGGATCTAGTTAGAGTGTTGCAGCTGCGGAAGTTAGAAGACGTGAGAATGTGTTGAGGTGGGAACCAAGGGGTATTGTCCGCATTCCTTCACCTCTGCCTCCTACACTAATAACTTTTTTTCCTTGCTTTTAGCTGACGGTGTATCGAGCCTACACCACTCCTTGCACTGAATGACCCACCTCGTTTATTACATTTGAAGCCTATGTACTACAGGAGGGTCATTAAGACTGTAAGTCACATGTACACCACCAATCAGGGTGTAAAGTCTTAGTGATGTACACAGATACACACGGCAGTGTATATACAGAAACACAGTACACAGCGTGTATACATAGATACGCTCAGATTACATGTATATATACAGAGGCATGCACCTTACAATATATATACACAGAACACTGCGTATATACATATATACACATTGCTGAGGTGCAACATTGCAACACAAATATCTCCCTGATATACAAAGTGTTCAACTCAGTCTATATAAACTTTGTCTGCACTTTAAACCTTTTATTTACACTTTAAAAATTCTGTCTACACTTTCAGACTTCTGTG
>NC_091310.1:19299096-19311596 GCF_038502225.1 Cherax quadricarinatus
CCGAGCACCATCACAGTACATAACATCAGCACTACATGGAGTACACAGTACCAGCATGGAGTACACAGTACCAGCATGGAATACCCACCACCAACATGGTATACACAGCACCAACATGAAGTACACAGTACCAACATGGAGTACGCAGCACCAACATGGAGTACACCCGCACCAACATGGAATACACAGCACCAACATGGAGTACACAGCACCAACATGGAGTATACAGCACCAACATGGAGGTCATAATTCTCCAGGTGCAGAAACTAGAGAAGGTCCAGAGGTTGACTGGAAGACTAGTCCAGGAGCCTACGTAGTGGGATAACTTATGAAGAAAGAATATGAAATTATATCATAAGAAAGTAGAAGACTCGATCAAGTACACAAGAGACATGGAAACCTCACAATGCACATGCATCAGAGGGTCGTCAGGAAGTACTTCTTCAGTCTGTGGGTGGTTCGGAAATAGATCAATCTAAACGAGGAAGCGGTGGACGCAGATTCCATGCACAGTTTTAAGACTATCGTTCGTGAGTAATTGAAAGGTAATGGTTGACCCTGACATTCACAAATAGGTGGTTACATGCACACGTACACACAATGACCAGGACTCGCACCCCCGCAAACACAGATCAGTGAATACAACTTAGTAAATATGTCTACATGTGCAACATTCAGGTATCTTTATTCCAAAACGTTTCGCCTACACAGTAGGTTCCTTCAGAAGCCTACTATGTAGGCGAAACGTTTCGGAATAAAGATACCTAAGTGTTTCAAGATGTGTCTTATCAACTTGTCGGTATTCTATACCATTAACAAATACATCTACAACACAAAACTTCACGAAAATTCATACCTTGTACTTTGTGTGGAGAATTCATCTAATTATACATGGTTGTTCCTGATACAAGTCCACATATATAATCTGAATCCTCGTATTACTCACCTACAATTCTATATATACAATTCTATATATAAAACTATATATATTTATACAACCCTTGAGCTGTTTCTCCTTCACATAATTATCACACATAACTTCTCTGTGTCACTTGTGAAGATTTAATTTTTATGTTTTATAAAGGTGAGAAACAAGAATTTTGTTTCAGTGTGCTAATAAACCAACAACCATTTAACAACTATGTACTAAGTTGTTGTGAGTTGTACTGCTGCTTCTTCAGCAACTAATTCAACAACTTACATGAATTACATGCACATACATACGCTCTTAAGAGACAGGAGAAAGCGGCTCTAGTAGCTACCAGCGAAGACGCTGGGCTAGAAGTTATGAATCAACTCATGCAACCACATATAATAATATCTTTATTTCTACAAGTACATGAACAAGGTATACAGGCCTAGCTGACATCAATGACATACAACTATATAGAAAGCCCTTTGTTAAGCAGAGCATTTCGGGCAAATTAGGTCAGTGTGGAACAGGATCCTCCAAGAGAAACCACAGTTGAAATACTCGGCAGAATACAAGAGGGTGTTCCTAGATCGAGACAGAACACAAAGGACAGGAATCAGCAGAGGAAAACCAGAGCAAGGCAGAGCAACAAGAGCCAGCACACAGAACCATCCCCAGAATCCCACAACCAATCATGCTATCCCAATACAAACTACAATCCACACTCACAGCTCCCACTCAACACTTAGCTACAGAATCCCACCCTCACAGATGCCCCAAAACACAGTGTTGGTGAGGAAACTGAAGATATAGTACACAAATGCTGATGGAATGACAAATAAGTGAGAGGAGTGGTACAAAAGAGTCAAAGAGGCATCACCGGACATCATAGCTCTCACAGAAACCAAGTTCACAGGTATGATAACAGATGCCATCTCTCCAACAGGATATCAGATCCTGAGGAAAGAGAGAGGGAACAGGGGAAATGGAAGAGTGGCACTGCTGATCAAAAACCGATGGAATTTTGATGAGCTGGAGAGAGGAGACAGAGGAGAAGCAAGAGAGTACATAGTAGGAATGCTTCGGTCTGGAGGTCCCAAGGTGGTAATTGGAGTGATGTATAACCCACCACAGAACAGCAGGAGGCCAAGGCAAGAGTATGATAAGAGTAATAAAGCGATGGTTGACACACTGGCTGCAGTGGCCAGAAGGGCTCATGCGAGCAAGGAAAATCGACTGGGAGAGCTTGGAGCCACATGGGGGCCAAGAAACGTGGAGAGCTAAGATGATGGAGCTAGTAATGGAAAACTTCATGTACCAACACGTAAGGGACACTACCAGAGAGAGAGAGGAGAGGATGAATCAGCGACACTGGACCTAGTATTCACCTTGAGTAGTGCAGATATTGAGGACATCACATATGAAAGACCCCTTGGGGCCAGCGATCATGTAGTTTTAAGCTTCGAATACACACACGAGTTACAAGTGGAGGGGGAAGCAGGAAGGGCCGGGCGAATGAAGCCAAACTACAAGAAAGGGGACTACACGGGAATGAGGAACTTCCTGAACAGGGCTCAGTGGGACAGAGAACTAGCAGGGAAGTAAGTACGAGAATATGGAATATGTAACAACAACATGCAAGGAAGCTGAGGAGAGGTTTGTACACAAGGGTAACAAGAATAATGAAAGAGCTAGGATGAGCCCTTGATTCACCCAAAGGTGCAGGGAGGCAAAAACCAAGTGTGCAAGAGAATGGAAGAAGTATAGAAGGCAAAGGACCCAGGAGAATAAGGAGAGCACAGGTAAGAAGGGAGGCCCAACGACAACATGAGAATGAAATAGCGGAAGCCAAATCTGACCTGAAGCTGTTATACACCTATATCAGGAGGAAAACAACAGTCAAGGACCAGGTAATCAGGCTAACCAAGGAAGGAAGGAAGGAGAGACAACAAGAAACTCAGCAAGAGATTCAAAGAAGTGTTCACATAGAAGACAGATGGGACTCCAGAAAGACGAAAAGGTGGGGTACACAACCAAGTGTTGGACACAATACATACAACCGAAGAAGAAGTGAAGAGGCTGCTGAGTGAACGAGAGTCCTCAAAGGTGATGGGGCCGGATAACATCTCTCTATGGGTCCTGAGAGAGAGCAGAGGCGCTATGTGTACCCCTAACAACAATATTCATCACATCTATCGAAACAGAAAGATTACCTGAGGTATGGAAGACAGCATATGTAGCCCCAATTTTTAAAAAAGAAGACAGAAATGAACCACTAAACTACAGACCAGTGTCACTGACATGTATAGTATGCAAAGTCATGGAGAAGATTCACTGACATGTATAGTATGCAAAGTCATGGAGAAGATTATCATTAGAGTGGTGGAACACCTAGAAAGGAATGAGCTCAACAACAGCCAACACGGTTTCAGGGACGGGTAATCCTGTGTTACAAACCTACTGGAGTTCTATGACAGGGTGACAGCAGTAAGACAAGAGAGAGAGAGAGAGAGAGAGAGAGAGAGAGAGAGAGAGAGAGAGAGAGAGAGAGAGAGAGAGAGAGAGAGAGAGAGAGAGAGAGAGAGAGAGAGAGAGAGAGAGAGGGGTGGGTAGATTACATTTTCTTGGACTGTAAGAAGGCGTTTGACACAGTTCCGCACAAGAGATTAGTGCAAAAACTGGAGGACCAGGCAGGGATAACAGGGAAGGCACTACAATGGATCAGGGAATACTTGTCAGGAAGACAGCAGCGAGTCATGGTACGTGGCGAGGTGTCAGAGTGGGCGCCTGTGACGAGTGGGGTTCCACAGGGGTCAGTCCTAGGACCGGTGCTGTTTCTAGTATTTGTGAACGACATGACGGAAGGAATAGACTCCGAAGTGTCCCTGTTTGCGGATGATGTGAAATTGAGAAGAATTCAATCGGACGAGAGCCAGGCAGAACTACAAAGGGATCTGGACAGGCTGGAGGCCTGGTCCAGCAATTGGCTCCTGGAGTTCAACCCCACCAAGTGCAAAGTCATGAAGATTGAGGAAGGGCAAAGAAGACCGCAGACGGAGTACAGTCTAGGGGGGCCAGAGACTACAAACCTCACTCAAGAAAAAAGATCCTGGGGTGAGTATAACACCAGGCACATCTCCTGAGGCGCACATCAACCAAAGAACTGCTGCAGCATATGGGCGCCTAGCAAACCTCAGAATAGCATTCCGACATCTTAATAAGGAATCGTTCAGGACCCTGTACACTATGTACGTTAGGCCCATATTGGAGTATGAGGCACCAGTTTGGAACCCACACCTAGCCAAGTACGTAAAGAAACAAGAGAGAGTGCAAAGGTTTGCAACAAGACTAGTCCCAGAGCTAAGGGGTATGTCCTCGAGGAGTCGTTAAGGGAAATCGACCTGACGACACTGGTGGACAGGAGATAGGGGGGACATGATAACGACATACAAAATACTGAGAGGAATCGACAAGGTGGACAGACAGAATGTTCCAGAGATGGGACACAGCAACAAGGGGACACAGTTGGACGTTGAAGACTCAGATGAATCACAGAGATGTTAGGAAGTATTTCTTCAGTCACAGAGTAGTCAGGAAGTGGAATAGTTTTGGAAGTGATGTAGTGGAGGCAGGATACATTCATTGCTTTAAGATGAGGTATGATAAAGCTCATGGTGCAGGGAGAGTGACCCAGTAGCGGCCAGTGAAGAGGCGGGGTCAGGAGCTGTGACTCGACCCCTGTAACCGCAACTAAGTGAGTACAGCTGAGTACAAACACACACACACATACACACGCTCCAACATATAGATGTTTTGGTCTTTCCAGTTATATAAATTCCAAATGAAAGCAAGATACTTGGGTACATCCCGGTCTATCATTGAAAAGCATGTATGGATCAGGACGGAGTGATGCGTCGTTTAGCTACCATTGCCAATCTTTGCGTTAGTTGTGAAGTGTTCCGTCTTCGGTACTGTGACTTTTACTTTTCCTCGGTATTTATACTCTCTCTTTCCCTTCACGTTTTTCACATCACAACCTCAGTTCAAGTTACTTGGTCTGTGGCGCTCCCTCCTTCACTCTCCTTATCCTCCCCCCCCCTCAAGGGAGCTTCCTTGATGCTGAGGTTCTTGATCTAGGGAACTGGATCTGTGCTCCGGTTCCATGAATTGAGCCTGAATACCTTCCACCCCCCCCCCCCAACACGCTGTATAATCCTTCGCCTTTGGCACTTTCGCTCAGTTGACTCAACCAATCCTAGAAACTGTTATTGCGCTTCCCGTTGGGTGAATGTTGCTTGTTTATGTACAATGTATCCTTGTGTGCTGAACAACGAAATTATTAATCTTGGAAAGAAAGTTTGCATATCATGCTGTCATCTCGCATGTGTTAAATGGAAGATTATCAGTTTACACTGGTAGAATTCGGGCATTTTCTTCCTGTCTCATGAATATGTAAGAATGATAAATCTTGTATGCATATATAAATAAATAAATAAATATATATATATATATATATATATATATATATATATATATATATATATATATATATATATATATATATATATGTATATATATATATATATATATATATATATATATATATATATATATATATATATATATATATAATGTCGTACCGAATAAGTAAAACTGGTCAATTAACAAGAACTCATTTAAAATTAATTCCATTCTAAAATTTTCTCTTATATGTTTAAAGATATTTTTTTCATTTATGTTAATGTAAAAATTAATAAATTTGTAACAAAAGAATCTTAGAAAACTTACCTAACCTAATTATAACAAGCTCAATTTAATTTAGCCTAATCCAACTAAATATATTTTAGATAATTTTACAATAATTTAATAATAAACAAACACAATGAAATATATTTTTTTCCTTACGTTCAGAATGATTTTCGTGGAATTACTGCATACACAAATTTTCGATTCCATTATTCGGCAAGAAAAGCGTTGCTATTTAAGCCAAAATCGCAAGTTTTACCTATTCGGCACGACGCACACACACTCACACACACACACACACACACACACAGTTGGGACACAGTTGGAAGCTGAAGACACAGATGAATCACAGGGATGTTAGGAAGTATTTCTTCAGCCACAGAGTAATCAGGAAGTGGAATAGTTGGGGAAGCGAGGTAGTGGAGGCAGGATCCATACATAGCTTTAAGCAGAGGTATGATAAAGCTCACGGCTCAGGGAGAGTGACCCAGTAGCGATCAGTGAAGGGGCGGGGCCAGGAGCTCGGACTCGACCCCCGCAACCTCAACTAGGTGAGGTGAGGTGAGTACACACACACACACACACACACACACAGATATATATATATATATATATATATATATATATATATATATATATATATATATATATATATATATATATATATATACTTATACATACATGTATATGGTCCACTATATCACCTCTATTTCATGGTTTGATGTTTCATAATATAGAGGAAATGGAATAAGACCTTCAGATCGTGGCAACCTTCTCCTGTAGATAATCATTCTTTAGAAATTCTGCACAGTTTTTCAACACATGAAAACACAATTTCCTTAGAGGACAAGTGAACTACCAACTTTCAGCTCTGAATTCCCTCTGAGCTCTTGCTAAAATTACCTTATATTTCGTTAAACTCATCTAAAATGCTTCACTGTAATGGCTCTGTTCCCTTCTTTACCTCTCATACCTCTAACACACAACCTTCATGTTATGTGCACATATATCAGGCACTCAATGTACACTCAAATAAAAGAGAAACCCTTACTTAAAGAAGAAACATTAATCGACGTTGTGTACATTGTTGACAGCGATCATTTGTATATAAGTTCATCTCAGGTATACACAACTACACCTCCTACCCACCCACAACCAATTTAACGTAATGAACACTTATAATAATTCAAAGCGTTGTACATTCTGCCCTTAAAAGAGTGCTTTCAGACCTGTTATAGCTAAATTTTTACAGCCGGCAACCCAGAGCGTTCAAACTTGGTGGTAGTCACTATCGTTGTCACTACCACAATTATCAGTGTCAGTACTACAACTATTAAGTGTCAGTACTACAACTCTCAGTCAGTGCTACAGTGTCAGTACCACAAGTATCAGTATCAGTACCATAACCATCAGTGTCAGCACTACAACTATCAGTGTCAGTACTACAAGTATCAGTGTCAGTACTACAACTATCAGTGTCAGTACTAAAGCTATCAGTGTCAGTACCACAACTATCAGTGTCAGTACCACAACTATCAGTGTCAGTACCACAACTATCAGTGTCAGTACCACAACTATCAGTGTCAGTACCACAACTATCAGTGTCAGTACCACAACTATCAGTGTCAGTACCACAACTATCAGTGTCAGTACCACAACTATCAGTGTCAGTACCACAACTATCAGTGTCAGTACTACAACTATCAGTGTCAGTACTACAACTATCAGTGTCAGTACCACAACTATGAGTGTCAGCACCACAACTATCACGGTATTTATTTATTGCTCAAGAACCGTTTGATATTTGAAGGGTTAACCACAGTGTCATTCTGATTTGACGGCTGTCGTTAATACTGCTGGAGAGAGAGAGAGAGAGAGAGAGAGAGAGAGAGAGAGAGAGAGAGAGAGAGAGAGAGAGAGAGAGAGAGAGAGAGAGAGAGAGAGAGAGAGAGAGAGAGAGAGAGAAAGAGAGAGAGAGAGAGAGAATATCAACTGAAACCCCCTGAAATCAGCCCCTCACCATCATCCCTCTCTCCCTTACAATCACCCCTACCTTTTCATTACCCCTCCCTCTCCATCACCCTTCGCTCGTCATCACTCCTCCCTATCACTTCTTCCTAACCATGAGGGAGGGAGAATGGAATAGGTGGAACAGGGATGGCAGAGGCACTATACAGTAAATATGAGATGCATATGTCAAGTACACATGAGTATAAACCCAGGAGTGGAAAACTTCAGTAATAATGTACGAGAAGAGAAGTTCAATAAATGTTACTTTATCACTCAGAGAATTGAATGGCACTAAATAAGTATGAGACATGCCCTGGGAGAGTCTCATGAGCGCCCTACACCCTCACCAGTGCTTAGAAAACTTCAACACAGAAGCACGCAAGGTCTACATTAAATATGCGCCACTGAGAAAACAAAAGATGATCATAAATAGAAAGAGATCGTAGAAGAATGTACAGAGGAAGAAAAAATGGTCACTGACCTGCTGAAAAAAGTGTCACAACGAAGGAAAGATAATCTTAACCGAGAAATTGCCGAGAAAGAAAACCTTAAAATTTTGTACCAAACGGAAGAAACATAAAGGGAACAAAAAGTCATTCAGGATATTGCAAGAAATCCCAAATATTTCTATACCTATGCAAAATGCAAGTTAAGAACTACCTGTAGAACTGGACCATTAACCACAGAAAGGTCATATACTGGCGATGAGCAAGAATCGAGTGATAATGTAAAACACCAATTTTAATCAATGCTCAGCTATCCACTAAACATAAGCAGAGTGGAGAATGCTGATTTGTTTTGTAATTCTGATGATGAAATAGATGGTGTAACGCCGTAGACACTACTCCGTGGAATTCGAAAGAAAAATATAAAATTTACCCTCTCATGTAGCACCTGGACCGGATATGTGGAATTCCTTATTTATAAAGAAGTACAAAATACCACTTGCCCGAGCACTCAGTATCCTTCGGACACTGAGTGCTGAGACCTTAAAAAGCGCAAACACAGCTCCTCTGCACAAAAGAAGCAGAAGTGCTCTCCCCCCCCCAAAAAAAAAAAAAAAAAAACCAGCATTACACATCATATCTTCGAAAGGGTGATGAGACGCCAAATTAATAACTTTATGGACCAGTATAATTTGCATCACCAAAACCAACATGGACTTAGAGCGAGACGATCATGGCTTGTTACAACTACTAAACTACTATAAAAAAAATCGAAGATGTAGTATACACGGATTTTGACAAATGCTACCCTAGAATGATTACACACAAAATTAGGCGAACCATAGTGCAGATGGGGTTAGACCCCACGGCAAGTGAGTCGTAAAACTCCAGACCACTGCGTAAGCCACCGGGCCAGCTGGCTACAATAAGAGTCAACCAACTAGTTGGATGAATCTTATTCATCCAACTAGTTGGATGAGTAAGTACTACTGGCTCTTTTATTGATGCTCATACTCAAGGCAAACATTGATAAAAATACTCGCCACAATTTCTTAACACCATTTACGGATGATACCAAAACAAGCATGAAAATCACCTCAGTAAAAGAAAAGGAAAAATTTCAAGATATAAACAAAGTCTTCTAGTGGTCAGTGGAGAAAAACATGACGTTCACTGGTGATAAATTTCAACTGTTTACATATGGAAAGAATGAAGAACTCAAAAGGAACACTGTATACAAAACCTAAGACGAAAACCAAACAGAACGGAAGGAACATGTAAGGAACCTGTGGTAATGTCAGCTGACCGTTCGTTTAAAGAACACAATAAGACAAATGTAATAACAGCCAAGAACATGACGAGGTGGATTATGAGAACTTTCAAAATAGGGAAAATATTGCCCTTGGTGACACTATTCAAATAGTTTGTACTCTCTTACTTAAAGTACCGTTCAATGTTGGCAGCTCCGCTCAGGGCAGCTAAACCCGTAGGATTATACAGCGCATGTGGAAGGGGATGGAAGGTATTCATTCAGGCTCAATTCAGAGAACTGGAGCACAGATCCAATTCCCTAGATCAAGAGCCCCTCACCAGCATCAAGGAACCTCCCTTGAGAGGTATCAAAGCTGTAACAGTTACAGAGGTCATTTACGGCCCGCATACAGCCAATAAAGCATTTAAATTACTGGGAAGAGATACATGATAATATATATATATATATATATATATATATATATATATATATATATATATATATATATATATATATATATATATATATATATATATATATATATATATGCATATATATATATATGTGTGGAAAGTACTTGAGGGCCTAATCCCAAATCTGCACTCTACCACAACATATCGGAGTGAAATATATGGAAAAAAATATAAAGAATATACCAAGTAAAAAAGGAGGGTACCGTGGGTACAATAAGGGAACACTGTATCAACATCCGTGGTCCCAGATTTTTTAACATCTTACCAGAAGATATCAAAAACACTACTGGAAGAAGTCCAGAAACCTTTAAGAGGAAACTCAAAAATTACCTTCCCCAAGTGTCAGATCAACCAGGTTGTGTAATGAATATGTCAGCCAGTGGGCCGCCAGCAGCAACAGCCTGGTTGACCAGGCAAGCACCAGACAAGCTTGGCCCGTGTCCGGGCTCCGGGAGTAGGCAAACTCTCGAAACACATTAAAGGTATGTCAAAGTTAAGCATGAAAGTTTGAAGAAGTACATGCGAACTCATGAGAGGATACGGCAGTACATGAGGATACATGGGAGTGAATGATAATGCAGGACAGTAAACATGGATACACAGTACATGGGTTCAGTAAGACGATGGGGACATGTTCTTTTTTTACTGATGTATGTACAGAGTAATATATGCTAGCATACTTCAGCTCATTTCCAAGCCCACAAGAGTCGCTGTCACCCAGGTACCTACTTACTACTAACTGAACAAGGGCAACAGGAATGAGGGACTTGCCCATGCATATCCACTCGCCGAGATTGAACCAAGGTCCTTTGCTTGTGAACCTACCACCGAGCTACGAGGGTTCAGTAACTACGAAAGCAGAGCAGAGAGGGAGAGTGAGAGAGGGGGAGTCAAAGAGGCCAGGAATGTCAACGTGTCAGCAGAGGGGGAGACTTAATATTCTTGTGTAAAATTCTTGGTGTACAATGCTTGGCTTAGTGGCTTAGTGATGGAAAGGTGGCATTCCGGCCATTGTGTCTCATTGAGAGAAGAATGGAGGGAGGGAGAGAAGGAAGGAGGAAGGGAGGGAGAGGTGAGGTTGAATTAGCCTGGATCTGCTGTTTCCTGTTCTGCTTTGTCTACGATGATGGTGATGAAGATGACAAGACTCCATTGACGATAATGAAACCTCTAATGACGGTGATAATGACAGAAAGTCCAGGGACGAAGATAAGTGTGAAATAAATGGAACAGGTGAAGAAAATAAGTGACGTTAACGATGAAGGTAGTGGAAATAATGACAATGATGGTGAAAATGGGAAAGATAGGGAAGACAGGAATAAAATGTGACATATTTTAGCTTGTGAAAGTATGACTCAACTGTCAACTTGGAGATACGGTGCAGGTCAAGTGCGGGTGTTATGATGGTGACTTGTAGCGAGTGGTGAGATTCACCAGTCTTCATATATATCAGGGTGTTATGATGGTGACTTGTAGCGAGTGATGACTCACCAGTCTTCATATATATCAGGGTGTTATGATGGTGACTTGTAGTGAGTGGTGAGACTCACCAGTCTTCATATATATCAGGGTGTTATGATGGTGACTTGTAGTGAGTGGTGAGACTCACCAGTCTTCATATATATCAGGGTCTTATGATGGTGACTTGTAGTGAGTGGTGAGACTCACCAGTCTTTACGTATCTCATATTAACCTCACTCATAACTCCTGACATGCTCGTTTGAAGAGACGAACGTTGCAGAACAAATTTTAACTAAGATAACGTTTCGTTCTGTGTAGAGCTTTATCATAACTTATTAAAGCATAGAGCGAAAGGTTATCCCAGTAAAAGCTTCTTCAGTGTGTGCCTTCATTGTCGAAGTTGATGGAACTTTATGTACTTTCTCTGCTGTTACTGCTTGACCAAGTTCCTAGAGAGCGAAACTAACGTTTTCTTCCTGGTAGCCGCTGAGAGGCTAGCGAGTCTGCGCACTAATCCGGTACACCAACAATTTCTTATACAAGTTGAACTGATAGATCTACCCATCTCAGCTTATCCAACCCGGAAATTATCACAGTGAGAGTGCTTCTTTACACACTTGGCACCACTGCTGGTCATCTCTCTCTCTCTCTTAACACTTGACTGATGAAACTTGCGAACTACTACTTACATGACGTATACACTACTTGTATGTGAATGTGTACACACATTCTTCTCAGTTTTCTTCAATAGATCTTAATAGTTTATGCCCTTGTATTGTTTCCTTTCAAATACCATGGAAAGGTGGGATAGAATCCTTCTTCAGTAAGCTATGCGTGCAGTAGAGGCGACCATGATTCCAGAAACAAGGTGATAATAATCCCATCTTCTATCTCAGTTACTAAAAAAAAAAAAAAAAAGAAAAAAAAAAAATGGAGTATGAAATGAGGGAACACAAGTGGATTTTAGAATTTGTCGTGTTGTTGGGGGTGTGAGCAAGGTAACATTTGACGTGTTATACGTATGGCTAAAAACAGGTGTACATACAAAGGTGTACTTGCATACATGGAGGTTTACACAAGGGCGTATTTGTATACATGGAGGTTTACACAGAAGTGTACTTGTATACAAAGAGGTTTACACAAAGGTGTACATACAGATGTGTAAATAAACACACAGGTGTACAACACGAAGGTGTAGA
>NC_091310.1:19316596-19329096 GCF_038502225.1 Cherax quadricarinatus
AATGTATGTATTGTTTATATGAATACATGTATGTATATAAGTATGTATTAATGTAGTATATATGACGGCAACATTTATATATGTATATACGAATGGAACATTTAACTATGTATAAACGTCCACATGCATACCTGTACATGTGTATTCATATGTATATACCAACTTGTGCATATATACTATGTCCATCACTACAACCACCACCATGACTACCACCATCACCATGACTACCAAAACCACCACCATGACTACCACCATCACCATGACTACCATCACCATGACTACCATCACCATGACTACCATCACCATGACTACCATCACCATGACTACCATCACCATGACTACCATCACCATGACTACCATCACCATGACTACCATCACCATGACTACCATCACCACCATCATCATGACTACCATCACCATGACTACCATCACCATGACTACCACCATCACCATGACTACCACCATCACCATGACTACCATCACCATGACTACCACCACCACCACCATGACTACCACCACCATGACTACTACCATCACCATGACTACCACCACCACCATGACTACCACCATCACTACCACCACCACCACCATGACTACCACCACCATGACTACCACCATCACCATGACTACCACCATCACCATGACTACCACCACCATCACCATGACTACCAACACCACCATGACTACCACCACCACCACCATGACTACCACCACCACCATTATTACCACCATCACTCGGCGATACCTGATACTGTGAAGCCAATCAGAAGAGGATCTTTAAAGTATTAATATTGGTAGAATTACCGACAATATGTTAAATAAAAGGACACAAATGCAACTAATGTAAAATTTTATTGTGGCAACGTTTCGCTCTCCAGGAGCTTTATCAAGCCGTTAAAAATAATACAGGGACACTGAGGGTATATATAGGCTTCGAGTGAGGTGTAATACTAGTGGTAGTAGTAGTAGTAGTAATATTAGTTGTTGTAGTAGTGGTAATACAATATGATAGAACAATCAACTTGCTCATTGTATTACCACTACTACAACAACTAATATTACTACTACTACTACTACTACTACCATTAGTATTACACCTCACTCTAAGCCTGTATATACGCTCTATGTCTCTGTATTGTTTGTAACGGCTTGATAAAGCTCCTGGAGACCGAAACGTTGCCACAATAAAATTTTACATTAGTTGCATTTATGTCCTTTTACTTAACATCTTTAAAGTAATCTCGTGGATATAAATTTCGGGAACGGTCTATATAAACTCAAGCAGAGAACTCCTGCAAATGTTGACTGTTTCACAAACCTTCACTTTATCCAATCACCTTCAAATCTGAAGCTTTTGGTATGTATGTATGTTTGTATGTGTATGTATGTATATATATGTATATATATATATATATATATATATATATATATATATATATATATATATATATATATATATATATATATATATATATATATATATATATATATATATATGTCGTTCCGAATAGGCAGAACTTGCGAAATTGGCTTAAATAGCAACGCTCATCTTGCCATATAGGACAAGTGAAAATTTGTGTATGCAATAATTTCGCCAAAATCATTCTGAACCTAACGAAAAAAATATATTTCACTGTGTTTGTTTAGTATTAAATTATTGTAAACAAATCTAAAATATATTTAGTTGGGTTAGGCTAAAATAAATTGAGCTTGTTATAATAAGGTTAGGTAAGTTTTCTAAGTTCGTTTTGGTGCAAAATTATAAATTTTTACATCAACATTAATGAAAAAAATATATATCTTTAAACGTATAAGAGAAAATTTTAGAAAGGACTTAATTTTAAATGAGTTCTTGCTAATTGACCAGTTTTACATATTCGGCACGACATATATATATATATATATATATATATATATATATATATATATATATATATATATATATATATACACCTCTCAGTCTATAAAGTTTATAAAGGCTTCAAAATATTCTAAATATACGAAAACAAATCTGCACATCGACACTCGCTCAAAACAACAAGAAAGTGCAACACGAGATGTTACAAAAACTAAACAAGCAATAAAAACATTGGAAAACTTAATCAGCAAAACAACCAATGTAAACAGCAGAGCTAACGCAAGAACAAACAGCAGAGCTAACGCAAGAGCAAACAGCAGAGCTAACGCAAGAACAAACAGCAGAGCTAACGCAAGAACAAACAGCAGAGCTAACGCAAGAACAAACAGCAGAGCTAACGCAAGAGCAAACAGCAGAGCTAACGCAAGAACAAACAGCAGAGCTAACGCAAGAGCAAACAGCAGAGCTAACGCAAGAACAAACAGCAGAGCTAACGCAAGAGCAAACAGCAGAGCTAACGCAAGAACAAACAGCAGAGCTAACGCAAGAACAAACAGCAGAGCTAACGCAAGAGCAAACAGCAGAGCTAACGCAAGAACAAACAGCAAACCTAACGCAAGAACAAACAGCAGAGCTAACGCAAGAGCAAACAGCAGAGCTAACGCAAGAGCAAACATCTGAGCTAACGCAAGAGCAAACAGCAGAGCTAACGCAAGAGCAAACAGCAGATCTAACGCAAGAACAAACAGCAGAGCTAACGCAAGAGCAAACATCTGAGCTAACGCAAGAGCAAACAGCAGAGCTAACGCAAGAGCAAACAGCAGAGCTAACGCAAGAGCAAACAGCAGAGCTAACGCAAGAACAAACATCTGAGCTAACGCAAGAGCAAACAGCAGAGCTAACGCAAGAGCAAACAGCAGAGCTAACGCAAGAGCAAACATCTGAGCTAACGCAAGAGCAAACAGCAGAGCTAACGCAAGAGCAAACAGCAGATCTAACGCAAGAACAAACAGCAGAGCTAACGCAAGAGCAAACATCTGAGCTAACGCAAGAGCAAACAGCAGAGCTAACGCAAGAGCAAACAGCAGAGCTAACGCAAGAGCAAACAGCAGAGCTAACGCAAGAACAAACATCTGAGCTAACGCAAGAGCAAACAGCAGAGCTAACGCAAGAGCAAACAGCAGAGCTAACGCAAGAGCAAACAGCAGAGCTAACGCAAGAGCAAACAGCAGAGCTAACGCAAGAGCAAACAGCAGAGCTAACGCAAGAACGAACAGCAGAGCTAACGCAAGAGCAAACATCTGAGCTAACGCAAGAGCAAACAGCAGAGCTAACGCAAGAGCAAACAGCAGAGCTAACGCAAGAGCAAACAGCAGAGCTAACCCAAGAACAAACATCTGAGCTAACGCAAGAGCAAACAGCAGAGCTAACGCAAGAGCAAACAGCAGAGCTAACGCAAGAGCAAACATCTGAGCTAACGCAAGAGCAAACATCTGAGCTAACGCAAGAGCAAACAGCAGAGCTAACGCAAGAGCAAACATCTGAGCTAACGCAAGAGCAAACAGCAGAGCTAACGCAAGAGCAAACAGCAGAGCTAACGCAAGAGCAAACAGCAGAGCTAACGCAAGAACAAACATCTGAGCTAACGCAAGAGCAAACATCTGAGCTAACGCAAGAACAAACAGCAGAGCTAACGCAAGAGCAAACATCTGAGCTAACGCAAGAGCAAACAGCAGAGCTAACGCAAGAGCAATCAGCAGAGCTAACGCAAGAACAAACAGCAGAGCTAACGCAAGAACAAACATCTGAGCTAACGCAAGAGCAAACAGCAGAGCTAACGCAAGAGCAAACAGCAGAGCTAACGCAAGAGCAAACAGCAGAGCTAACGCAAGAACAAACAGCAGAGCTAACTCAAGAGCAAACAGCAGAGCTAACGCAAGAACAAACAGCAGAGCTAACTCAAGAGCAAACATCTGAGCTAACGCAAGAGCAAACAGCAGAGCTAACGCAAGAGCAAACAGCAGAGCTAACGCAAGAGCAAACAGCAGAGCTAACGCAAGAACAAACAGCAGAGCTAACGCAAGAACAAACAGCAGAGCTAACGCAAGAACAAACAGCAGAGCTAACGCAAGAGCAAACAGCAGAGCTAACGCAAGAACAAACAGCAGAGCTAACGCAAGAACAAACAGCAGAGCTAACGCAAGAGCAAACAGCAGAGCTAACGCAAGAGCAAACAGCAGAGCTAACGCAAGAACAAACAGCAGAGCTAACGCAAGAGCAAACAGCAGAGCTAACGCAAGAACAAACAGCAGAGCTAACGCAAGAACAAACAGCAGAGCTAACGCAAGAGCAAACAGCAGAGCTAACGCAAGAACAAACAGCAGAGCTAATGCAAGAGGAAACAGCAGAGCTAACGCAAGAGCAAACAGCAGAGCTAACGCAAGAAACAGAAGAGCTAACGCAAGAGCAAACAGCAGAGCTAACGCAAGAACAAACAGCAGAGCTAACGCAAGAGCAAACAGCAGAGCTAACGCAAGAGCAAACAGCAGAGCTAACGCAAGAACAAACAGCAGAGCTAACGCAAGAACAAACAGCAGAGCTAACGCAAGAACAAACAGCAGAGCTAACGCAAGAGCAAACAGCAGAGCTAACGCAAGAACAAACAGCAGAGCTAACGCAAGAGCAAACAGCAGAGCTAACGCAAGAACAAACAGCAGAGCTAACGCAAGAGCAAACAGCAAACCTAACGCAAGAACAAACAGCAGAGCTAACGCAAGAGCAAACAGCAGAGCTAACGCAAGAACAAACAGCAGAGCTAACGCAAGAACAAACAGCAGAGCTAACGCAAGAACAAACAGCAGAGCTAACGCAAGAGCAAACAGCAGAGCTAACGCAAGAACAAACAGCAGAGCTAACGCAAGAGCAAACAGCAGAGCTAACGCAAGAACAAACAGAAGAGCTAACGCAAGAACAAACAGCAGAGCTAATGCAAGAGCAAACCCACAGCTAATCGAAGAGGGGAAAATAAGCGCCATCTTGAGGTCTCCCAGCAGACTGAAAGCACATCTCTCCTCCGTTAAATGGGTCTAGAAAATGCTGTGAGCGTTCACATCCCACGTCCTCCCTGAGACACAGTTTTCACTGGATGCCACAGAGAATCCAATCACATTCGAGCCACAGAGAATCCTGTCACACTCACTCTAGATCTAGAGTATCCAATCACGCCCACGCCACAGAGAATCCAATCACTCACGCCACATAGAATCCAATCGCACTCACGCCACAGAAAAACAAATCATACTCACCCCAAAGAGCACCCAATTATACACACCTCTAAAACCAATCATACACACCTCAGAAACCAATCATACACACTCCAGAGAGAAACCAATCATACACACCCCAAAGATAAGCCAACCCTACATACACGAGATAAATCAATCATACACACCCCAAAGAAACCAATCACACACACCCCAGAAAGAAACCAATCATACACACCCCAGAGAGAAACCAATCATACATACCCCAAAGACAAGCCAACCATACACACACCAGAGATAAACCAATCATACACACCCCACAGAAACATATAATACACACCCCAGAGATAAACGAATCATACACATTCTAGAGAGAAACCAATCATACACACCCCAGAAAGAAATCAATCATACACACACCAGGGAGAAACCAATCATACCCCAGGGAAAAACCAAACAAGCACACCCCAGAGAGAAACCAATTATACACACCCCACAGAAACCATCATACACACCCCACAGAAACCAATCATACACACCCCAGAGAAACCTATCATACCCACCCCAGAGAGAAACCAATCATGCACTACCCAGAGAAATCAATAATATTCATTCCAGAGAGAAACCAATCATACTAATCCCAGAGTGAAACCAATCATACTAATCCCAGAGAGAAACCAATCATACACACCCCAGAGAGAAACCAATCACACGCACCTGCGTCATATCGATGCTTGAGAGTTTAAAGAACAATGACAAAAATAACATTCTCACGCATGATAACTTAACGGATGATACTTCCTTTGGTATACTTATTTGCAATTATTGGTATACTCGTCATCATAGGTATGTTCTCCTGCATATACGTATATACGTATATGCGTATATACGTATGTATACGTATACACGTATACATAATTGTAGTTTCATTCACTCCTGTTTTCATAGGCACACACACACACACACACGCGAGTATTAGTACACTTAGATGTGTACAGTGAGTCAGCTTCAGGAGAACATTTTATTTCAATATTACACAAGGAAGGCTTGTCTCTAATGGTGTAGAAAAACTACACTGTTGCCAGCTCACTGGTATTGCAGCCAGGAGGAGGCTAGAGACAGTGAAAATATGTCTGAGGGCGATGTGTGGTGTGAATATTATGCAAAGAATTCGAAGGGCAGAAATTAGAAATGGTGTGGGGATTAATAAATGTAAAAAACTCGGAGGGCTGAGGAGGATTGTTAGGGTTACCCGTGAGTTATGTTAGTGGTTCTGGTGAGTATCTTTCCTTTGGATTGGTCCTAAACCTGAGCTCGCAAGCTGGAAAGGAACTATTTAAGGATTAAGAACTATTAAGAACAGCATAAGAAAGTAACGTGTAAAACAGGTTCCTATTGTATATTCATTAGGACGATAGTGCCTCCCTGGAAGGCTGACTGCTATCATACTACCTTCGTAATTTGGGTGCTCCGGGAGAATGGGCCAGAACAGGATGAC
Source organism: Cherax quadricarinatus (assembly GCF_038502225.1). Classification (NCBI taxonomy): domain Eukaryota; kingdom Metazoa; phylum Arthropoda; class Malacostraca; order Decapoda; family Parastacidae; genus Cherax; species Cherax quadricarinatus. Next base: position 19,323,216 of record NC_091310.1, read on the forward strand.
CGAGAGGGTCTATAGTTATATAGTTATATATATATATATATATATATATATATATATATATATATATATATATATATATATATATATATATATATATATATAGTTCCTTGATAATGTGAGTAGTCACGAAAGCGCTTGGAATTTCTCTATTCTTTCAGAGTGGTTGTTTTGCATATTCTGAAATCACCTGTTTACTGTGATCTTATTGCATATATATATATATATATATATATATATATATATATATATATATATATATATATATATATATATATATATATATATATATATATATATATATATATATATATATATATATTTACGCATACATTATTCATTACAAGGATTGGTGGAGACTTCATCCTCCGTTCAGTAATCGTGAGAGAGTCACTATCTCACTGGCTCACCCTCCCCAACTAACAGTCAGCTGAATTGCTTCAAAACTACAATATGCTTGTCAGATTAAAGAAGACAGACATTATAGGTGACCCAAATTTGATCAGCAGTAACCCACATTCCATTCTTTCTCTTATTAAGAGAACATCTTAGTCTAAAGTGGAAAGCATATACATATAATGAATGTGGTTTTGTGGTTTTTGTCGTGTAAATCTGTGTAAGGATGGGTTTTAGTGTTCTCCCTCTCTACACGGTGTTCTAGACGCATTCCACTTTAGACTAAAATATTCTTTTTATCTGTGTGTGTGTGTGTATATATATGCATATATATATATTATTTTATTATCACACTGACCGATTCCCACCAAGGCAGGGTGGCCCAAAAAAGAAAAACTTTCACCATCATTCACTCCATCACTGTCTTGCCAGAAGGGTGCTTTACACTACAGTTTTTAAACTGCAATATTAACACCCCTCCTTCAGAGTGCAGGCACTGTACTTCCCAACTCCAGGACTCAAGTCCGGCCTGCCGGTTTCCCTGAACCCCTTCATAAATGTTACTTTGCTCACACTCCAACAGCACGTCAAGTGTGTGTATATATATGTATATATATATATATATATATATATATATATATATATATATATATATATATATATATATATACATATATATATATATATATATATATATATATATATATATATATATATATATATATATATATATATATATATATATGTCGTGCCGAATAACTGACCAGTTTTACATATATATATATCTATATATATATATATATATATATATATATATATATATATATATATATATATATATATATATATATATATATATATATATATATATGTCGTGCCGAATAACTGACCAGTTTTACATATATATATCTATATATATATATATATATATATATATAGATATATATATATATATATATATATATATATATATATATATATATATATATATGCAATAAGATCACAGTAAACAGGTGATTTCAGAATATGCAAAACAACCACTCTGAAAGAATAGAGAAATTCCAAGCGCTTTCGTGACTACTCACATTATCAAGGAACTATGAAAGTAAAGCATCCAAGGAAGCTATATAAGGGGTCTGGTCGGCACCTCACTATCAGATCCCACAACGGTTTAAACACGTGACGCGCGGCGAGCCAACTTGGAAAGGTCCTTGGCACAACTCACCCCACAAACTATTCTACCCAAGAAATAAGAAATTTTAAAGATTATTTGTCCAGTGTATTATTAAATTCTTCCCAAATTCTATTAATTATAAATGGATCTAATTTATATAAACCAAAGGAAATATTCATATTATTGTCAAAACTGCTTTTTATGAAACAAGATTCAATTATATTCCTGTCGACCATGGACTTGCTTGATACTACTTTCTCAACTTTTTGAAAATCAATTGGATGGTTAAAATCTCTTACATGAATAAATAGAGCATTGGAATCTTGTCCAGTTCTAATGCTATATTTATGTTGTTTTAATCTTAGTTCGAGATTTTTACCAGTTTGACCGTAATAAACTTTATCGCAAATTTTACAAGGAATCTTATAGACACATCCATCAGCATTTTGGGGGGAATTCTTTATCAAAAGTTTTTTTACTGTATCGAGATTTTTGAATACAACTTTAATATTAAAAGTCTTAAGAAGAGAAGGCATATCAACCAAGTTTTCATGGTAAGGGAGAACCAACATATTTTTATTTGAATAAGGCTGGTTGTCCCTTTTTGGATTGTATAAAGTATTTCTGGCAACTTTAAAAGATTTATCAATTACATTTCTTGGGTATTTTAAATCATTACCTATTTTATAAATTTTCGATATTTCCTCATCTATGAACTCAGGACTACAAATTCGTAAAGCTCTCAGAAACATTGATGAGAAAACAGACAGTTTGACTCTATCTTGATGCGAGGAATAATAGTGGACATAGGAACAGTTATTAGTAGGTTTTCTGTAAATTTTAAATTTGAATTCATTATTACCCTTAATAATTAAAACATCTAGAAAAGGCAATGAGTTATTTTCTTCAAACTCAACAGAAAAGTTTATTGAATGGGCTAAGCTATTTAATTTTCCAAGGAAATGGTGTATATCTACATTTTTGGGCATAAGACACAAAATATCATCAACATATCTGAACCATTTAGCTCTATTAGGGAGGATTGTGTTAAGTAACCTTGTTTCAAAAAATTCCATGTATAGGTTACTAAGAACAGGTGAAAGAGGATTTCCCATTGCCATACCAAACTTCTGAGTGTAAAATTTATCATTAAATACAAATTTTGCATCAACAATGCAAAGTTTAATAAGTTTAATGATAGTAGGAACTGGCAATGGTAAATCATAGTTAACGAGTTCTTCAGATAAGAAACTTAATAAATCATCAACAGGAACTTTCGTAAACAAGGAAGTAACATCAAAACTAACCATGTTAAAATCATTTAGGTCAGTCAAGGAGCTTAATTTATCAACCAAGTCTATGTTGTTTTTAACATTAAAGTTAGAAATTTTGCCAACAATAGGGCTCAAAATATCAACAAGCCATTTGGATAATTTATATGAAACTGACCCTATGGAGCTAATAATTGGTCTGACTGGATTCCCTGGTTTGTGTGTTTTTATTAGTCCATACATGTAAGGCAAAGATGGATTAGTGGAAGTAAATTGTTTGACTAATTCATCTTTGCCTTTCAGTAGAAGTTTTATTGAAAAAATGAATAATCTCTTAGATGATACTGAAACCTATTCTAAACTTAGGAAAAATCCCCTAGAAACCGTTAACAGCAATTTCAATAAAACAATAAAACTTCTACTGAAAGGCAAAGATGAATTAGTCAAACAAGGTTACTTAACACAATCCTCCCTAATAGAGCTAAATGGTTCAGATATGTTGATGATATTTTGTGTCTTATGCCCAAAAATGTAGATATACACCATTTCCTTGGAAAATTAAATAGCTTAGCCCATTCAATAAACTTTTCTGTTGAGTTTGAAGAAAATAACTCATTGCCTTTTCTAGATGTTTTAATTATTAAGGGTAATAATGAATTCAAATTTAAAATTTACAGAAAACCTACTAATAACTGTTTCTATGTCCACTATTATTCCTCGCATCAAGATAGAGTCAAACTGTCTGTTTTCTCATCAATGTTTCTGAGAGCTTTACGAATTTGTAGTCCTGAGTTCATAGATGAGGAAATATCGAAAATTTATGAAAAAGGTAATGATTTAAAATACCCAAGAAATGTAATTGATAAATCTTTTAAAGTTGCCAGAAATACTTTATACAATCCAAAAAGGGACAACCAGCCTTATTCAAATAAAAATATGTTGGTTCTCCCTTACCATGAAAACTTGGTTGATATGCCTTCTCTTCTTAAGACTTTTAATATTAAAGTTGTATTCAAAAATCTCGATACAGTAAAAAAACTTTTGATAAAGAATTCCCCCCAAAATGCTGATGGATGTGTCTATAAGATTCCTTGTAAAATTTGCGATAAAGTTTATTACGGTCAAACTGGTAAAAATCTCGAACTAAGATTAAAACAACATAAATATAGCATTAGAACTGGACAAGATTCCAATGCTCTATTTATTCATGTAAGAGATTTTAACCATCCAATTGATTTTCAAAAAGTTGAGAAAGTAGTATCAAGCAAGTCCATGGTCGACAGGAATATAATTGAATCTTGTTTCATAAAAAGCAGTTTTGACAATAATATGAATATTTCCTTTGGTTTATATAAATTAGATCCATTTATAATTAATAGAATTTGGGAAGAATTTAATAATACACTGGACAAATAATCTTTAAAATTTCTTATTTCTTGGGTAGAATAGTTTGTGGGGTGAGTTGTGCCAAGGACCTTTCCAAGTTGGCTCGCCGCGCGTCACGTGTTTAAACCGTTGTGGGATCTGATAGTGAGGTGCCGACCAGACCCCTTATATAGCTTCCTTGGATGCTTTACTTTCATAGTTCCTTGATAATGTGAGTAGTCACGAAAGCGCTTGGAATTTCTCTATTCTTTCAGAGTGGTTGTTTTGCATATATATATATATATATATATATATATATATATATATATATATATATATATATATATATATATATATATATATATATATATATGTTATCACACTGGCCGATTCCCACCAAGGCAGGGTGGCCCGAAAAAGAAAAACTTTCACCATCATTCACTCCATCACTGTCTTGCCAGAAGGGTGCTTTACACTTCAGTTTTTAAACTGCAATATTAACACCCCTCCTTCAGAGTGCAGGCACTGTACTTCCCATCTCCAGGACTCAAGTCCGGCCTGCCGGTTTCCCTGAACCCCTTCATAAATGTTACTTTGCTCACACTCCAACAGCACGTCAAGTATTAAAAACCATTTGTCTCCATTCATTCCTATCAAACACGCTCACGCATGCCTGCTGGAAGTCCAAGCCCCTCGCACACAAAACCTCCTTTACCCCCTCCCTCCAACCTTTCCTAGGCCGACCCCTACCCCGCCTTCCTTCCACTACAGACTGATACACTCTTGAAGTTATTCTGTTTCGCTCCATTCTCTCCACATGTCCGAACCACCTCAACAACCCTTCCTCAGCCCTCTGGAGAACAGTTTTGGTAATCCCGCACCTCCTCCTAACTTCCAAACTACGAATTCTCTGCATTATATTCACACCACACATTGCTCTCAGACATGACATCTCCACTGCCTCCAGCCTTCTCCTCGCTGCAACATTCATCACCCATGCTTCACACCCATATAAGAGCGTTGGTAAAACTATACTCTCATACATTCCTCTCTTTGCCTCCAAGGACAAAGTTCTTTGTCTCCACAGACTCCTAAGTGTATTTCGTGCCGAATATGTAAAACTGGCCAATTAGCAAGAACTCATTTAAAATTAAGTCCTTTCTGAAATTTTCTCTTGTACGTTTAAAGATATATTTTTTTCATTAATGTTGACGTAAAAGTTTATAATTTTGCACCAAAAGAATCTTAGAAAAATTACCTAACCTTATTATAACAAGAACAATATATTTTAGCCTAACCCAACTAAATATAATTTAGATTTGTTTACAATAATTTAATACTAAACAAACATAGTGAAATATATTTTTTTTCGTTAGGTTCAGAATGATTTTGGCGAAATTATTGCATACACAAATTTTCACTTGTCCTATATGGCAAGATGAACGTTGCTATTTAAGCCAAGATCGCAAGTACTGCCTATTCGGCACGCACGACATATATATATATATATATATATATATATATATATATATATATATATATATATATATATATATATATATATATATATATATATATACACATAAACTTGCGAATAAGGCAAGCGAAAATTTGTGTATGTAATAATTTCGCAAAAATCATTATGTACCTAACGAAAAAAATATTATTCATTGTGTTT
>NC_091310.1:19334096-19349096 GCF_038502225.1 Cherax quadricarinatus
AACGCTTTATCTCAACTGCACCCGCTATCTCCATCCCATTCCCTACTTCAGCCTCACCCACACCCCTTCCTCCACTTCACACACACCTTCCTACCGTTCTCTTCCCTGTTCCCTGAACCCCACTCAGCCCATATTCAATACGCTTATACAATCTAAAAAAAATAAAAGATTTATTCAATTTTGAAAATGATGTCTATAAAAAATATAGAAATGTAGAAATAGTAATTCAACTTAAAGATAGTATATTTATTAAAGCAAAATCATTCTCTTTTTCCCCATTTTCACTCTCACTTGCCTTTCATAGAAACATGTCTAGCTTTAGTTCCCATAATGTAACTTACATACAGAATAAGGCAGTCGCACACTGCGAGTGTAGCTAATTCTTTTGAATTAAAACAATTCTCTCTCTCTCTCTTTCCCTCCTCTACACCTACGTATCTATCCCCATAACTTTTTTTCTCTGTGCTCCTCTCCTTCCATATGTCTCTTCTCGTCCGTCCCTCCCTCTCCCTTCTGTCAACTTACACATCTCTCTTCCCTCCCTCTTTTCCATCTATGTATCTCTCCCTCCCTCCCGTGCATCGCCCTCCTGTAGACTTCCTGCTGAAGCCCCACACAGTGGCTGCCTCTGCTGTAGTCTAGGTAAGCTGAGCCTCAGGTTATCTCCAGAAAGAACACACTGTGACCTGTATGTAATGCTGGAACCCACAGGTGTGTTGATACGCACGTGTAGTGCCCAGGGGTTACACAGGTCTCGAGACACAAAGGTGTAAATAATCTGACTATGGGGATGTTTCTTGATATAAAGTTAATGAGAAGGATAACAGCGAAAGAGGTTAAATATCCTCCAGGGTGACCGTGAAAGGAGATAAAAAAAAAAGCTGGTCGCATAAATGGCTCTTGGAATTCAAGTAAATGCAAGGTAATGAAGATCGCAAACAATGATGATAAAGACAAGAAATAAAGTACAGCGTAAGGCAGAAAACTGAATGTAGCAGAGAAAGAACTTTATTGTCTAACCAAAACACGACTTCTAACAATGGGCTCAAGATGGAGAAATTTGGGTTTTAAAAAAAACTGGTTTGGCAATAGAGTTGTGGATGAGTGTAACAAACTGCCGAGTAGCGCTAGTGAATGGCGAGCTTTGAGTGGCTTTAAAAATATGTTGGAGAGGTACATGAATGGGTGTGAGTGGGTAGCATGAAAGATACGTGAAGGATGCTTTCGGTGGTCATTGCGTACGTGGCCATAAGGCTTATACAGCGCTGCAAGGTTTGATCAATCAATCTGTCACTACTGATCACACGCAGTCCGTCGCACAAATAACAGTCCGGCTGGTCAGGAACTGATTTATGGGGCTTGACCAGTTCCCTCTTATGCATGAAGAGAGGGCGTTAAAGAATCGGAGACCTCTGACACTCAATGAATTCTCTCCTGGTGTACTCGTCTTGCCCTTGCTGTTTATTCGGGGTACTGTACACCGTCTGCCAAGTCTCTTGCTTTCACACGAAGTGATTCCAATGTGCAGGCTTCGGACCAGTCCCTCCAGGATTTTCCAGGTGTAAATTATGATGTACCTTTCTCACCTACGTTCCAAGGAATACAACTAAAGTGACTTTATACATTCCCAGTAATTCAGATGTTTGATTTAGTGTATACGGGCAATGAATGGTTTCAGTACGTTTTCTAGTTCGGCAATCTCACCTGTCTTGAAGGGCGCTGTTGGCATACAGCAATATTCTAGTCTGGAGACAAGGCGTGACTTAAAGAGTATCATCATTGGTTCAACATCTCTTGTCTTGAAACTTCTAGTTATCTAGCCTATCATTTCCCTTGCCTCAGCAGCCTCCCGAGGAACAATTTTAGATCGACGGCGGTTATAGCGTCTTCCCAGTATATCTGTTTATGGTCACTATTTATTTGGTCTCAGTTGATGCACTTCTTGTTGAAAACTGAATTTGTTGAATCCGCCCTCATGTCCGAGAGCATTTTTCTGTCCCACGCCGCTGTGCACACAGGTCCGATCCTCGGTTATGTCGTGGTCTGGGTTAGCAGTCTTCCATACCCCTATGCCCCGGACTAGGTTCTCATTCCCTATCTAGCTGGCTTATGAAGAATTTACTGTACAGGTTTAATAATTATGTCGTATAAAACTGTTCTTTCAAACTAGCTCCAGGAACACTCGGCAATTACAGTCCTTGAATTGCATAGCAGCAGGATATTTAGGGATGGGAATGATAGGTTATCAAGAAAATGCTCGATCGCTAATAACTAGTCCTTAAACTGCTGGGGCGTGGTATCCAGTACTTTATACACAAGCACAACAATTAGACTCTTGTTTTCGATTTTAACTGCCAAAATTTCGATTCTATCATTAGTGATGTTCAAGAGCTCAGTGTATATGTGTGACTCTTTAACATACAGACCGACTTTCCCCCTTGATGCCTGTTTTTCCGGCTGCATCTAAATAAGTTGTACCCAGGAACCCGTATTTCATTATCAAAATAGTTTTGTATGTGAGTCTCTGTAAAAGCTGCAAACATTGCATTTGACTCCTTGAGAAGACCACTGATAAACGGTAGTTTAACGTTCTTCCTCGGTTTGAGGTCTTGTACATTTGTAAACCCTAAAGATTATACTTCGCTAGTTGCTGAGTTGGTATCCTTGTTGGTTGGACTTAGTATCGGGGGCTCTGGTGAGTCCCCTACTAGCTTTGACTCTTATCCAGTATGGCTCCTAAGTGGTGGAACAAACATAGCATCAAAGTGGTGATGCATACATGACTTCTAAGTGGTGAAACATACATGGCTCCTAAATGGTGATACATATATGGCTCTTATACGGCGAAACATACATGGCTTCTCTTCGTCAATCTTTTCAGCTTCGTGTCACTAAAATATCCCTGAGGGTTGTAATATTATTGTACTTGAGGCTTTATATATGCCTCATACACTTCATGAGTTAGACCTGCCTAGCATGAGCCAGTAGACCTGCTGCAGCGCTCTTCCTTTCTTATCCTCTTATATAACAATCAGGAAAAATATTTCTCCAGATATAACATAGGCGAAACTTGCAAATCTTAAAAGAGCATTCAGGATCCTAATAAAGAACAATTTATGCCACTAAACACTACATAAAACCGTCCTAATAAAATATGTGCAAAAGCTAGACAACGTCCTGAGGTTTTTCAAAAAGTCTTATCCCAGAGCTGAGAGGAACAAGATACCCGAAGAAACTTGTATATAAATATGAAGACCCTGGAAGAAAGGAGAGAGAGAGAGAGAGAGAGAGAGAGAGAGAGAGAGAGAGAGAGAGAGAGAGAGAGAGAGAGAGAGAGAGAGAGAGAGAGAGAGAGAGAGAGAGAGAGAGAGAGGAAGAATATCATCATGACATATAAAATCTTGAAAGACATCAACACGGTAGCAAAAACGAACTGCTGCAGAAGAGAGGACCAGTAACAAGGACACACAGATAAAACATAGAGACAAATAAACAATAGGAGTGTTATACAATATTTCTTAAGTCTCAGGGAGACTCGAGTGGAATAAGAAAGTCGAGGTGAAGGTGGCAGCTCCCTCCATTCACAGCCATGAGAGTAGGTATGGCACAGCCCAGGAGAAGTTAGTGTGGTAGATGATGGTCCAGCCAATACATGAAGCGGTAATCCTGCCTTCCCTTTCTCTCTTCCCTGTCTGCCCTTCTCCCTGACTACTCTTCCCGTCCTCAATTTTTAAACCCTTCTCCCATCCTCCCCACAGTGATGAGTCAGTCTCGGCCTAACATGCTTCCCAATTTGGAGATGAAAGCTGTAAAATACATGTATCCCAGAATATTTCTCTTGTTCCATATACTCCTAGTGTCTTGCATTGTTTGTTTGTGCTACACGAAGTATTGTAATAACAGGAACTCACCTCAAGAAATTGTTATGCCTATGCTGTATACAACTCTCTCTCTCTCTCTCTCTTTCTGAATGATGTCAATAGCTATTTTCTGGCTGTTCACCCTGTTGAACCAGGTGAAGAAACTTGACAACAGTGACCTTGTACACAGGAGTAAGATAACTCGCATCCCTCTACTGATAAAGACTGCTGAAGTTATAGGCCACGCCATGTAACTAATTTACTATCCTTACCTGGTCATGTTTCTTATCCAGAAGTCGGAAATGGAGAGTAAGCCATTCAAAAGAAACAGGTGTACCATCCAAAATAGAGGTACAGACAGAAGGAGGCTGCATACTAGTGCCTGGTATAGTGTTTTGTAGCCAGTCAACATTACTGCGGAGTGATAGGTGTCTTGCGATCATTCTCACTACATATCCAGCAGCAACAACATGTTGGCAAGTAACTATCATTAATTATTGTCTCTCAGGAGCAAAAGTAACCTGCCAACACCAGCCCTCAGGCAGATACAGCTGCAGCATAGTGACTGCTGTGCTGCAGGCCAGACGCCATCTAATTTCATTCTCTCTCTCTCTCTCTCTCTCAGACACACATGTTCAAACTAAATGTAAATTATGTGATAAGGCATATGGTCACTGTCTTGAACACAATGTGCTTAATTGTCCATTTATTGAGGAATACATTCAAGTCAATTCAATTCAAGTTTATTCTCTATAAGGGTTACAGTGTGGGGTTTACAGGTTTTGGGTATTGTGTGGTTTACATGTTATAAAATACTAATTACAGAGGGGGGCCACTAGGACACCTAGCATGGCTAGGCATTTCGGGCAGACTTAGATTAATTCTTAACATTAAATCCTTACAGATTATGGTATTAAGGCTAAGTGACTACATCATAATTTGTGAGTTTAGCAATGTGAATGCTTTTGTTTTGGCACAATACAAAGTGTCTATATTGGAGTATCATAGGCAAACTTATGACTAGTTAGGATTTATTATTTTAAGATTAAGATTAGTATTTCTGGGTCAAGATATCTTATTATGAAAATAAGATACCAGATATGCTAAGCAAATTTCCTAAATTTGCTTGGAACAGATAAGTGAACTACAGATATGTAGATATAAATCCATATGTATTCCTGTTAACCCTTTGGGGCCTATTTCCTAGGCCTTTTGTGTATCCATATGCTCTTGCGCTACCGTCCACAGGATGGATGTGGGGTGCACAATAAACTAACCATTTCGGTGGCAAAATCTAATCTAATCTATCTCCCTCCTGCTCCTACGTATTCTCAGCTCCCACGATGAGGTTGGTACATACAACACAAACCAACAGTTGACGAGAGAGCAGTCTGGCGCCCACGTCAACACGTCCTCCTTCCGGCCCCCTCGGCACAGAGGTGTTGGGTGCTTGGGTAGGGATATGGGAAGGGCAGGAGGATGAGGGAGGGTGGGGGGCAGGAGGGTGAGGGAAGGAAGAATGAGGAGGGAAGGGGGAGAGTGGAGGGTAGGAGGAGGGAAAAGGGAGGCTGTGGAGGAAAAGGAGTGTTTAGGGAAGGGGGAGTGTGGAGGACAGTTAAAGGGGAGGTGATAGAAAAGAACACACGTAATGTGAGCATCAGAGAGGCATTTTTTATGGTGCAAATATGGATATATCAGCAGTGTGCTGTTGCACTATTCTGACAGTTACACACTGGGAACAAAAGCTAACTGTGTTTTCTCATATTCCGTCACACAGGATGGGTTACACATCAGCAGAGCTGTAGTTACTATTACTTGGGAATTTCCAGGATAGTCTATCCCCCCCCCACACACACACCAGAAAAGAATTTCTTAGATACAACATCACTAAGCAGGCAAAAATACAAAGTCAAAAGCGTCCTGATGGAGCCACTATGCTACCCTGGAAGGATGGAAAGCAATTGTCTGGGACTACACCTGTGCTGCCACATTGGCAGACACCTACTTGCCATACTCCGTAGCTGAAGAGGGTGGAACTGCCAGCCACAGAGACACCCAGAAGACCCGCAAATATGAAGACCTACCCCCTTGTTATAACTTCATCCCAATAGTGTCAGAGACCCTTGGAGCATGGGGCAAGTGTGCTCTAAAGTTCCTCAAAGAGCTGGGTGAAAAGCTCGTCATAGAAACCAAGGACCACAGGGCGACCAGCTTCCTCTTTCAAAGACTTAGTGTTGCGATTCAGAGAGGAAATGCCATCCAGCCACACTGGTCCAATACCTTGGCGCCCAGCGAACGCTAGACGTTTTGATCCAAGGCAGCCAGCCTTCAGGCTGGTAGCATTAGCTATTTCATCTCATCCCCTGCATGTATCGACCGACGGGTGATTTTTACAATGTTTAGAATTCGCATCTAGCATTCGCTGGGCGCCAAGGTATTGGACCAGTGTGGCTGGATGGTTATAGCACTGCGTACCTTGTCCCAAGGTTCGTAGGTTCGAGTCTCCTTTGACCAGAGATTAGTGTTTGTGAATATTTCGTCTGTTTTGCGAATTATATATATATATATATATATATATATATATATATATATATATATATATTTGTGTGTGTGTGTGTGTGTGTGTGTGTGTGTGTGTGTGTGTGTGTGTGTGTGTGTGTGTGTGTGTGTGTGTGTGTGTGTTGAGGGAGGGAGGGAGGGAGAGTTTACTGGTCCAAGAAGGTAGAGATAAATATAACCTGACGGAGATAAATCTTATAAAATACCGACACGATATAAAATGAGACAGATGCAATATAATACGATCCTTTATTGACAACGTTTAAAACACAATCATTCTTAAAGTGGTCCGTTATGTTGGAGTATTGGTGTTGAGAAATGTGTGTCCGGAGGAGCTCTACGGCACTCACGCAGATTTAGGCCACTTAATAGTCGCTCTTTAAATCACTTGTAAAAGCAACAGCTCAAGAAGAAATTTCTCGCCTAATTGGTAGTAGTAATTAACCACGAGTTAAATACACTGATGGATCTAAGCAGTCTTCTGGCAGGGTTGCTTCTGCGCTTGTTACCACCTCCCTAGTTAAGAACGATAACAACTTTGTTGAGTTAAGCATCAGAATTAACAACTGGGCATCTACACCGCAAACTAAATTGTTTGCCATCCTAATGGCGCTAAAGCTAACTTATGACAATAGCTTGACTCTATAATTATTACTGATTCTATGTCACCAATGAAGGCTCTTGACTCACATAATGATTCTAACAACATGCTCAGTGGAGAAGCCAGGTATAGATACTCAAAAATCCGGGAAAAAAGAATTAATGTACAATTGTTATGGATCCCATCACACACTGGATTACTCCTTCATGATAAACTTGATATGTTAGTCAAGAAAAGAACCTTAAAAGATAATGTAGAATATATCTTTGGTGTAAATTTCTCCTCCTATTCCATGTGCCTTAATTTTCATCAGAGACTATTGAGGAAAATTAAGGCACATGGAATAGGAGGAGAAATTTTTTCCTGGATAGAGGCATGGTTGACAAATAGGCAGCAGAGAGTTTGCATAAATGGGGAGAAATCAGAGTGGGGAAGCGTCACGAGCGGTGTTCCACAGGGGTCAGTGTTGGGCCCCCTGCTGTTCACAATCTACATAAACGACATAGATGAGGGCATAAAGAGCGACATCGGCAAGTTTGCCGACGACACCAAAATAGGCCGTCGAATTCATTCTGACGAGGACATTCGAGCACTCCAGGAAGATTTGAATAGACTGATGCAGTGGTCGGAGAAGTGGCAGATGCAGTTTAATATAGACAAATGCAAAGTTCTAAATGTTGGACAGGACAATAACCATGCCACATATAAGCTAAATAATGTAGATCTTAATATTACGGATTGCGAAAAAGATTTAGGAGTTCTGGTTAGCAGTAATCTGAAACCAAGACAACAGTGCATAAGTGTTCGCAATTAAGCTAATAGAATCCTTGGCTTCATATCAAGAAGCATAAATAATAGGAGCCCTCAGGTTGTTCTTCAACTCTATACATCCTTGGTTAGGCCTCATTTAGATTATGCTGCACAGTTTTGGTCACCGTATTACAGAATGGATATAAATTCTCTGGAAAATGTACAAAGGAGGATGACAAAGTTGATCCCATGTATCAGAAACCTTCCCTATGAGGATAGACTAAGGGCCCTGAATCTGCACTCTCTAGAAAGACGTAGAATTAGGGGGGATATGACTGAGGTGTATAAATGGAAGACAGAAATAAATAAAGGGGATGTAAATAGTGTGCTGAAAATATCTAGCCTAGACAGGACTCGCAGCAATGGTTTTAAGTTGGAAAAATTCAGATTCAGGAAGGATATAGGAAAGTACTGGTTTGGTAATAGAGTTGTGGATGAGTGGAACAAACTCCCGAGTACCGTCATAGAAGCTAAGACCTTGTGTAGCTTTAAAAATAGGTTGGATAAATACATGAGTGGGTGTGGGTGGGTGTGAGTTGGAGCTGACTAGCTTGGGCTACCAGGTCTGGTGCCGTGCTCCTTCCTTAAATGGAAGTGACCTGACTAGGTGGTCATTGTTCTAGGCCGGGGGGTGGCCTCCTGACCCATGCTTCGCATGGGTCAGGAGGCCTGCTGCAGTGTTCCTTCTTTCTTATGTTATGTTCTTTAGGAAATTTCAGCTTATGTTCAACCTCAGTAAATGAACACTTGATCGATCCACAGTTCCCTTTCAGGGTCATGTAGCGGGACAAGGAAAAGTAGCATCTAAATATGCCAACACTGTAGCCATCCTGAATTACGACTCATGAAACCGTAATAACACTCAAAGAAATCAGGGAAGGGCTGGGGCTTGAACCCATGACAGGTGAGTCCTAAGGCTCACAGGACAGTGTGTTAGTCACTCGGCCAGCTGGCTCTAATAAGATTCTTCCAACTTGGTATATTCCTATACACCATGCTAACTTCCCTATGGCGTCTAGAAATATACCAAGTTGGATGAATCTTATTAGAACCAAATGGTCTGGGAGTCTTAGGATTCATCTGCCATAGGTTCAAACCCCATCCGTTCTGTGATTCTATCCAGAACTATCAGGTTAACTATAATAAGAATCACTCCAACGATTCCTTAGGATGACAGGATTCTATATGAAGTTCTGTAGAAGTTTCTCGGAATTAGTGGCCCCCCCTTAAACAACACTCTTACAAGTAGGACTTGTTAAAATTTAAAAGGCTGCTGTGCGCAGCTCTCATGTTATCTCCAAAGTTCCTGTGTTATTTCCACAGCTCCCGTGTTGTTGTCTCCACAACTAGAGTGTTATTGTCTCCACAGCTCCCGTGTTATCTCCACAGCTCGCGTGTTATTGTCTCCACAAGATGGCGTAAGTGTTGCTCAGGCATCTGTAGAATTCTCCACCCAGCAGCCTACGTCTCCGCTAACTTATGCCTCGCCAATGGGCCTACTACCGTTGAAAAGGGGGCCCAAGCTTCAGTTATGGTGCTGTAACTCTTCGATGTCAGCCTCCCCGTAAGTGGTTCAGGTGTCCAGCAACATAACCCACTGACATACCTGAGCTGCACGTGGTATAAGAACACTCGCTTAACATGCTTGCTTTTAAGACCCCAGCCCAACAACGTCATAATCAACCATTAAGCGGGTAAGGGCAAAGCCATGGTGGACTCACTCTCCAGAGCTTGTTAGCTAGCTAAGGTTCATTTATTATTACTGTACATAAATTATTGCATATAAATTGGTTAGGATTAGTGTGATGGGTAGCCTTAAGCTCTTTTGTCCCTAACTATAGTAGGCTAGTAAGTTGTTTTTTTTTTCTATCGAGGAGACACACTGCTACCATTGGCAAGTATTTTGGAACTACGCTAACCCTACTGTAACTTGGCCTTAAAGTAATTCATCTTTAAAAATTATTTATCTTCGCTATGTCTATAATTGTGTCGAGAGCTACCATTGCTAGGATGGTAGAGAGGAAAGGTAATCCTATTAGCTAGTTTTCTTTATTTCTGCCATGGTGGCACGCTCCTTATCTGATGGACGCTGACTCCGGCTGTAATAGCGCTCCGGGGGTGGGACGTCGAGGATGTCAATTTTTATTTAGCATGCATCAACCACAACCACACATCTTGCACTCCATCAGTAAACACCTAAATAAATGCCTGGTGGCATATTACCTGTGTGAGTTAAAGGGCCTCGCCCCCACTCGTATTCGTAAATATCACCTAATCAGTGAGAGGTTATGAGCTAGCTTTTCCTTTTAACGAGAATTCATCTTGGATGCCAGTCCCTCGCTTGCTTTCACAAAATTAACACATTCTAAAGTTCTGTTATCTGTGAGTATGTATAAGCTGTAGCCAGCGAGACATACTTTTCGTGCTCTCTCATTTGTTAAAGTATTTATTATGGAATCTGCAAATAGCACTGGTGGTGGAAATATACAGGTACTAAAAACTTTGGTGTATGTTACTGTCCTGAACATTTCTCGGATACTTTACTGAGAGCTCCCTCACTGGTGTTCTATTTTTACAGCTTAGTACAAGAGGCCATATAACGGTACTTGTGTTGATAACAGTATATATACACTCAAAGGTTGATTTCTGCGTTTGGATTAGTGTATTCTTGATATTAATGTACAAAATGCAGCTTAATTACTCGTGCAGTTATTAGTCTTTAAACTAAGAAAATAACTAACAAATAAACTATAAAGAAGTGATATAAACAGTAAACCTGGCAACACTGATCCTCCTGGAGGGTTGCTCACACCTACACCTCTAACCTCTCCTCCAACACCCTGGCAACACTGATCCTCCTGGAGGGTTACTCACACCACCTCTAACCTCTCGTGTCCAACACCCGCCCTTCACACCCTCCCTCGACGGTTGCTCACCCCTCCACCTCTAACCTCTCGTCCAACACCCGTCCCTCACACCCTCCCACTTACAACCTCCAACCTTCCCAACAGCCTCGTTCTCACGTACCACCTCACAACATCAGCCACAAAGTACCTAGTGTAATGGACTAAAAATTGCAAACGAAAGTAAACTACAGTACTAGCTGTCACTATATCCGGTGTTTACTAACAAACGACTTCGATGTAACGGTCCCAGTTCAAACTATATAATACTGCATAAATTTCTTTTTTGTATCGTGTTAAATGAAATTTTTGACTAAAGTATTGTTAACAAAAGGCAAATCTGATGTATTGGGATTTAAATTTGTTTATATCTAGTTAAACGTTTACACAAAACATTAGTCATGCGTGCGCGCGCTTTTTCAAGGTCACAGTCCGGAGACCTCGTGCTGAGACGCGCGCTAAATTTGAAATTCATTTTTTTTGCGGTAATTTCCGTTTTCTGAAAATTTTATATAATTATAAAATATGTGTGTATAAAGTAAAGCATTAATCTCGCCACGTTAATTTTTTTTATTAATAAACTATATATCAGGAAGAAGATATGTGTATGATCGCTTTCTTCTATTGCATTAAAAATCTCTAGTGGTCTGGGGTATACATAAAGGCAGACAGACAGACGGACACTCGTATGGAGAATGGGGAAAGGTAGACCACACAACTGTGACCACTATTGTTTACAAGGTTCCACCCACACAACTGTGACCCGTAGTTTACAAGGTTTCTCCTATCAAACTGTGACCAGTAGTTGTTTACAAGGTTTCATCCATACAACTGTGACCAGTAGTTGTTTACAAGGTTCCTCCCACACAACTGTGACCACCAATTGTTTACAAGGCTCCTCCCACACAACTGTGACCACTAGTTGTTTACAAGGTTCCTCCAACACAACTGTGATCACTAGTTGTTTACAAGATTCCTCCAACACAACTGTGATCACTAGTTGTTTACAAGATTCCTCCAACACAACTGTGATCACTAGTTGTTTACAACGTTCCTCCAGCACAACTGTGGCCACTAATGTAGGTTAATTAAAATATGTTACATTAAATACAATCAGTAATTATATCTGGAAATAGTTATTAATGCTATATAATACTTTGGGAATATTATGGTAAATAACATGTGATAGAAGCAGAATTTTGGGTGAGTACAGGAGGGAAGACTAGCAATTTTTGAATGATTAGGTTAAGAAGAGTGGTAAAAGAGAAAAAGTTCGCATATATGAGGTTTTTACAAAGCTGAAGTGATATACGGAGAGTGTAGTATATGGACAGAGAAGGAGAGGTTAAGAGCGGTGAGGGAGTGTAAAAAGGGAGTAAATGAGAGAGTGGGGTAGGTTCTGTCAAGAAATTTTTGAGTTAGTAAATGGATGTAATCAGTCCATCAACCATTCATCTACAATTTTTTGAGTCCTGGAGGTGGTAACATGTCCCAACTAAAGAACTTATTAAGAGTCTTGAGGATGATAAATACAGTGCCTGAATTCTGAAGGAGGGCTGGGAATATTTTGTCTGGAGGGACATCTGAACTGTAGCATCGGCGCGCCTCTGGCAAGAGATGGAGTGAGTGATGGTCAAAGCGTTTTCTTTTTCGGGTCAACCCACCTCGGTGGGGGACGGCCAGTGCGAACAAAAATTATTATTTGTATTATTACTATTATTATCTTTAAAGAACACCCAAGTTTTCATATCGTTCAAACGCAAAGTAAATGTCTTCAGAGAATGTAAGAGTCTCCGCAAAGAGATTCTCTCTCTCTCTCTCTCTCCCCCTCATTCTCACAGCAGCCAGCCTCTGGGTCCATCATCCTCCAGGCTACAAACCAATCCACACAGGAGATAATACTATATCATCCACATCAACACATCCACTTAACAATGTCACTTCATCTACAAATACAGCCACTTAGGAAAGTCACCTCATCCACAAACACAACCACTTACGAAAGTCACCTCATCCACAAACACAACCACTTAGGAACGTCACCTCATCCACAAACACAACCACACAGGAACGTCACCTCATCCACCGACACGTCCAATAAGAACGTCACCTCATCCATAAATAAATCCACTTATCAGCTTCACCTCATTTACAAAAACATTCACTTACGAACTTAAATATCCATACACTCTCCCATTATGTACACGACCTTTAGATTTGGTTAGCGAGGTGTGACGAGGCGTGTACGTGAAGACAGATGTGTCGATACGTCTATCCGAAGATAGGCGTGACGAGGCGTGTATGTGAAGACAGGTGTGGAGAGGCGTGTATGTGAACAGGTGTGGCGAGGCGTCTGTCTGAAGACAGGTGTGGCGAGGCGTGTATGTAATGACAGGTGTGGCGAAGTGTGTATGTGAAGGCACGGGATGACAGTTGCAGTGTTACTGCTTCAACTAATTGCTGCTAGTGACACTAGTGAGGCTGGCCAAGAGTCAAGCGAGGTGCATAAAGTGGGTGGGGAACGACAAAGGAGGAAGGGGATAGGGGGGGAAGGGAGGGCTTATAATAGTGATTTTGTGCCACATAGGTACCATTAGATACGTAAGCACAACTACCTATGTACGTCTGAAGACTGCTGCACTGTTGTACACCAGAACACTACCACCAGCACCACAAAATACAACACCACCACTACCACCACAACATACAGAACTCAAACCAATACAACCAAAACATGCATTATCACCACCACTACCACCACTACAACATTCAACACTACCACCAAAACATACATTACCACTCCCACAACACTACCACCAACAACACAACCACTACCACAGCATACAACAACATACAACAGTACCACCACAACATACAATAGTACCACCACAACAACATATAATACTACCACCACTACCACAACATACAACACTCCCACTACCACCATCGCCACAACATACAACACTCCCACTACCACCACAACATACAACAGCACGACCACTACCACCACAACATACAGCACTAGCACCACCACAACATACAACACTACTTCACGGCAACAAACAGCACTAGCACCACCACAACACACAGCAATAGCACCATCACAACATACAGCACTAGCATCACCACCACAACACACAGCACCACTACTACCACAACATACAGCATTAGCACCACCACAACATACAGGACTTACACCACAACATACAGCACCACAACAGAGAGCACCAACACCACTACAACATACAGCACTACTACCCCCATAACATACAGCACCAATACCACCACAACATACAGCACCACCACCACAACATACAGCACCAATACCACCACAACATACAGCACCAATACCACCACAACATACAGCACAAATACCACCACAACATACAGCACCAATACCACCACAACATACAGCACCACCACCACAACATACAGTATTACCACCATAACATACAGCACCACCACCACCACAACATACAGCACTTACCGCTACAACATGCAGCGCTACCTCCACAACATACAGCAAAACCATCACCACGACATGCAGCACTAGCACCACCAGAACACACAGCACTACCACAACAAGCAGCACCACTACCATCACAACATACAGCATCACCATCACAACATACAGCACCACCACCACAACATACAGCACTACCACCACAAGGTACAACACTAGCGCCACCATAACATATAGCACTACCACCACAACATACAACACTACCACCACAACGTACACTAGCACCACCACAACATACAGCACTACCACCACTACGTACACTAGCACCACCACAACATACAACACTACTACAACATACAACACTACAACCACAACATACACTAGCACCACTACAACATACAGCACTACCACCACAACATACAACACTACCACCACTACGTACACTAGCACCACCACAACATACAACACTACTACAACATACAACACTACAACCACAACATACAACACTACCAACTCGTGTTCGTTTCTCTATGTTCCACTTTGTCTGTTCCAGCGTGTGTGTGTGTGCCCGTTCCTGTGCGTCCGTTCCACTGTATGCGTTCTTCTGTGTGTCCGTTACACTGTATGCGTTCTTCTGTGTGTACGTTCCCCTCTGCATCTATTCCTCTGTGTGTCTGTTCCTCTCTTTGTCTGTTCTGTCTCTGTTCTTGTGTGTGTCCGCTGTTGTGTGAACATACACGGGTGTAAGTGCACAAATTTCAATGTGCAGCTGTGTGCGTGTGGCTGTGCACACTTGAGTTTGGA
>NC_091310.1:19351596-19381596 GCF_038502225.1 Cherax quadricarinatus
AGCACCACCACCACTACCAGCACCACCACCACTACCACCACTACCAGCACCACCACCACTACCAGCACCACCACCACTACCAGCACCACCACCACTACCAGCACCACCACCACTACCAGCACCACCACCACCACCACTACCAGCACCACCACCACTACCAGCACCACCACCACTAACAGCACCACCACCACTACCAGCACCACCCCCACTACCAGCACCACCCCCACTACCAGCACCACCACCACTACCAGCCCCACCCCCACTACCAGCACCACCACCACTACCAGCACCACCCCCACTACCAGCACCACCACCACTACCACCACCACCCCCACTACCAGCACCACCCCCACTACCAGCACCACCACCACTACCAGCACCACCCCCACTACCAGCACCACCCCCACTACCAGCACCGCCCCCACTACCCGCACCGCCCCCACTACCAGCACCACCCCCACTACCAGCACCACCCCCACTACCAGCACCACCACCACTACCAGCACCACCACCACTACCAGCACCACCCCCACTACCAGCCCCACCCCCACGACCAGCCCCACCCCCACTACCAGCACCACCACCACTACCAGCACCACCCCCACTACCAGCACCACCACCACTACCAGCACCACCCCACTACCAGCACCACCCCCACTACCAGCACCACCCCCACTACCAGCACCACCCCCACTACCAGCACCACCCCCACTACCAGCACCACCCCCACTACCAGCACCACCCCCACTACCAGCACTAGCAGCAACACCAGCACTAGCAGCAACACCAGCAGCAGCAGCAGCACTAGCAGCAACACCAGCAGCAGCAGCAGCAGCACCAGCACTAACAGCAACTCCAGCAGAAGCAGCAGCAGCAACACCAGCAGCAGCAGCACTAGCAGCAACAACAGTAGCAGCATCACTATCAGCAACACCAGCAGCAGCAGCACCAACACCAGCAGCAGCAGCAGCACTGGCAGCAACACCAGGAGCAGCAGCACCAGGAGCAGCAGCACTAGCAGCAACACCAGCAGCAGCACTAACAGCAACACCAGCAGCAACATCAGCAGCAACAGCACTAGCAGCAACATCAGCAGCAGCATTAGCAGCAACAGCACTAGCAGCAACACCAGCAGCACTAGCAGCAACAACAGCAGCAGCAGCACTAGCAGCAACACCAGCAGCAGCAGCACTAGCAGCAACACCAGCAGCAGCAGCACTAGCAGCAACACCAGGAGCAGCAGCACTAGCAGCAACTCCAGCAGCAGCAGCACTAGCAGCAGCAACACTAGCAGCAACAACAGCAGTAGCAGCAATAACAGTAGCAGCACTATCATCAACAACAGCAGCAGCACAAGCATCAACAACAGCACCACCACCAGCAGCACTATCAGCAACAGCAGCAGCACAAGCATCAACAACAGCAGCAGCACAAGCATCAACAACAGCACCACCACCAGCAACACTATCAGCACCAGCAACACTATCAGCAACAGCAGCAGCAGCAGCACAAGCATCAACAACAGCAGCACTATCAGCAACAATAGCAGCAGCACTAGCAGCAGCAGCACTAGCAGCAGCAGCACTAGCAGCAACAGCACCAGCAGTTGCACTATCGCCAACAGTACCACCACCAGGAACAGTACCAGCAGCAGCACTAGCAGCAACAACTGCACCACCAGAAGAAAGCAGCAACAACAGCAGCAGAGCTAACAACAATAACAGCGTCACCACAAGTAGCGCTAGCAGCAACAGCACTATCAGCAACAGCAGCAGCACCACCAGTACTACCAGCAGCAGTACCAGGAGTAATACCAGCACCAGCAGCAGCATTAGCAGCAACAGTACCATTACCACAAGCAGCAACACCAGCACCAGCAACAGCATCAGCACCACCACTAGCAACAACAGTATCACTACAAATAAGAGTAGCACCAGCAACAGCAACAACAGCAGCAGCAACATCAGGAACAACAACAGAAGCAGCACCAGCAGTAGGACCATCAGCACAAGCAGCAGCAACTCCAACAGCAACAACAGAAGAAGCAGCACCAGCACCAACAGAAACAACAGCTCCAGCACCTACAGCAGTAGCAGCACCAGCAACGGCACAATCAGCAACCACAGAAGCACTACCAACACCTGCAGTAGCAACAGCGAGAGAGAGAGAGACAGAGAGAGAGAGAGAGAGAGAGAGAGAGAGAGAGGACAGCTCCTGTACTACAAGACAACAAACAGCACCTACATTCTGGCTGTACCCTTCTCAAGAACATCATTTCAATTGAGATCATTAATTTTTAGAATGAATGGAGTCTGCAGCATGTTCGTTCAACAAAAGACATCGAAGAAATAAAGCCAGTTGACCAAGTGAAATCGCTGGCAAACAGATGGCTTCATCTTCATCCTGTTCCCTACTTGTATGCCTAATAATAAAAAAAAGTCTCCAGTGAGTCAAAGGTACGTCACAGTTCTTAGCTTGTAAATAAAGGTAGGATCTCTTAACCTTATCCTGTAAAAACAATTATGTAAATGTGTGTGTGTGTGTGTGTATGAGAGAGAGAGAGAGAGAAAGAGAACCGTCGTCCCTGTACTACTAATAAAGTCTTCTAGAGTCGTGAAAGACAAATAGCTCATCGGTGTCCATCAGTACAAAATTTCACCACTAATTAGAACTCAATTACCATTTAAGGTGTCATTCCCCCCTCCCCCTCTCTTTCTCTCTCTCTCACTATCTATTTTCCTTTCTCTCTCTATTATATACGCATACGTAACAAATAACTCTGTAAACGCAGTAAACAAATAGAACACAGTTAATTGCTTCCGTCTCAGCCAAGAACAAGCAGAGTGTCTCACCAGTGACTAGCACGCCACCCTCACCTTGTCTACCTGTCCACCACCCTCACCTTGTCTACCTGTACACCACCCTCACCTTGTCTACCTGTCCACCACCCTCACCTTGTCTACCTGTACATCACCCTCACCTTGTCTACCTGTCCACCACCCTCACCTTGTCTACCTGTACACCACCCTCACCTTGTCTACCTGTACACCACCCTCACCTTGTCTACCTGTACACCACCCTCACCTTGTCTACCTGTACACCACCCTCACCTTGTCTACCTGTACACCACCCTCACCCTGTCTACCTGTACATCACCCTCACCCTGTCCACCTGTACACCACCCTCACCTTGTCTACCTGTACATCACCCTCACCTTGTCTACCTGTACATCACCCTCACCTTGTCTACCTGTACATCACCCTCACCTTGTCTACCTGTACATCACCCTCACCTTGTCTACCTGTACATCACCCTCACCTTGTCTACCTGTACATCACCCTCACCTTGTCTACCTGTACACCACCCTCACCTTGTCTACCTGTACATCACCCTCACCTTGTCTACCTGTACACCACCCTCACCTTGTCTACCTGTACACCACCCTCACCTTGTCTACCTGTACACCACCCTCACCTTGTCTACCTGTACACCACCCTCACCTTGTCTACCTGTACACCACCCTCACCTTGTCTACCTGTACACCACCCTCACCCTGTCTACCTGTACATCACCCTCACCTTGTCTACCTGTACACCACCCTCACCCTGTCCACCTGTACACCACCCTCACCCTGTCTACCTGTACACCACCCTCACCCTGTCTACCTGTACACCACCCTCACCCTGTCTATGTGTACTCCACCCTCACCCTGTCTACCTGTACACCACCCTCACCCTGTCTACCTGTACACCACCCTCACCCTGTCTACCTGTACATCACCCTCACCTTGTCTACCTGTACACCACCCTCACCCTGTCCACCTGTACACCACCCTCACCCTGTCTACCTGTACACCACCCTCACCCTGTCTACCTGTACACCACCCTCACCCTGTCTACGTGTACTCCACCCTCACCCTGTCTACCTGTACACCACCCTCACCCTGTCTACCTGTACACCACCCTCACCCTGTCTACCTGTACACCACCCTCACCCTGTCTACGTGTACTCCACCCTCACCCTGTCTACCTGTACACCACCCTCACCCTGTCTACCTGTACACCACTCTCACTCTGTCTACCTGTACACCACCCTCACCCTGCGTACCTGAACACCACCCTCATCCTGCCTACCTGTACACCACCCTCACTCTGTCTACCTGTACACCACCCTCACCCTGTCTACCTGTACACCACCCTTACCCTGTCTACCTGTACACCACCTTCACCCTGTCTACCTGTACACCACCCTCACCCTGTCTACCTGTGACCATCTTCACCCTGTCTACCTGTACACCACCCTCACCCTGTCTTCCTGTACACCACCCTCACCCTGTCTACGTGTACTCCACCCTCACCCTGTCTACCTGTACACCACCCTCACTCTATCTACCTGTACACCACCCTCACCCTGCCTACCTGTACACCACCCTCACCCTGTCTACATGTACACCACCCTCACCCTGTCTACCTGTATACCACCCTCACCCTGTCTACCTGTACTCCACCCTCACTGTCTACTTGTACACCACCCTCACTGTCTACCTGTGCACCACCCTCACCCTGTCTACTTTACACCACCCTCACCCTGTCTACCTGTACACCACTCTCACCCTGTCTACCTGTACACCACCCTCAACCTGTCTACCTGTAGACCCATACACCACCCTCAACCTGTCTACCTGTAAACTTGTAAACTACCCTCACCCTGTCTACCTGTAGACCTTTACACCACCGTCACCCTGTCTACCTGTAGACCTCCGCATCATATGTCAGGTAGTCTCTCACATTCTAAGGCTTGAAGACTATCCACGTCTTGTAGGGTCATTAAGGTTGATATCCACCTCTACGTAAATGAGTTATACTCAAATAATAATACATCAATTTCAAGCAAATTCTCATCAAATATATGCATATCATTATCTTCATTGGCATGACTTTTCCTCCCACAGCTTTCCACTCACTTCCGCCAACTACTTTCCACTCATTATACATCTATCCTCCCCGCATGTCCGTATTTGCACTGGCTCATTCTCCACCCCATGGAGTAGAAATCACTCACCCATAACTACGATCACTGTGAGTGTAGATAACTTAGATAACTTATCGCAGGCAACACTTACCCAGAAATAAGGTAATATCTTAATTTGCAAAGTTTCGCTTTAACAGAGCGAAACGTGAGTGGAATGGACACGAACATATTCACTTGGGATACCCTCATCTGAAGACGTTTCGGGCCCTCGAATATGACCACTTCAAATACAAGTTGTCAGGCTACTGGCTAAAGAGCATAACGTAGTTGCAACAAAATCTTGTTCTGCAACATGTGCGTTTCCTTATTACTGTCGAGCCTCTGGCACTCAGACGTATGCACAAGTTGCAAGCATTCAACCTGCACTCAGTGCAACAATGTAGACTTACGAGAAACATAAGTGAAGTGTACACATTGAAAGATGGAATCATGGGGAGATAAGGAAAAACAGTGACTGTACTCTGAAGGAGGAATGAGGATGGTACAGTGTTAGAGGAGGGAAGGTCAGTGCTGACACTGATGGAGTGGGGATGGTACAGTGCAGGAGGAGGGAAGGTCAGTGCTGACACTGATGGAGTGGGGATGGTACAGTGCAGGAGGAGGGAAGGTCAGTGATTACATTGATGGAGTGAGAATGGTACAGTGCTGGAGGAGGGAAGGTCAGTGCTTACAGTGATGGAGTGGGGATGGTACAGTGCTGGAGGAGGGAAGGTCAGTGCTTACACTGATGGTGTGAGGATGGTATAGTGCTGGAGGAGGGAAGGTCAGTGCTTACAGTGATGGAGTGGGGATGGTATAGTGCTGGAGGAGGGAAGGTCAGTGCTTACACTGAAGATGTGAGGATGGTATAGTGCTGGAGGAGGGAAGGTCAGTGCTTACACTGAAGGAGAAGTTAGGATGGTATAGTGCTGGACGAGGGAAGGTCAGTGCTTACACTGAAGGAGAAGTTAGGATGGTATAGTGCTGGACGAGGGAAGGTCAGTGCTTACAGTGATGGAGGGGGGATGGTATAGTGCTGGAAGTGGGAAGGGCAGTGTTACACTCTGAACGCGGAGTGGAGATGTTACAGTTGGAGGGTAATGTGAAATGTGATGCCAGCACACTCCCGGAATAACAGTATTTGAACGAATGATGGAAAATGTGCTTTCTACTTTGGGTCACCCTGCCTTGATGGTAAACAGCGACCGAAGTAAGAATAAATAAGATGCATGTCGTGCCTTTCACTCAGATTTGCGAGGTAAGATTTTCCACTCCTGGAGCCATGTTATTGTTGTCAGATGCTCCACTGATTGCCAGAGTAACTCTATAGCATTGAACAGACGGAGTTTCGAGCTCATACAATATGTGCTCAATGATCCTCGTGGTTTTACCAACTCATATTAATATACTAAGCTACCATCCTCTTATTCTTAATTTCTACACTTTCAAAAGGACACTAGTCTGCGTGTGTGTATGTACTCACCTCGTTGTGGTTGCAGGGGTCAATTCACAGCTCCTGGCCCCGCCTCTTCACTGGCCGCTACTGGGTCACTCTTCCTGCTCCTTGAACTTTATTATACCTCTTCTTAAAGCTATGTATGGATCCTGCCTCCACTACATCGCTTCCCAAACTATTCCACTTCCTGACAACTCTGTGACTGAAGAAATACTTCCTAACATCCCTGTGATTCATCTGAGTCTTCAACTTCCAACTGTGACCGGTAGTTGCTGTGTCCCATCTCTGGAACATTCTGTCTCTGTCCACCTTGTCGATTCCTCTTACTATTTTATATGTCGTTATCATGTCCCCCCTATCTCTCATGTCCTCCAGTGTCGTCAGGTCGATTTCACTTAACCTCTCTTCGTAGGACATACCCCTTAGCTCCGGGACTAGTTTTGCTGCAACCCTTTGCACTTTCTCTAGTTTCCTTACGTGCTTGGCTAGGTGTGGGTTTCAAACTGGTGCTGCATACTCCGACATGAGCCTAACGTACACAGTGTACAGGGTCCTGCACGATTCCTTATTAAGATATCGGAATGCTGTTCTGAGGTTTGCTAGGCGCCCATATGCTGCAGCAGTTCTTTGTTTGATGTGCGCCTCAGGAGATGTGCCGGGTATTATACTCACCCCAAGATCTTTTTCCTTGAGTGAGGTTTGTAGTCTCTGGCCCCCTAGACTGTACTCCGACTTTGCACTTGGTGGGGTTGAACTCCAGGAGCCAGTTGCTGGACCAGGCCTCCAGCCTGTCCAGATCCCTTTGTAGTTCTGCCTGGTCCTCGTCCGACTGGATTCTTCTCATCAACTTCACATCATCTGCAAACAGGGGCACTTCGGAGTCTATTCCTTCCGTCATGTCATTCACAAACACCAGAAACAGCACTGGTCCTAGGACTGACCCAATGGGGGGGGCCCCACTCATCACAGGCGGCCACTCTGACACCTCGCCACGTACCATGACTCGCTGTTGTCTTCCTGACAGGTATTCCCTGATCCATTGTAGTGCCTTCCCTGTTATCCCTGCCTGGTCCTCCAGGTTTTGCACTAATCTCTTGTGTGGAACTGTGTCAAACGCCTTCTTATAGTCCAAGAAAATGCAAACTACCCAACTCTCTCTCCTTTGTCTTACTGCTGTCACCCTGTCATAGAACTCCTGTAGGTTTGTGACACAGGACTTCCCATCCCTGAAACCGTCGTTGATCAGCTCATTCCTTTCTAGGTGTTCCACCACTCTTCTCCTGATAATCTTCTCCATGACTCTGCATATTATACATGTCAGTGACACTAGTCTGTAGTTTAATGCTTCGTGTCTGTGTCTTCTTTTTTTAAAAAACCTGGACTACATTTGCTGTCTTCCATACCTCAGGTAGTCGCCCTGTTTCGACAGATGCGTTGAATATTGTTGTTAGGGGTATACATAGTGCCTCTGCTCCCTCTCTCAGGACCCAACGAGAGATGTTATCCGGCCCTATCGCCTTTGAGGTATCTAGCTCACTTAGCAGCTTCTTCACTTCCTCCTCGGTTGTATGTATTGTGTCCAACACTTGATGGTGTATCCCACCTCTGCGTCTTACTGGAGTCCTTTCTGTTTTCTCTGTGAACACTTCTTTGAGTCTCATGTTGAGTTCCTCACATACTTTGCGGTCGTTTCTTGTGATCTCTCCTCCTTGCTTCCTCAGCCTGATTACCTGGTCCTTGACTGCTGTTTTTCTCCTGATGTGGCTGTACAACAGCTTCGGGTCAGATTTGGCTTTCACTGCTATTTCATTTTCATGTTCTCGTTGGGCCTCCCTTCTTACCTGTGCATATTCATTTCTGGCTCTACGACTTCTCTCCATATTCTCCTGGGTCCTTTGCCCTCTATACTTCTTCGATTCTCTGGCACACTTGGTTTTGGCCTCTCTACACCTTTGGGTGAACCAAGGGCTCATCCTGGATTTCTCGTTATTTCTGTTACCCTTGGGTGCAAACAAGAATAGGGGCGGCAAGTCGAAGGGCAACACCAATGCTGATGGTCTGTGGGTCGAGCTGTGTGCCAAGGCTGGAGTTGGGAACAGCCAACAGAAACTCCCCTGCATGAGGAGCTCTCACTGCCAGGAGGTGGGCTCTATCCTTCCCTGACACACTCTGAAGCATTGGTGAGGCTATTTCCTCCACTATCGGGCCATCCCATTGCGACTGTCTGTAGTTTTTGGGGGGAGCAGGTCTGGTTTCAGAGCCTGTTAGATTATTCCAGATCATGGCTCTGTCATTGAACTTTTGGTACTGAACTCCAATCTTGTTCCTAAGATGTTCAGGGAGAATTGCTGCTACAAGCCCTCTGGATGCAATGCATGAGGACAGAAAAGCAGGTAGTGCAATCTGTGATGACTTACGGACACAGTGGAACCTCTGGTCACGAATGCTTTCGAACATGAACAAATCGATTCACGATAAAAAAAAATCGCCTAATTTTTGCATCTGGTTACAAACACATAATCGGGTGCCGAACAAACACAGCCCCCCAATTTTCCCATTTCGAGCCATTTTTTTTGCACGTGCCAATTTTCCCCACTTCCTGTTGTTTGTGTATACCTAACAAAGACCCTCGCCTTGTAGTCGGTCTCGGTCAGAGGTGCGTTCATTCGCTGTGAACTCGAGGATAAGGGAAAAAGTACCATTCTCTTATCCCCTTATACACTCGCAATGCACCATAAAACTAAGTACGTTTATTCAGGTATACACAAATACAGTTACACAGGTTATCATACATAGCAGCATATGTGTAGAGAACCTAGGATAACCCAAAAAAGTCAGCGACTTATTTTCTCGATTTTTTTTCTTTTTTTGGGTGCACGCTCGTTTTCGTCGATTATTTCGTAAGTTATGGCCGTGATAAATTCGGATTAGCAATGTTTTATCAGCAGGTAGTGCACAAACAGCTTCTCGCAGTGCCAGTGCCCAGCTAGGGCTTGCCATATATGATTTTTGGTAAATATTCTTTTTTCTCGGTGTGTTGGGCTATTTTATTGAAACTTGGGCAATGCGGGATGGAAAGATGCTTCTTAACGTACACCAAAAATGAAAGAAATCAGATAATAAATAACAGAGTTCACTTCTCAGCCATTAGACGTAGGGGGTCTAGAACCGACTCGTGCAATGCTAGTTTTCTGTTTTCTTAGTGTTATTTTTGTGCTTAAAAATCTAAAAAAAAAAAAAAAAAAAAAAAAAAAAAAAAAAAAAAAATAAAAAAAAAAAAAAATATATATATATATATATATATATATATATATATATATATATATATATATATATATATATATATATATATATATATATATATATATATATATATATATATATTTACATACAGTTCGTAGGGGTCTGGAACGGATTAATCGTTTTTAATGCAATCCAATGGGGAAATTAGGTTCGGGTCACGACCAAATCAGGTCGCAAACAGAATTTTGGAACAAATTATGGTCGTGACCAGAGGTTCCATTGTATATATATATATATATATATATGAGAGAGAGAGAGAGAGTTAGTAAGTTATGTAGGCAGAGTGGTGGTCAACAAGTATCGCACATCATGATGCGACATGTGTTACACAAACAAAACAAACGGATCAAACATATTCACTGGTGTAATCCCAAAAAATTTAAGCACAAGTGTTCCATATAATGATTTAATTTAAACATGTGTGCCACTAAGTTGTTAACTAAACACCAGTTTTGTCCCTTCAGCGTTAATACAATCACGTATTTACACAGATTTAAGATAAGCAGGTGTCTTCTCAAATGTTGAACATACGCAGGTGCTTCGCTATGAAGGATTTACATGAACAGGTGTTCCTTAAATATTAAAGGTTTTTGACACAAAAATCTTTTTTTTTCAAAATATCAAACAAAACAGGTGTCTGCCTTAAGGTTTACTATAAACAGGAGTCCACCCGGAGGTTTAATATAAACAGGTGTCCACCCGAAGGTTTAATATAAACAGGTGCACTAACGATACCACCACGACAGAGGGGTGATCCGGGTCAGGTCAAGACGTGAATCTAGTCAGTACACCTGTCTGTCACCAGACAGGTCAAGGTCAACCAGAGTTTCCACTAACCTGTTCCTCATCCTGCTGCTGCTGCTCCGGAGGTAGGAGACGCTGGAGGTCCTGGACCTCCTCCTCCTTCTGAAGGTGGAGACCGGCCTCCTGATTGGAAATGTGGAGGTGGAAATCGTTATGGAGGATCTGAGTGTTCACATGGGTGGGAAAGTGGAGGTCTGGAGAGTCCAGGTCCTTATAGGGCAGATTGGGAGTCTGATGGAGAAGGTCCTCATTGTGGTGGGGAAAGTCGTCATTGTGGTGGAGGTCCTCATCGTGATGGGGAAGGTCTTGATTGTGGTGAGGAAGGTCCTTATTGAGGTGGGAAAAATCCTCATTGTGGTGGAGGTCCTCATTTTGGTGGGGGTCCTCAATACAGTGAGGAAGATGCTCAGTACTGGGGAGTTCTTCACTGTTGTTAGGAAGGTCCTCATTGTGAGGCAGTTCCTCATTTTGATGGGAAAATCCCTCAATGAGGGGAAGACTCTGGTGAGGGAGCTCCTCTTCGTGTCGGAGGTCTTCACTGGGATGGATGTCCTCACTGCGGTGGTCACCATTGGGTTGGAGGCCCTCACTGGGTTGGAGGTCCTCACTGTGGTGGTCCTCAGTATGGTGGAAGTCCTCAGTGTTGTGGAAGTCTTTAGTGTGGTGGTCCTCACAGTGTTGGAGGTCCTCACAGTGTTGGAGGTCCTCACAGTGTTCAAGGTCCTCACAGTGGTAGTTCTGGTTAACGAGTTCTCTATTATGGGGAAGGTTCTTACTGTGGATGTTTTGGAGAGAGAGGTTCTCCTTATGGTTGAGATTTTGAAGTTCTTCATGGTGGTATAGGTCCTGAAGGCAGAGCTCTTTATTACAGCAGAGGTCCTCATGCATTAGGTCCTCACTGTGGTTATCAGGGCGTTGTTGCAGATGATCATGTTTGTCAGCACTTGTATTCTGGTGCTGGGGACCCTCCTGGAGGTGTTCAGAAAAAGCCTCCTGATAGTGTTGGGGGCCTTCCTGATGGTGCTGGGGACCCTCCTGTGAAGTAAGAGCCTCCTGATGGTGCTGGAGACCCTCCTGGTGGTGTTGAGAATTAGCCTCCTGATGGTGCTGGGGACCCTCCTGATGGTGCTGAAGATCCTCATGATGGTGCTGGGGACCCTCCTGGTGGTGTTGAGGAAGAGTCTCCTGATGGTGCTGGGGACCCTTCTGGTGGTGTTGAGGAAGAGCCTCCTGATGGTGCTGGGGACCCTCCTGATGATGCTGAGGATCCTCCTGATAGTGCTGGGGAGCCTGCTGATGGTGCTGAGGACCCTCTTGGTGGTGTTGAGGAATAACTGCCTGATGACCCTGAAGATTCTCTTGGAGGTGGAAGTCCCCCAGCATCCAGTCCTTAGGGGGAAGATTCCTGGTGCCCATTCTTGGTACTACAGGTACACCCTGCCCAGTAAACAGACCCCCCCTTACACCTGCACGTGTTCCTCCTTGGTTAAAGTACCGGTGCACGTTACCCAATTAAACTGAAGTATTTGTATAGGATGACGAATAAACCTGCAGTTACGCGTTAAACCGCCTTAAATAGCGACATATTTTACTGGTTTAACATGAAATCCCGACGTGTGTTGGTGGTTTCAAAGGAGACCTTAAAACATTTTTTATGCCTGAGATAAAATTTTCAAGTTTACCAAGGTAGAAGAATTAAACGAACATCAACACACACACACACACATACACACGCAGACGGTCTGCACTACTGTTATACAGACACAAGTGAAGCACGTCTTCTAAGAGGCACACTTTGATATGGTTGTAGAGTGCGCTGTGCCTCAGCCGCACACACAAACGCCTCTAGCGAACACTCGAGCGCTCGCTGTCGCACGTCCGCACTGCTTGCCCGACGACCACGATGTGTGGCTCTTGCTAGCAACTCACGCACTCTAGGTTACCCGGCGGCGGCGGCGGTAGCAGGAGTGACGGCGGGAGTGACGTCAAGGTGATGGAAGTAAGAGCAACAATCATCTGTCTGGAGCCTCACATGATTGACAGATATACCTGAGAGACAACAACGTCACCAATACTCCCACACCTCTTAGATGGATATATGTTTGGTGGATCCAGGGATGGACTGCTGTACTTCTACGGTCATGTTGTACCATAAACAAGACCTTCACAAGTCACTTTCCTAATATTTTTCTCTTATATAAAACAAGAGAAAAATCTTTCCCTCGGATTATTATATTGTTATTTTCATAGGGAAGCGTCAAACCCGTAAGGTTGATAGCTGAGAGAAACCGATACGTATCAGGTTATATTACTCTAGGAAATCTTTATCAGACTATTTAACATACAACCAGAAGAAACACTGCTGAAACAAGTGTAAGTCTTCAAGAAGAAACACTGCTGAAACAAGTGTAAAAGTCTACAAGAAGAAACACTGCTGAAACAAGTGTAAAAATCTCCTTGAAGAAACACTGCTGAAACAAGTGCAAAAGTCTTCAAAAAGAAACACTGCTGAAACAAGTATAAAAGTCTCCAAGAGGAAACGCTGCTGGAACAAGTGTAAAATTCTTCAAGAGGAAACACTGTTCGAACAAGGTATAAAAGTCTTCAGTGATAAACACTACTGGGACAAATGTAGAAGTCTTCAAGATCATATTAGACAAGTACCGCCACCACATGTCAGGTTGTATTATCCTGTGCAGCATTATCCTGTACTGTATTATCCTGTGCTGTACTGACCTGGGTTGTATTTGCCTGTGTTGTATTATCCTTAGTTGTATTATCACGGGTTGTATTAGCCTGTGCTGTATTATTCTGGAGGAGGCGGGACAAGGAGAGGGTGGAGGTGCGAGATTAAGGGATGGTAAACTAAACTGAATTTCATGTGGTTAGATGGAGGCTAATTATGTGTCAATATTATGGAGGGTAGGTATGTGGAGATTATGTGAGTATGGTAGTCTAAGTATGTGGGTATAACGGGCCTCGGAAAAAATACGTCAAATTAAGGTGATCCCGACGGTATCACCATCTATCCTTGGAAGAATGGCAAGCTCTTAGCATGGGACTATACCTGTGTGTCCACACTGGCTGACACCTATATCCATCACAGTGTCGGGCGACAGGGAGGAGCTGCTGACGACAGGGAGGAGTACAAGATCAGCAAGTACAGGGACAGAAGCCAACAGTATCAATTTGTCCCAGTGGGATCAGAGACCTTGGGATCATGGGGAAAAAATGCCACAGGTTTCCTTAAAGAATTGGGTTTCAGACTCATCGACACCACCAGGGACCCAAGGGCAGCCACTTTCATGTTCCAGCGCCTCAGCGTGGCCATCCAGAGGGGAAATGCTTGCTGCATACTTGGCTCGCGTCTGACTTCGGAGGAGCTGGAGGAAATTCATAATCTTTAATACATTGTACCATTGTATTCATGTTTGTGTTTTTCTGTAAATGTATTCTGCTTATTAATAAATGTTCACATAGAATATAAAATATACGGGGTGGTAGGAGAAGAAAGTATTCAAACAGCTCCGGGGAGAACCTTGAGTTTTCCCTGAGGTACGTTTATTGTCTTCTCTGAGGATGAGGGTCCCCATTCCAGCTAGAAAGGTGGTACTTCCCTATATTATATAAAAAAAATTATATATATATATATATATATATATATATATATATATATATATATATATATATATATATATATATATATATATATATATATATATATATATATATTACCATTACTGGCGAGTGTGGTAAGCCGGCAGAAGACACCTGACGTTATATCTGCAGGGCCTACCTCTCACTCACACACACAGCTCCTCGTCGAAGTAACATCTCCTTTCTGCACTTCTTAGTGATGTTTCCGTTGGTGAGCCGGAACATACATCTCAGAGGTTGTGCCGTGAGACACTTTCTAAGCTTGAGGTCCCGAGTTTAACTCGAAACACGTATCTTCTTCTCATCTACGCATAGTCGTAGTCGGGGTTTGGAATTTGTTAAACTTAGTTTCAATAATAAGGTTTTTTTTTTTGGCCGTATGTCAAGGACTTAACGATTGTCCTCAGTTACGGTCGTTTTTAGTTTCCTTTGCCTGACGCTGTTCTGTTCACAGCTGCTTCATGCATTATTACTGTTAGATGTATTGGTCATTCTACTGTTCTAGCTTGCTGTTATATTGCATCTCTATGGGGTCAGAAGTTATCTAGGGCCTTGTTTTGTCAGTCATATTCTAAGTCGAGTCTAAGCAAGCACTCATGCTCATACGCACAAATCACTCTTGCACTCCTGACTACATTTCATTGCAGTAACGTACCAGATAGAACAGTTTCTTAAAGTATATTGTAGTGTACAGTATCGTAACTAAAGTGCTCATGGTACCATTTAAATTAAATGTACAAAGTATATATATATATATATATATATATATATATATATATATATATATATATATATATATATATATATATATATGTGTGTGTGTGTGTGTGTGTGTGTGTGTGTATAAATATATATATATATATATATATATATATATATATATATATATATATATATATATATATATATATATGGAAGTACCACCTCTATAGCTGGACTGGGGACCCTCATCCTCAGAGAAGACAATAAACGTACCTCAGGGAAAACTCAAGGTTCTCCCCGGAGCTGTTTGAATATTTTCTTCTCGTACCACCCCCTATGTTTTATATTCTATGTGAACATTTATTAATAAACAGAATACATTTACAGAAAAACACAAACATGAATACAATGGTACAATGTATCAAAGATTATGCATTTCCTCCAGTTCATCCGAAGCTGGACGCGAGCCAAGTATGCAGCAAGCATTTCCCCTCTGGATGGCTACGCTGAGGCGCTGGAACATGAAAGTGGCTGCCCTTGCGTCCCTGGTGGTGTCGATGAGTCTGGAACCCAATTCTTTAAGGAAACGTGTGGCATTTTTCCCCATGATCCCAAGGTCTCTGATCCTACTGGGACAAATTGATACTGTTGGCTTCTGTCCCTGTACTTGCTGATCTTGTACTCCTCCCTGGGGTCAGCAGCTCCTCCCTGTCGCCCAACACTGTGATGGATATTGGTGTCAGCCAGTGTGGACACACAGGTATAGTCCCATGCTAAGAGCTTGCCAATCTTCCAAGGATAGATGGTGATCCCGTCGGGGCAGTTTGCTGGGTTGTGGGTATTGTTGGCTGGTAGTGATGGGGCTCCCTCTCGGCTGGGCATCCAGCTGTAGCAAGGGTTCTTTTTATGATGTCGTTGACCTCACCGTGTCCTATGTAGACCGTATTGGTCTGCTTGCGCTTCGCCGCAAATACACGTATTCATCCAGATGTAATAACAAAGCGCTATTGTGAAGGGAAATTTGATACAGGATAACTGTACTAAAAAAACTAACAAACTTTTAGAAAACCAGAAAACAGTCTGGGTGGTAGAGGGGGATCAGTAAGTCGACTTAGTATCTTCTGGAGATCTCTATTCAAATAGATCTCATTTTGTAATCGGGAGATCTAAGTATGTGGGTATGGGGAAGCTAAGTATGTGGGTATGGGGAAGCTAAGTAAGTGGGTATGAGGAATCTACGTGGGTATGGGGAGGCTAAGTGATACCGGTATGGGGAGCTAAGTATGTGGGTATGGGGAAGCTATATAAGTGGGTACGGGGAAGACAGGTAAGTGGGTACGGGGAAGCTAAGTGAATATGGGAAAACTAAGTGGATATGGGGAAGCTAAGTGGGTATGGGGAAGCTAAGTATGTGGGTATGGGGAAGATATGTAAGCGGGTATGGGGAAGATATGTAAGTGGGTATGGAGAAGCTATGTAAGTGGGTATGGGGAAATTAAGTGGGTATGGGAAAACTAAGTGGGTATGGGGAAGATATGTGGGTATGGGGAAGATACGTATGTAGGTATGGGGAGGCTAAGTGGGTATGGGGAGGCTAGGTTTGTGGGTATGGGGAGATTATGTGGGTATGAGGAAGCTAAGTGAGTATGGGGAGGCTTAGTATGTGGGTATGGGGAGGCTAAGTATGTGGTACGGGGAAGGTAAGTGGGTATGAGGAAGCTACGTGGGTATGGGGAGGCTAAGTGGGTATGAGGAGGCTAAGTAAGTGGGTATGGGGAGGCTAAGCATCTGGGTATGGGGAGGCTAGGTATGTGAGTATGGGGAAGCTATATAAGTTGGTATGGGGAAGACAGGTAAGTGGGTATGGGGAAGCTAAGTGAATATGGGAAAACTAAGTGGATATGGGGAAGCTAAGTGGGTATGGGGAAGCTAAGTATGTGGGTATGGGGAAGCTATGTGAGTATGGGGAAGATATGTAAGTGGGTATGGGGAAGATAGGTAAGTGGGTATGGGAAAGCTAAGTGGGTATGGGAAAACTAAGTGGGTATGGGGAAGATATTTGGGTATGGGGAAGATAAGTATGTGGCTATGGGGAGGCTAAGTGGGTATGGGAAGGCTAAGTGGGTAAGGGAAGGCTAAGTGGGTATGGGAAGGCTAAGTGGGTATGGGGAGGCTAAGTTTGTGGGTATGGGGAGACTATGTGGGTATGAGGAAGCTAAGTGGGTATGGGGAAGCTAAGTGGGTATGGGGAGATTAAGTATGTGGGTATTGGGAAGCTAAGTGGGTATGGAGAAGGAAAGTGGGTATGGGGAAGGTAAGTGGGTATGGGGAGGCTAAGTATGTATGGGGAGGCTAAGTAAGTGGGTAAGGGGAGGCTAAGTGGGTATAGAGAGGCTAAGTAAGTGGGTATGGGGAGGCTAAGTATCTGGGTATAGGGAAGCTAAGTGGTATGGGGAGGCTAGGTATGTGGGTATGGGGAAGCTAAGTGGGTATGGAGAAGTTAATTGGGTATGGGGAGGCTAAGTAAGTAGGTAAGGGGAAGTTAAGTGGGTATGGGGAGGCTACGTAAATGGGTATGGGGAAGTTAAGTGGGTATGGGGAGGCTAGGTATGTGGGTATGGGGAAGCTAAGTGGGTATGGGGAAACAGAGTGGGTATGGGGAAGCTAAGTGGGTATGGGGAAGCTAAGTGAGTACGGGGAGGCAAAGTAAGTAGGTAAGGGGAAGCTAAGTGGGAATGGGGAGGCTAAGTAAATGGGTATGGGGAAGCTATGTAAGTGGGTATGAGGAAGCTAAGTGGGTATGGGGAAGCTAAGTGGATATGGGGAAGCTAAGTGGGAATGGGGAGGCTAAGTGGGTATGGGGGGCTAAGTGGGTATGGGGAGGCTAAGTAGGTATAAAGAGGCTAAGTGGGTATGGGGAGGCTAAGTATCTGGGTATGGGGAAGCTAAATGGGTACGGGGAGACTAGGTATGTGGGTATGGGGAAGCTATATAAGTTGGTATGGGGAAGATAGATAAGTGGGTATGGGGAAGCTAAGTGAATAATGGGAAAACTAAGTGGATATGGGGAAGCTAAGTGGGTATGGGGAAGTTAAGTATGTGGGTATGGGGAACCTATGTAAGTGGGTATGGGGAGGATATGTAAGTGGGTATAGGGAAGCTATGTAAGTGGGTATGGGGAAGCTAAGTGGGTATGGGAAAACTAAGTGGCTATGGAAAAGATATGTGGGTATGGGGAAGATAAGTATGTTGGTATGGGGAGGCTAAGTGGGTATGGGAAGGCTAAGTGGGTATGGGGAGGCTAAGTTTGTGGGTATGGGGAGACTATGTGGGAATGAGGAAGCTAAGTGGGTATGGGGAGGCTTAGTATGTGGGTATGGGGAGATTAAGTATGTGGGTATGGAGAAGGTAAGTGGGTATGGGGAAGGTAAGTGGGTATGGGGAGGCTAAGTGTGTATGGGGAGGCTAAGTAAGTGGGTATGGGGAGGCTAAGTATCTGGGTATGGGGAAGCTAAGTGGGTATGGGGAAGCTAAGTGGGTATGGGGAGGCTAGGTATGTGGGTATGGGGAAGCTAAGTGGGTATGGGGAAGCTAAGTGGGTATGGGGAGGCTAAGTAAGTAGGTAAGGGGAAGCTAAGTGGGTATTGGGAGGCTAAGTAAGTAGGTAAGGGGAAGCTAAGTGGGTATGGGGAGGCTAAGCAGATGGGTATGGGGAGGCTAGGTATGTGGGTATGGGGAAGCTAAGTGGGTATGGGGAGGCTAGGTATGTGGGTATGGGGAAGCTAAGTGGGTATGGGGAAGCTAAGTGGGTATGGGGAGGCTAAGTAAATAGGTAAGGGGAAGCTAAGTGGATATCGGGAAGCTAAATGGGTATGGGGAAGCTATGTGAGTATGAGGAAGCTAAGTGGGTATGGGGAGGCTAAGTGGGTATGGGGAGGCCAAGTGGGTATGGGGAGGCTAAGTGGGTATGGGAAAGCTAAGTATGTGGGTATGGGGAAGCTAAGTGGGTATGGGGAGGCTAGATATGTGAGTATGGGGAAGCTAAGTGGGTATGGGGAAGCTAAGTGGGTATGGGGAGGCTAAGTAAGTAGGTAAGGGGAAGTTAAGTGGGTATGGGGAGGCTAAGCAGATGGGTATGGGGAGGCAAGGTATGTGGGTATGGGGAAGCTAAGTGGGTATGGGGAAGCTAAGTGGGTATGGGGAGGCTAAGTAGGTAAGGGGAAGCTAAGTGGGTATCGGGAAGCTAAGTAAATGGGTATGGGGAAGCTATGTGAGTATGAGGAAGCTAAGTGGGTATGGGGAGGCTAAGTGGGTATGGGGAGGCTAAGTAAGTGGGTATGAGGAAGCTAAGTATGTGGGTATGGGGAAGCTATGTAAGTGGGTATGGGAAAGCTATGTAAGTGAGTATAGGGAGGCTAAGTATGTGAGTATGGGGAAGCTAAGTATGTTAGTATGGGGAGGCTAAGTATGCGGATATGGGGAGACTTAAGAATGTGGGTACGGGGAGATTAAGAATGTGAGTAGGAGGAAGCTAATTATGTGGGTAGGAAATCTTTCTCTTTCAGTAACATCTCCATCATGCTGTCAGCTCCGGTGAATAGACGCGAGGCTGTCAGCTGAAGGAAGAGGAAACCATGACTGGCCGAGAAGCCACTGTCTTCCATGGTAGATGAACAGGCGCCTGTCAGCACGTGACTGGTAGATTACCAGGTGGCTGTCAGCAGGTGGCTATAGTAGATTACCAAATATTTGTCAGCACTTAATGTGGCAGATTACCAGGTGGCTGTCAGCAGGTGGCTATAGTAGATTACTAGGTGAGGAAAGAACAAGATGTGCCATCATGGTACAGTAGCAGAGGTACCGTGTACCATCATGGTACAGTAGCAGAGGTACCGTGTACCATCATGGTACAGTAGCAGAGGTACCGTGTACCATCATGGTACAGTAGCAGAGGTACCGTGTACCATCATGGTACAGTAGCAGAGGTACCGTGTACCATCATGGTACAGTAGCAGAGGTACCGTGTACCATCATGGTACAGTAGCAGAGGTACCGTGTACCATCATGGTACAGTAGCAGAAGTACCGTGTACCATCATGGTACAGTAGCAGAGGTACCGTGTACCATCATGGTACAGTAGCAGAGGTACCGTGTACCATCATGGTACAGTAGCAGAGGTACCGTGTACCATCATGGTACAGTAGCAGAGGTACCGTGTACCATGATGGTACAGTAGCAGAGGTACCGTGTACCATCATGGTACAGTAGCAGAGGTACCGTGTACCATGATGGTACAGTAGCAGAAGTACCGTGTACCATCATGGTACAGTAGCAGAGGTACCGTGTACCATCATGGTACAGTAGCAGAGGTACCGTGTACCATCATGGTACAGTAGCAGAGGTACCGTGTACCATCATGGTACAGTAGCAGAGGTACCGTGTACCATCATGGTACAGTAGCAGAGGTACCGTGTACCATGATGGTACAGTAGCAGAGGTACCGTGTACCATCATGGTACAGTAGTAGAGGTGACATGTACCATCATGGTACAGTAGTAGAGGTGCCGTGTACCATCATGGTACAGTAGCAGAGGTACCGTGTACCATCATGGTACAGTAGCAGAAGTACCGTGTACCATCATGGTACAGTAGCAGAGGTACCGTGTACCATCATGGTACAGTAGCAGAGGTACCGTGTACCATCATGGTACAGTAGCAGAGGTACCGTGTACCATCATGGTACAGTAGTAGAGGTGACATGTACCATCATGGTACAGTAGCAGAGGTACCGTGTACCATCATGGTACAGTAGCAGAGGTACCGTGTACCATCATGGTACAGTAGCAGAGGTACCGTGTACCATCATGGTACAGTAGCAGAGGTGACATGTACCATCATGGTACAGTAGTAGAGGTGCCGTGTACCATCATGGTACAGTAGCAGAGGTACCGTGTACCATCATGGTACAGTAGCAGAGGTACCGTGTACCATCATGGTACAGTAGCAGAGGTACCGTGTACCATCATGGTACAGTAGTAGAGGTGACATGTACCATCATGGTACAGTAGCAGAGGTACCGTGTACCATCATGGTACAGTAGCAGAGGTACCGTGTACCATCATGGTACAGTAGCAGAGGTGACATGTACCATCATGGTACAGTAGTAGAGGTGCCATGTACCCACATAGTATTGTAGATGTGACCCATACCATCATGGTACAGTAGTAGAGGTGACACGTACCATCATGGTACAATACTAGAGATGCATGTACCATCATGGTACAGTAGTAGAGGTGCCATGTACCATCATGGTACAGCGTTATGCTGAAAGATGAACATCACACTGCTTCAGCAGGAAGTAGTGACAAAGAAAGAATGCACACTAGGAAAGAGTGCACAACCCACACACTAATATTAGAGCAAGAGCAACACCTGAAGCAAAATTGTTTCTTACAGCGGCCGCCATCTTTACACCGCATCCGTTCGTCAATCATTCCCATCAGTGTTTACACTGACGCCATTAACAGCAGCCTCGCTTGTATGTTACTTTAACAATGTAACATTTAATTTAAACAACACTGAAGGTAGTGTAATTATGCAGAATATAAGCTTGGAAATGTTTTTCACTGTATTATGTTAAAGACGAAGTAAATCCAAGAATTCAGTGGCTAAAATCTTCTGTCCCGTTAGTGGCTTAACTCTTCTGTCCCATTAGTGAGTTGTCTCCTGTACTGTCAGTGGCTTATGTCCTGTCCCATTACTGGCTTGATTTTCCTGCCTCGTTAGTGGCTTGAGTCTTTTGTCCCATCATTGGTTTGACTCTTTGCTTCATCAGCAACTAAAGACTACTGTCCCATCAGTGTTTGAGTCTCCTGTCCCATCAGGTGTCACTAAGGTGAACAGTTTTACACTCTTCAGCGCTGTATGACCCTGGTGGTTTAGCGTTTAATTTTTTATTATAATAATAATAATCCACACTCTCATATTCAACTTTCTCTTGACGGGAGCTTGGATAAAGACGTAAATAATACTCCTGCTAGGTAATCCAAATCATGTGTGATTCTCTTGATGGGAAGTTGGATTAAGAAAGTGATTCTCAACTTGCTGCGTACACTCTCTCCTATCTGTAACCAAACTTAGGCCAGGGCTTGTGTTTTGAACTTAGGCCTGGGTTTATGTTTTCAACTTCGTTAATTAACACAACTCAGTGCCAGGTGGTATCTTGAACATATCCAGTGCCCTGGTACCTGGTTGTACCTTGAACATAACCAGTGCCCTGGTACCTGGTTGTACCTTGAACATAACCAGTGCCCTGGTACCTGGTTGTACCTTGAACATAACCAGTGCCCTGGTACCTGGTTGTACCTTGAACATAACCAGTGCCCTGGTACCTGGTTGTACCTTGAACATAACCAGTGCCCTGGTACCTGGTTGTACCATAAACCTACTCACTACTCTAGTACCACAATGGTAGCATAAATGCAATAATAATTTTTATTATTATTATTACCTCTATTTCAAGGCAATATATTTTCTTTAAATTTCTCTAACCAGAAATTTCTCTTAACTTTCATTCTCCCAGACAGAGGTTTATTTAATTGCTTTCTCACATCGTCTTCTGTTTTCTTTTTGTTTTAGAGAAGGTTTCTGTCCCCCCCCCCATCCCCCACCCACACGAATTATTATACCTCTGCAATAAATTCGCCTTTAGCCAGCAGACAGTTTGAGAGACTAGACAATGAAATATCCTAGAACATATAATATATTCAAGGACAATGATGACCTGGTCCGAGATGTACTGGTATTGACAGCAATCATCGAAGTTCAGACCTGCGTATACGATGGCCTAGGTCAGCAAACGCAGTAAGATAAATCTAATTCAACAACAAAAATATCAATTGGGGCCAAGTAAATAGTGATTTTGATGAAATACATAAGGAAGACGATATGACCACAGTGGATTTAGACCAGTTTTCTGGGAGGATGAAGCTACTGGCACTTGAAATATGATCTAGACATACATCTACGGCAAAGAAGATGCAAATTCTAGAGAGGCGCTCCCTTTACTGGCGAAGGCAA
Organism: Cherax quadricarinatus; assembly: GCF_038502225.1. Lineage (NCBI taxonomy): Eukaryota > Metazoa > Arthropoda > Malacostraca > Decapoda > Parastacidae > Cherax > Cherax quadricarinatus. The sequence continues at coordinate 19,374,608 of NC_091310.1, forward strand.
CGGATAACAGAGGTTCACAAAAGCAACGGATTTTCTGAAGCACGAAGGGAACTCTGGTTTGAGAAATGGAGAATATTGAAATCTAACTGATTGTGTCATATAGTTCAGAGACAAAGGAAACAAAAATCTATATTTGAAATTAGAAGAAATTTCAAATATTGTTTTTCGTATGTAAAATCCAGGCCGAAAACCACATCTAGTATCAGGTCCTTACTGAAGGGTGAATTATACATGAATGATAATAGAGAAATGACTGAAATACTGTAGTCACAATACCACTCTGTGTTCAGCGAGTCGTTGTTCAGTCTACAGACTGATGACCCAACTGAGTTTTTCATGAATAAGTCTCAAAACTCAGCCGACATCTTCGAAATTTCCGACGCATCTCAGTCCCCAGTTAACTTTAAGAAACCACTATATCGTGTCTTTAGTATTCACTGTAGGAGTCTGGATGTAGGTGTCACCCCACAGTCATTCAAAACCACCGACACTGCCCCACTCCACAATGGTGACAAAACAGCATTAGTAAGAAAACTACTGACTAACAGGGCTAACGTCGCACGATATCATAACCTTCCAATGGGTCATGAAAAGAAAGATTGCTAATCACAAGGAATCACCACAATTGTGTATCCCAGGACAGTATGGGATTAAAGCAGGTCGTTTCTGTTTTTCACAACTGCTAGATCACTACATGGTCTTGGATGCACTGGAACATATGCTAAATGCTGATGTAGTGTGCACTGCTATTACAAAAGGCCTTCGACAAGTGCGACAATAGTGTGATAGTTTACAAAATGCGTGCAGTAGGAATAATTGGTAAAGTGGGTAGATGTATATTTAACTTCTTAACAATAAAAGTCAGAATGTAACAGTCAACAAAGTGAAGACGGAGACTGCAGCATTGAAAAACTCAGCTCCTCAAGGCACAATACTCGCCCTACTCCTGTTTCTAGTTCTTATAACTAACACAGACAAGTTCATAAAATGTAGCGCCGTATCATCCTTGGATGATTATAACAGAATTTTGATGAAAGTGACGTCCATCGTGCACACAGCGAATCTTTAAGCAGATATAAATTGTCTTCAATGGGACACAGACAACAATATGATGTTCCTAAATTAGACACATGTGCAACTCTTGGGTATCTTCATTAAGGAAACGTTTCGCCACACAGTGGCTTCATCAGTCCGTACACAGGAGAAGCTCGAAGAATAGGAGGAGAAAGAGGTAACCAGTCCCTCAAGGTTGAGGGACTGGTTACCTCTTTCTCCTCCTATTCTTCGAGCTTCTCCTGTGTATGGACTGATGAAGCCACTGTGTGGCGAAACGTTTCCTTAATAAAGATACCCAAGAATTGCACATGTGTCTAATTTATCAACGTGTCGGTTCTGTGAACCATTCATCTACAATATGATGTTCAATGAAGATTCTGGAAGAACTGAAGAGATAAACTGAAACAGTGAACAGAACAACTTGAATCATTCAGCAGAGCGGATGTTCAATGTGCGAGACCTGAGAGTGACAATGTCAGAGGATCTCACATTCAAAATTCAATCAAACATATAAACTACTGGGAATGTTTGAAGTCTCTTTAAATGAATTCCTTGGAACATAGGCGAGAAAATACATCATAATTTGCACTTAGAAAATCCTGGAGGGATTGGTCCTAAACCTATACACTGAAATACTTCGAAATGAATGCAAGAGACTTGGCAGGTGGTGCAGAGTACCTCCCATAAAAAGAAGGAAACGGCGAGTATACAAAGATAGAATCTAGTAAGTGTAAGAAAAACCTCGATTTATCATGCTCTCCCTTTCGGCATAAGGGGAATTACCAGTCAACCTCTGGCTGTCTTCAACAGAGAACTTGATAAGTTTCTCAAATCAGTTTCTGATCAGCCAGGCTGTGATGCATACGATGTGTGCGGCGGTGCACCAACAGCCTGATCAATCAGGCTAGCAACCGGGAGTCCTGGTTGGCGACAGGGCCTTGTAGGCCTCTGAATCGACCTAAAGGCTTATATTTTGAACGAAAACCAGGGTTATTTTCAGCTAGTTCTTCTATCATAAGCTAGAGCTTATGTTTCGGACTGAAGCCAGGGCTTATATTTAGGACTCAAGCCAGGGCTTATGTTGTGAACATGAAATTTCTCTTAACTTTCATTCTCCCAGGCAGAGGTGTGCTTAATTGCTTTCTCACGTCCTCTTCTGCTTTCTTTGTGTGTTGTTTGTTGCGTAGTTTCATTACCTGCTATATGTCAGCTCTACAAACATAAACACACATACAGATCCTACATACAAAAACAAGTAAACCCAACGTATACACACTTACAGATCCTACAAAGACACTTATAGATCCTACAAAAAGACACGTGCTGGTTCTACAAAGAAACTTGTTAAACCTACAAAAAAGACACTTTGCAGATTCTACAAACACACATTTGCAATCCTGCAAAGACACTTGTAAATCCTACAAAGATACTTGTTGATCCTACAAAAGACACTTGTAGGTCCTAAAAAACACACTTGTAGAGCCAAGAAAGACACTTGCAGATCCTACATACAGACGCAAGTAGATTCTACAGACACGTGTTGATCCTACATATGGACCCAATATTCCAGTCTTCTGATCATCCTCCCGTCATACATCTGCTTCCCTCTACATGAAACTCACATCTACCATTCCTTGTCTCTTACAGCTTTTCATATCTGCTGTTATTTCCCTACAGCTTTCCCATCTACTCTTCCTAGTCTCTTACAGATTTTCTACCTAAAACTTGCAGCTATTTAAATCATTAAATACTTTCCAAAAAACTCACTCACTCTCTATTAATTACAGGCTTCCTTATTTGCCTACAATTCACACCGCGTCTTCTCACCAGCTTATAATTATCTTAGCTTCCTTTCTTAAGCATACAAGTCTTCTCAACATCGAAGTATCTTGCCTTCATAAGACATTCTATTTAAGACTTCATTATAGCCTTGTCTTTATAAGACTTTCTATTTAAGATCTCAGTATCTCCTTGTCTTCACAAGACTTTCTGTCACAAAAACTGGCGTACCTGTATCTGGCCTCGAGAGTTCTTGTACTCCCATAGCCCGGTCTCAGGCTAGACTTCCATTTCCACTGCTTGGTCAACTAGGTTGTTGCTCAGAGCGACATATAGGCCTACAAAGCCATCACAACCTAGTTGATCTTCAACCAGGGTTGTCGTGAGTAGCTACCCATTCACTCGCCGGGTTGTTTTAGTTTAAAATACTTGGGCTTTACTTGGCACATTATTATGGTGTGCATATTAAAAACCATAAAAATTTAGTTCTGAATTATTAAATTATGTTTTTTATAGTTTGGTCAAAAACACAGTACTGTATTAGAAAAAAAAGTACTGTAGTGTTAGTGTATAAATTAATACTGTGTAGCATAATTTAGAAATAAGTAAAGCATTGTTGGAATGCAGATCACTGGTGTGAAGACTGAAGTTTTATATATCAACTGTAAACATGTTAAAGTAGAGTATTTCAGAGTAGAACATGAAAATGTACTTCTCACAAATGTGAAAAAATCAGTACAGCACAGTACAGTAACTGCACTGTACAGTACAGTACAGTACAGTACAGTAACTGCACTGTACAGTACAGTACAGTACTGTAACTGCACTGTACAGTACAGTACAGTACAGTAACTGCACTGTACAGTACAGTACAGTACAGTACAGTAACTGCACTGTACAGTACAGTACAGTAACTGCACTGTACAGTACAGTACAGTAACTGCACTGTACAGTACAGTACAGTAACTGCACTGTACAGTACAGTACAGTACAGTAACTGCACTGTACAGTACAGCACAGTACAGTAACTGCACTGTACAGTACAGTACAGTACTGTAACTGCACTGTACAGTACAGTACTGTAACTGCACTGTACAGTACAGTACAGTAACTGCACTGTACAGTACAGTACAGTACTGTAACTGCACTGTACAGTACAGTACAGTAACTGCACTGTACAGTACAGTACAGTACAGTAACTGCACTGTACAGTACAGTACAGTAACTGCACTGTACAGTACAGTACAGTACAGTAACTGCACTGTACAGTACAGTACAGTAACTGCACTGTACAGTACAGTACAGTACAGTACAGTACAGTAACTGCACTGTACAGTACAGTACAGTAACTGCACTGTACAGTACAGTACAGTACAGTAACTGCACTGTACAGTACAGTACAGTACAGTAACTGCACTGTACTGTACTGTACTGTACAGTAATTGCACTGTACTGTACTGTACTGTACAGTAACTGCACTGTACAGTACAGTACAGTACAGTACAGTAACTGCACTGTACAGTACAGTACAGTACAGTAATTGCACTGTACAGTACAGTACAGTAATTGCACTGTACAGTACAGTACAGTACAGTAATTGCACTGTACAGTACAGTACAGTAACTGCACTGTACAGTACAGTACAGTAACTGCACTGTACAGTACAGTACAGTAATTGCACTGTACAGTACAGTACAGTAACTGCACTGTACAGTACAGTACAGTAATTGCACTGTACAGTACAGTACAGTAACTGCACTGTACAGTACAGTACAGTACAGTAACTGCACTGTACAGTACAGTACAGTAACTGCACTGTACAGTACAGTACAGTAACTGCACTGTACAGTACAGTACAGTATCTGCACTGTACAGTACAGTACAGTACAGTACAGTAACTGCACTGTACAGTACAGTACAGTACAGTAACTGCACTGTACAGTACACCATGAAATTTTTAACAAATATAATTAAGCAACAGTTTGTAAAAGATGTATTAAAAAATTATGACACTGATGAGTGAACATTGTTACTGAGTTATGACACTGTTGAGTGAACAATGTTACTGTGTTATGACACTGATGAGTGAACATTGTTGCTGTGTTATGACACTGTTGAGTGAACATTGTTACTGAGTTATGACACTGTTGAGTGAACATTGTTACTGAGTTATGACACTGATGAGTGAACATTGTTGCTGTGTTATGACACTTTTGAATGAACATTGTTACTGAGTTATGACACTGTTGAGTGAACATTGTTACTGTGTTATGACACTGGTGAGTGAACATTGTTACTGAGTTATGACACTGTTGAGTGAACATTGTTACTGTGTTATGACACTGTTGAGTGAACATTGTTACTGTGTTATGACACTGATGAGTGAACATTGTTGCTGTGTTATGACACTGTTGAGTGAACATTGTTACTGTGTTATGACACTGATGAGTGAACATTGTTACTGTGTTATGACACTGTTGAGTGAACATTGTTACTGTGTTATGACACTGATGAGTGAACATTGTTACTGTGTTATGACACTGATGAGTGAACATTGTTACTGTGTTATGACACTGATGAGTGAACATTGTTACTGTGTTATGACACTGACGAGTGAACATTGTTGCTGTGTTATGACACTGTTGAGTGAACATTGTTACTGTGTTATGACACTGATGAGTGAACATTGTTACTGTGTTATGACACTGACGAGTGAACATTGTTGCTGTGTTATGACACTGTTGAGTGAACATTGTTGCTGTGTTATGACACTGATGAGTGAACATTGTTACTGTGTTATGACACTGATGAATGAACATTGTTACTGTGTTATGACACTGATGAGTGAACATTGTTACTGTGTTATGACACTGATGAATGAACATTGTTACTGTGTTATGACACTGATGAATGAACATTGTTACTGTGTTATGACACTGATGAGTGAACATTGTTATGACACTGATGAGTGAACATTGTTACTGTGTTATGACACTGATGAGTGAACATTGTTACTGTGTTATGACACTGACGAGTGAACATTGTTGCTGTGTTATGACACTGATGAGTGAACATTGTTACTTTATGGCTCTGATGAGTGAACATTGTTGCTGTGTTATGACACTGTTGAGTGAACATTGTTACTGTGTTATGACACTGACGAGTGAACATTGTTGCTGTGTTATGACACTGATGAGTGAACATTGTTACTTTATGGCTCTGATGAGTGAACATTGTTGCTGTGTTATGACACTGATGAGTGAACATTGTTACTTTATGGCTCTGATGAGTGAACATTGTTGCTGTGTTATGACACTGTTGAGTGAACATTGTTACTGTGTTATGACACTGATGAGTGAACATTGTTACTGTGTTATGACACTGATGAGTGAACATTGTTACTGTGTTATGACACTGTTGAGTGAACATTGTTACTGTGTTATGACACTGTTGAGTGAACATTGTTACTGTGTTATGACACTGTTGAGTGAACATTGTTACTGTGTTATGACACTGATGAGTGAACATTGTTACTGTGTTATGACACTAATAAGTGAGCATTGTTACTGTACGTTATGACACTGATAAGTGAACATTGATACTAAGTGTACGTTGTGTAGTGTTTACCAGTCCTTGAACTTGCATGGTGGTTAAGGTGGTCTGGCAGTCTGGTTTCACTGGGTATATTTATTATATCATCTGCGGCTTATTCAAGGCTCTGATCATCTCACTGGGTTCTCTTAACAAATTCATTACGTTTCCAGTTTTTTACACAAATCAATTCTACAGGCTAAGAGCTGTTGTCCTACCTCAGCTCATTTCAAAGCCCAGCCCTATCTAAGATATATTACCACTCCCAGGATGAGACCCACACCAGTCGACAAAAACACAGGTGCCCGCTCACTGCTGGTCAACATGGGCAGCAAATGTAGGGAAACATGCCCAACGTTTCCACCCGTGCCCGGAATCTAACCACAGACACTCAGTATGTAAGCTGAGTGCGCTGCCATCCTAGCCACGGGACAATGAGTCTTTCAATTAGTGATGATCTTTACACCTCAATGTTAACACTTTTATTTCCCTTGTTTCTTAAAACTCCTTCCAGTTTACAGGTTTCATCTGCCTTTACTTGTCATCATGATCTTGTATTGACA
>NC_091310.1:19384096-19386596 GCF_038502225.1 Cherax quadricarinatus
GTCTCTAGCAGTGTCGATGATCCTGGAACACAGTTCCTTGAAGGAAGCCTGTTGCATGTTTGAGGCATGGTCCAAGTCTCGGATCCTAATGGAACAAGTTGGTACCAATTGCCCATATTTTCCTATTTGCATAGTTTGTATTCGTCCCTGTAATCAACAGCACCTCTCTGTTGCCCGTGCCCCTGGTGGATACAGGTGCCAGCCAAGGTGGACACACAGGTATAGTCCCATGATAAGAGTCTGCCGTTCTTCCACCTATAGATTGTGACCCCATAAGGGTGGTTAGGAGGATTATCAGTATTGCTGGGTGCTAGGAATCGGGGTTCTCTCTTAGTCAGGCACCCGGCTCAGAAAGAACCCGTAAATAAAGAAATAATTCACGAAGATCATGAAAGGTTCCTTTGTATAAGAAGAACGGGGAAAAGAGAGTAAGACCAGTATTTTCTGATATTCTTCAAATGTTTCAGAAAGAGAATGACTAATTTCGTCAATATATAAGAGAATGCAAAAAGAAAGACAAAGTATAATCAGCGCTCAATGCATGATCTTCTACATTATATATAATAATCTGAAGAAATCTAAGTTTTACATTCAAAGGGCGGAAGGTGTTAATAAGACTGCAAATTAGAATTATAAAGAAGGTACCATACATATACAGTCACTGAAGGAGTGTGTTTAAGAAAACAAGAAGTTGTTGTGGTATGAGCAGGCTGAACTTGTGAAATGTGGAGGATAGGCATGACAGAGAATAACGTATATAGAAGATAAATTTCAGAGTCGAAAAACTAAATTCGGAAAGTCGACAGAAACAAGCACATATTTTTAAAGAAGACTGTGCGTGGTATGGAAAAGAAAGAGATGACATTAAATATCGAGAAACACGTAAATATAACGAATGTGTATTACTAAGATATGCACTGAAGCTTCATTAATCCAATGGTTGGAGAAATAATGTATGAGCATGCCAGTGTTTATAGGCTTGCAGTAGATGCTACAGAGAAAGCAGCTGCAGAGCACTGTATAGGAATAGCAAGTTAAGGGAATAGTGAGTTTAAGATTCGTCTAACATTAAAACACAGGAGTATATGTAGACCTCTGGCCCATGCCAAGCAGGTCCTTGTTATACTGAAATATTGCCACTCAATTATCTCTCCAACCCATGAGTAAAACTACCCAAAATACTTTCTTCAATGACGATACTTAACAGTTTATTCCGCTCAATTACAATTCCACTGCCAAACCAGTTCTTTCCTATATCTTTTCTAAATCTAAATTTATCGAACTTAAATCCGTTGGTATGAGTCTTGTCCCGGATAATTTTCAGCACTTCATTTATATTCCTTTATTTGTTTCTGTCTTCCATTTGTACATTTCAGTCATATCTACCCTAATTCTACGTCCTTCAATAGAGTTTAAACTCACTCCTTTCAACCAGTCTTCGTAGGAAAGGTTTGTGATGTTTGATACAGAGAACAAGATTATTAGGAGGAACAAGCAAGGGCTACAAGAGACCAGATCCACGAGTCATTTATACAAGTCAGACCAGTCATAACTTATCATGACCTTAACCGTCTTCACTTGTAACAAATACACCTAACCTCTAGTTTCCATCGTTGTACTCACAAAATAACTTAGGACAGACCCATATATATATAATATATATATATAATATATATATATATATATATAATATATATATATATATATACATATATATATATATATATAATATATATATATAATATATATATATATAATATATATATATATATATATATATATATATATATATATATATATATATATATATATATATATATATATATATATATATATATGTCGTGCCGAATAGGCAGAACTTGCGATCTTGGTGGCTTAAATAGCAACGCTCATCTTGCCATATAGGACAAGTGAAAATTTGTGTATGCAATAATTTCGTCAAATTTATTCTGAGCCTAACTAAAAAAATATATTTCACTGCGTTTGTTTAGTATAAAATTATTGTAAACGTATCTAAAATATATTTAGTTGGATTAGGCTAAAATAAATTGTTTTTGTTATAATAAGGTTGGGTAAGTTTTCTAATATTCTTTTGGTGGAAAATTATAAATTTTTACATTAACATTAGTGAAAAAAATATATCTTTAAACGTACAAGAGAAAATTTTAGAAAGGACTTAATTTTAAATGAGTTCTTGCTAATTGACCAGTTTTACATATTCGGCACGACATATATATATATATATATATATATATATATATATATATATATATATATATATATATATATATATATATATATATATATATATATGCAACACAAGCCACGGGTTGTGGAAAACTTAAGCTCAAGTACTTTCACACTTATCAGTGCGTCATCAGGAGCTATGCAATGTTGCAAGGCTGCAACTAAAGGAGTGAAGGGAAGTTTTCTCAGAATAGCGCAGTACGGGTCTATCACTTGCTGCTGGCTCTCTGAGAGTATGGGCCAAGGGTCGGGA
>NC_091310.1:19391596-19416596 GCF_038502225.1 Cherax quadricarinatus
TCCATCAAGAGCAAATGAAGAATGTAAAGAAGAGGGGGAAAGAAAATGTAAAAAAGTATAGAGAAAACAAAGAGGAGGGTACGCGTGATGATAATCAGACGGGCAACAAGAGGGGAACAACAAAAGTAGTTGGTACAGCAAATTGACTAGTTAAAATAAAACAAACAAAATTAGGGAAAAGAAACGAGACACGAAAACTATAATAAAAACTAGAGGCTTCAGAATGGCAGAGGAGGATGAAATGGAGGGAGAGGAGAGCCTACGAACTGGAGGCATGGATAACTCAATCTCTCTTCTCCTCCTCCTTCCTCCACCTAAATCAAGGTGAATCAATGTCAAGAAAGGTCACGAGACCCTGATAATCCATTCTGTGTCAGAGGTGAGCAGGTGAGCGTCGTGTCTGAATGCACCTGTGTGACCCACTAATCAATTCAAGTTCATCCCACCTGTCAACATCACAAATTAAACAAAACATAAATACCAATATGAAGAAATATGAAGCTAGATATACAGGACAACATATGGACAGCCATAATTAAACACCCAGAGAAAGATGAAGACTCAGACAAAAAAGAAGTAAGAGAAAAAGCATTAACAAGTAGACAGCGCATAGAGAGATAAAGCAAGCAAGCAGCGACTTGTCTTGTAGACTAAATGCCACCATCACTATAACTGTTACTTGACGTATTTTTATACCACATGGCGACATGAAGCACAATCCTTTTCTAACAAAAACAAATAATACAAAAGCAGCCACACGCACAGACCTAAGCTGGTGTTCCGTACAACTGTATGTACACCAGCATCTAATAAATATCACAAATAACTGAGAACATGGATCAAATATTTCAACTGCTTCAACTTGCTGGATACGGACCAAAAAGCATCGACATTAAAGAAGGCTCGTGTGGCTTATACATGTGTGTGTCAGCACAAGTATACTGCACCGCTAATATGTGTGTGACTTGTTCTTCAAAATTTTTAAATTAAGTAAAACAAATACACAAGAGTGCCATTCATGTCATTTTCTAATGTGCACATATTGTACTTGTACATGCCCACGCACAGCACGTGCATTAATCATGCCATGGGAAGAGAAGCCTCGAGATGTAAATAAACGTAACACAATACTTAACAATATACAGTGCTAGTCACGGCATTATGCTGGGTGAGCGCCCCGGCATAATGCCGTTACGAAAATCAAAGTCCTACCATACAAGATCTTTTTCGTCAGTGTATTATGCCGGGTAGCAGCCGTTAGCATGACGTCACGGGCTGCCACCACACTCCACAGTGACTCCTCAGTGCTCACGTGGCTGCCGTGATGAGAGGAAGTATTCCCCTTTTGTCTCTCATCCGCCCCATGTTTGATTAGGAAGTCTTTAACACTTGAAACTAAAGCTCAAATCATAGGGCATCACAAAGCTGGCCACCAGACGAAAGAAATGGAGAATATTGATGTGTGTGAGCGTTCAGTGAGGAAACTGGGTGCAGCGTTTCAAGGCTGGTGGCGGTGTCGAGTTACCATCTACCAAACCTCGGCCTGGCCCCTCGAAGAAGACATCTGTTCGTACCTTAACTGTGTTAAGGAGGCAGTTAGAGAGTACACCTAAGATAACCGCTAGAGAAGTGAAAGACAAGAACCCACATCTTCTCTCAGAGGTGTCTGTAAGAACTGTTAACAGACGTGTGTCAGAATTTGGCTGCAGTCGTCACCGCCAGGTTAAGAAACCGATCCTCTCCAAGCCGCAGATGAAATGTAGGCTGCATAATGCAAAGAAATATCTTCACTGGAATCCTCAACAGTGGTCTGAAGTACTTTGGAGTGATGAAGCAACCTTCATCGTCACATGTTACCGTGGGGGACATGTGTACCGGTCCAGAGGTAGTGACCCACTAGACCCATGCTACACCTGTGGGACCATCAAACACCCGGACTCGCTCATGGTTTGGGGTTGTTTCAGTGCTCAGAATGTTGGTAAACTCATTGTGCTTCCCAAAAACCAGTATATGAACCAGTATAATTACCTGGAGTTATTGTGTGACAATTTACCTGAGGCGTTTGACAAGTGTGGGGCTACGGTTTTTATGCAGGACGGTGCACCGTGTCATACCGTTCAGTGGCTTAAGGACTGAAGTGAGATTCTTTATTGACTGGCCAGGCAATTCCCCAGACCTAAACCCCATTGAAAACCTCTAATCAATAGTGAAACAAAGTTTACTGGGCAAGGATATCAGTTCCATCCCGCGGCTGGAGGCTGCTCTATATGAGAATCTTCCTACACAGCTGAGGGACGTGATTAAGCGTAAAGGACGCAGCACCAAGTATTAAAACCTCAGTAAGTGTGTAAATATATATATATTATAATCTTTCATGGTATGTGTTTGTGTTACGGTACGTGTGTGGAGGAGGGGCGGCATAATGCCGTGACTAGCACTGTACTTGAACTCACGATAGCATACTTAAAACACAACTAAAAACTGAGATAAAATTACATCAACTACCGTTATTAAACATTTTCAAACAGTAGCAGCAACAACAAAAACAACAATATAAACTAAGAAACTGGATACATGCCTTCACTAGACATCAGAGTGTATAGCAGCAGCAACACTTGCAGACGGTATACACACCACAGTAATCCACCCACCCGGGCATAATAAACAAACATAATAGTGACAATAACATACTAATGAGCACAAAGCTATATCTTTCAAAACTTGTTTTCACAAACACAGGTACCCCTTAATTTACTGCCAGAAATCACAAGATGAACATGGCAGAGAAACTTAGGGATACTTGAATGAAACAGGAAACCTAATTTCGTGTGCATGATAATGCATCGAATTTAGAAGTTAGAAGGGAAAATGCATAAAAAGACTATAAACATGTTCACCATCATTCAATCAATAAATGTTTTGCCAGAAGTTCGCAGACGTAACAATTCAAACGGATTTCCGACCTGCAGCATTCCTACCCTTCCTTCAGAGTGCAGGAACTGTACTCACCACTTTCAAGACTCAAATCCGGCAAACCGGTTTTCCCTAAATCCCCTCATAAATGCTAGGGCTACCACTATTCCTCTTTAATTTCACCCCAGCTACATGCACACTCTTAGTTATCCTATTCTGCCCCATTATTTAGAAATGCTCAACCGCCTCAGAAGTCACTTCACAGCTTAATGAGGAGGGACTTTTTAAGCTTCGAATTATCTGCATAATCGCACCAAACGTTGCTTTTAAATATGACATCTCCATCGGCACCAACCATCCTCTCACTGCAAAACTGAAAGCGCATGCCTCATACCCTTGTAAAAAGTGTTAGAAACACTATACCCTGGTAGATTTGACTCTTTTTGCCTCAATAAACTACTTTCTTTCCACAGATGCTTCAATACACCACCTACCTTTTCTCCCCTAGAAATTATATGGTTCCCCTCGTTTTTAATTTTCAAGGACCCAACTGCTGACATGTCCACTCCCAAATATCGCTATACACCCATGTTTTAACGAACACAGCTGAGCAGTTATCACTTTGGAGAAATATACATGTAGCCACGAGCTGGATACCCACTCAAGTAATCTTTGACATTTGTTACAGTCGTCTATTACGACTTGTCGTAGCACATTGTGGTGTTGGTTGAAGGGAGGAAGGCTATAAATATCTTGCATTTGATGTGGTAGCTGGTTACTCTTGCAGACCTCACCTATATAAGGCAAACTGCCAGTCTCTTTGGACTCTTACATGGCCACGGGTTCTATCCCCAACAACGAAATCTTTGAGATATATATATATATATATATATATATATATATATATATATATATATATATATATATATATATATATATATATATATATATATAGATATATATATATATATTCAACAAGTCGGCCGTCTCCCACCGAGGCAGGGTGACCCAAAAAAGAAAGAAAATCCCCAAAAAGAAAATACTTTCATCATCATTCAACACTTTCACCACACTCACACATTATCACTGCTTTTGCAGAGGTGCTCAGAATATAACAGTTTAGAAGCATATACGTATAAAGATACACAACATATGCCTCCAAACTGCTAATATCCCAAACCCCTCCTTTAAAGTGCGGGCACTGTACTTCCCATTTCCAGGACTCAAGTCCGACTATATGAAAATAACCGGTTTCCCTGAATCCCTTCACTAAATATTACCCTGCTCACACTCCAAGAGATCGTCAGGTCCCAAGTACCATTCGTCTCCATTCACTCCTATCTAACACGCTCACGCACGCTTGCTGGAAGTCCAAGCCCCTCGCCCACAAAACCTACTTTACCCCCTCTCTCCAACCCTTTCGAGGGCGACCCCTACCCCGCCTTCCTTCCCCTATAGATTTATATGCTTTCCATGTCATTCTACTTTGATCCATTCTCTCTAAATGACCAAACCACCTCAACAACCCCTCTTCTGCCCTCTGACTAATACTTTTATTAACTCCACACCTTTTCCTAATTTCCACACTCCGAATTTTCTGCATAATATTTACACCACACATTGCCCTTAGACAGGACATCTCCACTGCCTCCAACTGTCTCCTCGCTGCTGCATTTACCACCCAAGCTTCACATCCATATAAGAGTGTTGGTACTACTATACTTTCATACATTCCCTTCTTTGCCTCCATAGATAACGTTTTTTGACTGCACATATACCTCAACGCACCACTCACTTTTTTCCCTCATCAATTCTATGATTAACCTCATCCTTCATAAATCCATCCGCCGACACGTCAACTCCCAAGTATCTGAAAACGTTTACTTCTTCCATACTCCTCCTCTCCAATTTGATATCCAATTTTTCTTTATCTAAATCATTTGATGCCCTCATCACCTTACTCTTTTCTATGTTCACTTTCAACTTTCTACCTTTACACACATTCCCAAACTAATCCACTAACCTTTGCAATTTTTCTTTAGAATCTCCCATGAGCACAGTATCATCAGCAAAAAGTAACTGTGTCAATTCCCATTTTGAATTTGATTCCCCATAATTTAATCCCACCCCTCTCCCGAACACCCTAGCATTTACTTCTTTTACAACCCCATCTATAAATATATATACACACACTTAAAGAAGCACTCTGAAGTTGTCATTCCCTTCTTTACAAAAGCAAGAAAAGTTCTTTACTATCTTCAAAACAAAACCCTTATTAAAACACTACAATATGTTCCCCTACTTTCATTTCTGAAAGGAGTGAAAATATAGTTAATGTTAATACTGTACTTCTATTAAAAAAGTGTCTTGATTTGAAACAAAACATGTGGTCTCATTTAACTGATAATAAGCGACATTAAACTATTAGCTATCTCGACAGTCATGATTAGAAAACAAAAATTGATCTCACTGACCCGTAAAATATACTCTTATATTTATTTAAATAATATACTCAACATCCAAGCTGATATATGTTCTTAGGAACTCTCAGGTGATCAACGACCCCCTTGGAAGTCATCTTATATTTTTCAAATTAATGAAGGATAACAGAGTGGCACTCACTGTTATCAATAGAGACACCTTAAAGACTCTAATTCTTTTGTAAACAATTAAACGCCACAAAATTCCAGATTTATACAAAAAATCAGTGACACCAGACTGCAAGCAGTCTTGATTCCTGTGTCATTACCAGTTCGATTCCCGCACGGTTCCCTTCTCCCCGTGTTGTTACTTTCACGATTTGGAAGCTCAGTTTGTCTAGGCAAAACACCAGCCTCCAGGAAAGCATTACCCTCATGTCATATGAGTGTGAAACAGAAGCTGTTAAACGTTTTGCACTCTGTCAACTATCTTACATCATCACATAATGATGTAAGATAGCTGACAAAACTTAAACATGCATCATACACCTAACTTTTCTGTATATTTGGTAAAAGTTCTTAAATTCTATATTTCCTCTTCCATTTAGGAAACCTAGTGTGAAACTGGGTTGGAGAGGGGCGGCGATCATCCAGGAACTATAAAGAGTGATATCAGGAGATATAACAACAAGAGAACATAGCTAAATACTGGACTAACAACACGAGGAAGGATCGTTACTTTAATAACAATGCGGATCACATTCTCCCCTCATCTCAAACTCTAATATAAAGCTAAGAATTTTTTATATACATTTTAGTTTTAATTTTGTTCAATTTGAATAAAGCATTAGGAGAGTTGCCTCGGTGTGATGTTTTCACAACTTTATTTATAATTTTTTTATTCAAGACTGTTCTTCATAATTTGTGCACCTCAAATACCTCGCAAGATTCTTTATCCTTCGTGTTATGTCCACCATAACTGCGCCACATAGTGTCAATGAGGAAATAGATCTTGAGTGTTTTCATGTGTGGGCGCGGTAGCCAGCCACGCCCACCACGCCCATACGCCCACCACCTCTGATGCTGCCACCAACGGCTCACAGTGACCTTGACGAGAGCAGTGTATGTGTGTGTGTGTGTGTGTGTGTGTGTGTGTGTGTGTGTGTGTGTGTGTGTGTGTGTATGTGTGTGTGTGTGTACTCTCCTATTTGCGGTTGCAGGGGTCGATTCATAGCTCCTGGCCTCGCCTCTTCACTGATTCGTACTAGGTCCTCTCTCTCCCTGCTCCATGAAATTTATCAAACCTCTTCTTAAACTATGTTTGGTTCCTGCCTCCACTGCGTCACTTTCTAGGCTATTCCAATGCCTGACAACTCTATGACTGAAGAAATACTTCCTAACATCCCTTTGACTCATAGAAGTCTTCAACTTCCAATTGTGACCCCTTGTTTCTGTGTATAATCTCTGGAATATTCTGACTTGGTCCACCTTGTCAATTCCTCGCAGTATTTTATGTCGTTACCATGTCTTCCCCGACCCTCCTGTCCTCCAGAGTCGTCAGGTCGATTTCCCTTAATATTTCTTCGTAGGACAATCCCTTTAGATCTGGGACTAATCTTGTTGCAAACTTTTGCACTTTCTCTAATTTCTTGACGTGCTTGACCAGGTGTGGATTCCAAACTGGTGCTGCATACTCCAATATAGGCCTGACGTATATGGTGTACAGAGTCTTGAATGATACCTTACTGAGGTATCGGAACGCTATTCTCAGGTTTGCCAGACGCCCGTACACTGCAGCAGTTATCTGACTGATGTGCCTCAGATGTGCTCAGTATTATCCTCACCCCAAGATCTTTTTCCTTGAATGAGGTTTGCAGTCTTTGGCCACCTAGATTATACTGTGTCTGCGATCTTCTTTGCCCTTCCCTGATCTTCATGACTTTGCATTTGGCAGGGTTAAATTCGAGAAGCCAGTTGCTGAACCAGGTGTCCAGCCTGTCCAGGTCTATTTGTAGTCCTGCTTGATCCTCCACCGATTTAATTCTTCTCATTAACTTCACATCATCTGCAAACAGGAACACTTATGAGTCTATCCCTTCCGTTATGTCATTCACATATACCAAAAACAGTACAGGTCCTAGGACTGGCCCATGTGGAACCCCGCTTGTCACAGGCGCCCACTTTGAGACCTCGTCACGTACCATAACTCGTTGTTGCCTCCCTGTCAGATATTCTCTGATCCATTGCAGTGCCTTTCCTGTTATGCGTGCCTGATCCTCTCGCCTTTCCATTAATCTCTTGTGAGGAACTGTGTCGAAGGCCTTCTTGCAGCCCAAGAAAATGCAGTATATCCACCCCACTCTCTCGTGTCTTACTTCTGTTACCTTGTCATAAAACTCCAGTACGTTTGTGAAACAAGATTTGCCTTCCCTGAAACTGTGCTGGTTGTCGTTTATAAGCCTGTTTCTTTCTAGGTGCTCCACCACTCTCCTCCTGATGATCTTCTCCATGACTTTGCATACTATACAAGTCAGTGACACAGGTCTGTAGTTTAATGCCTCGTGTCTGTAGTTTAATGCCTCGTGTCTGTCTCCTTTCTTAAAAATTGTGACTACATTTGCCGTCTTCCATACCTCAGGTAGTTGCCCAGTTTCAGTGGATGTGTTGAATATTTTTGTTAGTGGTACACACAGCATCTCTGCTCCTTCTCTAAAGACCCACGGAGAGATGGTGTCTGGCCCCACCGCCTTTGAGGTATCAAGTTCACATAGCAGCTTCTTCACCTCCTCGGTTGTGTGTGTGTGTGTGTGTGTGTGTGTGTGTGTGTGTGTGTGTGTGTGTGTGTGTGTGTGTGTGTGTGTACTCACCTAATTGTGGTTGCAGGGGTCGAGACTCAGCTCCTGGCCCCGCCTCTTCACTGATCGCTACTAGGTCCTCTCCCTCTCTGCTTCCTGAGCTTTGTCATACCTCTTCTTAAAACTATGTATGGTTCCTGCCTCCACTACTTCACTTGCTAGGCTATTCCACTTCCTGACTACTTTATGACTGAAAAAATACTTCCTAACGTCCTTGTGACTCGTCTGAGTCTTCAGCTTCCAGTTGTGACCCCTTGTTTCTGTGTCCCCTCTCCGGAACATCCTATCTCTGTCCACCTTGTCTATACCCCGCAGTATCTTGTATGTCGTTATCATGTCTCCCCTGACCCTTCTGTCCTCCAGTGTCGTCAGTCCGATTTCCCTCAACCTTTCCTCGTACGACATTCCCCTCAGCTCTGGGACTAGCCTTGTTGCAAACCTTTGTACTTTCTCTAACTTCTTGACGTGCTTGACCAGGTTTGGGTTCCAGACTGGTGCTGCATACTCCAGTATGGGCCTAACATACACAGTGTACAGTGTCTTGAACGATTCCTTATTAAGGTATCGGAACGCTATTCTCAGGTTTGCCAGGCGCCCGTGTGTGTGTGTGTGTGTGTGTGTGTGTGTGTGTGTGTGTGTGTGTGTGTGTGTGTGTGTGTGTACTCACCTATTTGTACTCACCTATTTGTGGTTGCAGGGGTCGAGTCCTAGCTCCTGGCCCCGCCTCTTCACTGATCGCTACTAGGTCCTCTCCCTCTCTGCTTCCTGAGCTTTGTCATACCTCTTCTTAAAACTATGTATGGTTCCTGCCTCCACTACGTCATTTTCTAGGCTATTCCACTGCCTTACAACTCTATGACTGAAGAAATACTTCCTACTATCTCTCTGACTCATTTGTGTCTTCAACTTCCAATTGTGGCCTCTTGTTTCTGTGTCCCCCTCCCTGGAACATCCTGTCTTTGTCCACCTTGTCTATTCCACGCAGTATTTTATATGTCGTTATCATGTCTCCCCTGACACTCCTGTCCTCCAGTGTCGTCAGGCCGATTTCCCTTAATCTTTCTTCATAGGACATTCCCCTTAGCTCTGGAACTAACCTTGTCGCAAACCTTTGCACTTTCTCTAGTTTCTTGACGTGCTTTATCAAGTGCGGGTTCCAAACAGGTGCTGCATACTCCAGTATGGGCCTGACATACACGGTGTACAGTGTCTTGAATGATTCCTTACTAAGGTATCGGAATGCTGTTCTCAGGTGTGTGTGTGTGTGTGTGTGTGTTACCAGTTGTCAAATAACTTATGTTTGTGTGAGTGTGTGTGTGTAGTTTCCTATATATGGTTGAAGGTCGAATTTTAGCTCTTAGCCCCGCTTGTCAGATTCACTCGCTCCTAGTCTCGTAGATCTTATCGTATCTATTCTTAAAACTATGTATGGAGCCTGCCTGTACTACTTCTTCGTCAAGGTCATTCTATTTCCTGACCATGCTGAGGATGACATCCCTTTGACTCTTGTGTCTGTAACTCTCAAATATGCCCCCGTGTATGTGTTTCTCGCCTCTCAGTCTGTTTCTCTCTACCGTTTCAATTCCCCTGAGTATTTTGTATATTGCTATAATGTCTCCCCTTGTTTTTCTTCCTCAAATGTCGTCAGCTTCAGTTCCTTTAGCTTCTCCTCATAGCTCATACCCCTTAACTTTAGAACTTCTCTCAGTGCATACCTTCGCAGTCTCTCTAGTTTATTAAAGTTCTCTATCAGGTGTGAGTTCCATGCTGGTGCTACGTACGATTTGCCTGACATTTATAGTACAGAGGGTTTTGTATGGCACTTAGTTGAGATTCCTGAAAGTCACTCTGAAACTTGTCAGACGAGCACTGGCTGCAGAGGTTATTCAGTTGGTGTGAGCCTCCGATCATATACCAGGCACTATACTCACCCTTGGATCTTCCTCTTGAGTGAAGTCTGTAATCTGTCCACTCGTTTATGCTGTTATAGTTGTAGTTACGCACCATGCGTTTCCTCATATTTTATTTCTATGAGTGGATGCACTCATAACATCCCCGTTCAGCACCTTCCACTCGCCATCTTTGTTACAGTGGATGCACTCATAACGTCATCGTTCAGCACCTTCCACTCGCCATCTTTGTTACAGTGGATGCACTCATAACGTCATCGTGCAGCACCTTCCACTCGCCATCTTTGTTACAGTTTATGCACTCATAACGTCATCGTTCAGCACCTTCCACTCGCCATCTTTGTTACAGTGGATGCACTCATAACGTCATCGTTCAGCACCTTCCACTCGCCATCTTTGTTACAGTGGATGCACTCATAACGTCATCGTTCAGCACCTTCCACTCGCCATCTTTGTTACAGTGGATGCACTCATAACGTCATCGTTCAGCACCTTCCACTCGCCATCTTTGTTACAGTGGATGCACTCATAACGTCCTCGTGCAGCACCTTCCACTCGTCATCTTTGTTACAGTGGATGCACTCACAACGTCCTCGTACAGCACCTTCCACTTGTCAACCACTGTTTGTAAATAAACATTATACGTAATATTTTTTTACACTGCTTCTTTCGCAGGTTAAGCTTGTGTCTTCTTCTCTTCAATGAGAATTCAAAGATGTTTTCCCTTGTATGTTTACCTGCAGTATTTCATGAGCTACTGGGTCATACAGCCGGCCGCATTTACCAGAGTGAAAATCGAACCTCCGCCAATGACCTACCCGGGTTTACAGCTTCATAAAATACAATACCGTCATGAGCTGGTAGGTAATTACCCAACCTCAACTCCACATAAATTTTAACAATTATAAATTTAGTGTTTTTTTTTTTTTGTCTTCATAACTCAAAAATCTTAGTTCTAGACTCCGTCCTGTCGTCGTGTTGCATGATTTCTATATTATTTATACATTTCCTTAACTGTGGATGTAGCTGCTCTACATACTCAAGTTTGGGTTTAACTTACAATCTTGATAATTTCGCAATACAAAAATAATAACAGAAAAGACAGAGGAGATATGAATGCACCAGGTCACATGACGTCTTCAGCAGGGACGAGGACGGTAGTAGGTAACAGTCACTACTACAAGATATAACCTGACCTCCAGTGATCCGATTCTCAAGAGTTAACAGTTACCATGCAAGGCCTCACCTGACCTCCAGTGATCTGATTGTCAGAGTTAAGTTACCATGCAAGGCCTCACCTGACCTCTAATGATCTGATTACTATCAGTAAGTTGACTGCCAAGGCTTCTGCGCCGATTACCACTGACTTGGGCGCGAATTGTGACCTTCATACAATTTAAAGTTTCGAATCGATGCATCTGGCTTACTTTTATAATATTCCTCTGTATTTAATTGTCAGATTTAAATACTAGTTTCTACTTGTCAAAATCTATATTTGTTATAACATCCATGATATAAAACAGCACTGCTCTCGTTAGTCTGACATATTCTGTGTGTTCATACACACCTTTGCTTACTGTGTGTTCATACACACCTTTGTTTACTGTGTGTTCATACACACCTTTGTTTACTGTGTGTTCATACACACCTTTGCTTACTGTGTGTTCATACACACCTTTGTTTACTGTGTGTTCATACACACCTTTGCTTACTGTGTGTTCATACACACCTTTGCTTACTGTGTGTTCATACACACCTTTGTTTACTGTGTGTTCATACACACCTTTGTTTACTGTGTGTTCATACACACCTTTGCTTACTGTGTGTTCATACACACCTTTGTTTACTGTGTGTTCATACACACCTTTGCTTACTGTGTGTTCATACACACCTTTGCTTACTGTGTGTTCATACACACCTTTGTTTACTGTGTGTTCATACACACCTTTGTTTACTGTGTGTTCATACACACCTTTGTTTACTGTGTTCATACAAACCTTTGTTTACTGTGTGTTCATACACACCTTTGTTTACTGTGTTCATACACACCTTTGTTTGTGTGTTCATACACACCTTTGTTTACTGTGTTCATACACACCTTTGTTTACTGTGTGTTCATACACAACTTTGTTCCAGCTACGACTTCCACTTTATGCTACAGCTACTTCTTCCTGACACCTTATTTACCAACTAGTATATAATGGATGCCCATGTATTTTTTCTAATATTTTCCTACCACACGTGGAAATGTAAAATAAACTAGTGAAGAACAGGACGGTGCCACAGGCACAAGTGGAGACCACTGTATCAACATTTTTACCAAAACATACCAGAAATACTGACGGGACAAGTGTACCAGTATTAAAAAAGGTAACCTGAGCATTATCTCCAAGTGCCAGATCAGCCAGGCTGTGATGGATATGCAGGAAAGCTGGATGCCAGTTGCAACAACCTGACTGACCAGACTGAGGAGTAGGAAAACTCTCGAAATTAGTCACAGGTATATCACAGGTCAACGACAGACACAACATTTACCTTCCCTCGGATGATCCATGGGGGATAATTATGTTATTTCACGAATGTTCTCAAAACACAAGTCAATCTATCATCATATCTCCCAATTTATTTTTTCTAATATCTGTTACCAATTTCTTGACTTAACTCTCCTGCTGCTTTAACAGCATCTGTTACACTTGTCACACACTCACCTTGAAAATCCTTTTCTTCTATAAACATTGTGAACATTTATATTCAGTATTTAACACAGTCTTACGAGTGAAGTATTTTATCATGTACCTTGATCCACTGTGTGCTATCTTTCACACAACTTACTTTTCACACTTTTAAAAAATGACGTTTGATTCTATTTTACTTTTCCTCCACTATTTCAAATTAATAAACTCCCTCTTCATTCTGTCTTACAGTAGTGAAGACATATATATATATATATATATATATATATATATATATATATATATATATATGTTTGTTAGTTAACATTTTGTGTGTGTGTGTGTGTGTGTGTGTGTGTGTGTGTGTGTGTGTGTGTGTGTATGTGTGTGTGTGTGTGTGTGTGTGTGTGTGTGTGTGTGTTTTACCCTTTATTGCATTTTTGTCAATATATTTTGTCAATGTATTTTGTCTTTAAATAAAATATATATTAAATATTGGGAGTGGTAGGAGAAAATTTTCAAACAGCTTCAGGGAGCCAGAGTGTAGTAGGTGGTGTTGGAGTGGTGATGGTTCCTCTGGCTCCTACGTCGTGATGGAACCGTCGGGGTTAAAACAGCTCTAGGAGATATACGGAAATGAATAAGGAAGGAAGTTTTAAGGGTGATGTGTATGTCTTAGTTGGAGGTGAATGTCTTAGATTTGGTGTGTATGTCTCATGTCTTAAATTTGCAATTGAAATGTATAATATGTGGGTGTCTGTGTATTATTTTTTTTTTGTGATAGTGATATGTTATAGTGCTCATGTTATGTTATAGATGTTGGTGGAAGTGTTGTGGTATTTTTGTGTATGTCTTATTTTTGTGCGAATGTTTAAAAAATAAGTGTTTTCAGTGATCATAGTAGTTTTGAGATGCATGATCTTAGATTTTTTGGTGATCTTGGTGATTAGTGTTGATAGATGACGGTAAACATGATATGGAATTGGTGATCGTGATTTTTGTGTGAATAATTATAAAAATGTGTGTTTTCTGTGATCTTGGTGTTGGGGATCATAAAATCTGGTAATCGTCTTGGATATAGTGTTCTTAGATAATGTAGGGTACAACAGGTTGAAACAAGGGGGGTTAGGTGTGATGTTACCAACCACCAAGTAACACAATGGGAGTGTGACGTCACTGGAGGTGAGCTCGTCGGTCCTGTGAGGTGAGACATCGTGTGTTGGTGGTAGTGAGGTGAGTGCGCTTAGATATTGTCAAATATGATTTTTTTTGTGTGTGTGTGTGTGAAATGTTTATAAAAATGATTGTTTTCTGTGATATTAGTGATTTTGAGGTAAGTGAACATGGGTGATTGTAGTTGGTGATTGTCTTATATTATGTGTGTGTACAAGATATGTTTTCAGTTGATGGTGATCATGTACTAAGTGTTTGCGTATTAGGTTTGTGTTCATGCTTTTTTTTTTTTCATGCGCCAAATGGGGAGGGAGTTCTTGGTTATAGTGATTTGAGGGGATTTCTATAAAAAGGATGTTAGATGGTGATGTTAAACTTAGTTTCTGGTGATTTTGACGGTGATTGGTAGTATTCAGTGGTGATTTGGTAGTAATCAGTAGTGTTTTTTGGGAGTATTCGGAGGTGTTTGATGGTGTTTTTTTGAAGGTGTTCAAATGATGTGCAGAGCATTTTTTTGAAGAAGATCAGTGGTGTTCAGAGTTGGTTCAAAGTTAGTCAGTGTGTTAGATATGGTAATGTCTCATGTCATAAGTGTATGAGTTAGTTTTTTTGTGCTAATGTTGTAAAGTCTGGAGAATGAGGGAGGAGTTTGGGGGGATGAGATGTAATTTAATGAAATGTGTAAGTGTAGATAAATTAGAGCTGTCAAATCTTATTTGGGAGTAATCAAAATGATATTTTGGAAGTGCTTCAGTGTTGTTTGGAAATGTTCAAAAGTGTTTATGTGAGTACTCAAATGCTTTATGAGAGTGTTCGAAGTAATCTTGGGGTTGTTCTGTAGTGAGATGATAAAGGTTGTGGATGAGAGATATTGAGAAAAGGGGGTCTCAAATGATGTATGAGAGTGTTTTGAAGGTGTTCAAAGTAAAGTGAGTAGGTTAGGATAAGTTAGGTTAGGTTATTTTAGGTTAGGTTAGGTTAGGTTAGGTTAGGATAAGTTAGGTTAGGTTAGGATAAGTTAGGTTAGGTCAGATTAGATTAGGATAAGTTAGGTTAGGTTCGTTATTTTAGGTTAGGTTAGGTTAGGATAGGTTAGGTTAGGATAAGTTAGGTTAGGTTAGCTTAGGATAAGTTAGGTTAGGTTAGGTTAGGTTAGGTTAGGTTAGGATAGGTTAGGTTAGGTTAGGACAGGTTAGGATAGGTTAGGTTAGGTTAGGTTAGGTTCGGTAGGTTAGGTAAGGTTAGGTTAGGTTAAGTTAGGTAGTATTCGAGGTGTTTGATGGAGTTAGGTTAGGTTAGGATAGGTTAGGTTAGGTTAGGATAGAGGTGTTTGATGGAGTTAGGTTGGGTTAGGTTAGGTTAGGTTAGGTTAGGATAGAGGTGATTGATGGAGTTAGGTTAGGTTCGGTTAGGTGAGGTTAGGTTAGGTTAGGAATTAGGTTAGGTTAGGTTAGGTTAGGATAGACAGTTGGTCTGGAAAGAGATGATTTTCTACCTTGGATGTTTCCCGCATTTCATGGCGTATGTCTGTCCTGAGTTGACGCAGGTGTTATGTTCTACCTTGGGTGTGAACCGCATTACCCAGTGGTGTTGGTGGGGAAGGGGTGACCCACAATGAGTCTCTCAGAGCGAGGAAAGTGTTTCTATTCGGAAATCGAGTAAATATTTCTACCATTGAGTGTGTTTACCAACAAGAAAATAATGTTCGATTTTACGATAAAGTTTTCAAAACTAATTTGGAAATATCCAAAAAAAAATGGAGTCGTTCAAAATAATTCTGGAGTACTCTAATGTATTTTGGAAGTGTTCCAATATATTTTAGGTTAGGTTAGGATAGGTTCGGCTAGGTTAGGTTAGGTAAGGTTAAGATAGGTTAGGTTAGGTTAGGTTAGGGTAGGTTAGGCTAGGTTAGGTTAGGTTAGGTAAGGTTAGGTTAGGTTCGGTTAGGTTAGGTTAGGATAAGTTAGGTAAGGTTAGGTTAGGTTAGGCTAGGTTAGGCTATGTTAGGTAAGGTTAGGTTAGGGTAGGTTCGGGTAGGTTAGGTTAGGTTAGGCTAGGTTAGGTTATGTTAGGTAAGGTTAGGTTAGGGTAGGTTCGGTTAGGTTAGGTTAGGTTAGGTTAAGTTAGGTTAGGTTAGGCTAGGTTAGGTTAGGTTAGGATAAGTTAGGTAAGGTTAGGTTAGGTTAGGCTAGGTTAGGATAAGTTAGGTTAGGTTAGGTTAGGTTAGGTTAGGTTAGGTTAGGTTAGGTTAGGTTAGGTTAGGTTAGGTTAGGATAAGTTAGGTTAGGTTAGGCTAGGTTAGGGATGTGTGTGTATGTGTGTGTGTGTCTGTGTGTGTGTGTGTGGGATGTGGGATGTGGGTGTTGTGGGATGTGGGTGTTGTTGTCGAACTAGAGATACCGAAAAGACGTCATAAGTGGGTTGTTTTTGTGACTTTCTGATGTAGTGTGTCCCCTTATTAACTTTAATGAACTAAAAGGGTTAAAACGAGAAAAAAAAAAATGGGAGGTGTGGGTGTTGTGACTTTCTGATGAAATTAGATAAAACGAGAAAAAATTGTGGGTGTTGTGGGTTGTGGGTGTTGTGGGATGTGGGTGTTGATCTTAGTTTATGGTGATTTTGGTGGTGTTTTGAGTGTATTCAGTGGTGTTTTAGTATTCAGTGGTGTATTTGGGAGTACTCAAATGGTGTTTTTGGAAGTGTTTCAGTGTTGTTTGGAAATGTTCAAAGGTGTTCAAAGGTGTTTTGAGTGTGTTCAAATGTTGTTTTTTGAAGGTGATCAAGGGTGTTCAAGGGTGTTTTGAAGGTGTTCAAAGGTGTTTTGAGGTTATTCAAAGGTGTTTTGAGTGTGTTCAAATGATTATGAGAGTGTTTTGAATGTGTTCAAAGATGTTTTGAAGGTGATCAAAGGTGTTTTGAAGGTGTTGAAGGGTGTTTTGAGTGTGTTCAAGGGTGTTTGAAGGTGTTGAAGGGTGTTTTGATTGAATTCGGCGGTGTTTTAGTAGTAATCAGTGGTGTAATTGGGAGTACTCAAATTGTGTTTTTTGGAAGTGTTTCAGTGTTGATTGGAAATGTTCAAAGGTGTTTTTGTGGGATGTGGGTGTTGATCTTAGTTTATGGTGATTTTAGTGGTGTTTTGAGTGTATTCAGTGGTGTTTTAGTATTCAGTGGTGTATTTGGGAGTACTCAAATGGTGTTTTTGGAAGTGTTTCAGTGTTGTTTGGAAATGTTCAAAGGTGTTCAAAGGTGTTTTGAGTGTGTTCAAATGTTGTTTTTTGAAGGTGATCAAGGGTGTTCAAGGGTGTTTTGAAGGTGTTCAAAGGTGTTTTGAGGTTATTCAAAGGTGTTTTGAGTGTGTTCAAATGATTATGAGAGTGTTTTGAAGGTATTCAAAGGTGTTTTTGAAGGTGATCAAAGGTGTTTTGAAGGTGTTGAAGGGTGTTTTGAGTGTGTTCAAGGGTGTTTGAAGGTGTTGAAGGGTGTTTTGATTGAATTCAGCGGTGTTTTAGTAGTAATCAGTGGTGTAATTGGGAGTACTCAAATTGTGTTTTTTGGAAGTGTTTCAGTGTTGATTGGAAATGTTCAAAGGTGTTTTTGAAAGTGTTCAAGAGTGTTTTGAAGGTGTTCAAGGGTGTTTGAAGGTGTTGAAGGGTGTTTTGATTGAATTCAGCGGTGTTTTAGTAGTAATCAGTGGTGTAATTGGGAGTACTCAAATAGTGTTTTGGAAATGTTCATGGGTGTTGTGGGATGTGGGTGTTGTGGGTGTTGTTGTCGAACTAGAGATACCGAAAAAAAATGTTATAAGTGGGTTGTTGTTGGGACTTTTTCTGATGAAATTAGCTAAAACGAGAAAAAATTGTGGGTTGTGGATGTTGTTGTTGTGACTTTCTGATGTACTGTGTCCCCTTATTAACTTTAATGAACTAAAAGGGTTAAAACGAGAAAAATTGTGGGTGTTGTGGGGTGTGTGTGCGTGTGTGTTAGGTGTCATAGAGATTTTTTTTTGTGAAAATCTTGGTTACAGTGATGACATTAGTTAAAACGAGTAAAATTTGTTGGTAATTGATGAGGGTAGTGTAGTCGAATTAGAGTTACCGAAAAAAAGATGATATAAGTGGGTTGTGATGAAATTAGTTTAAAAACGATATTCAAAGGTGTTTTGAAGGTGTTCAAGGGTGTTTATGTGAGTATTCAAATGATTATGAGAGTGTTTTTGGGGGTGTTCAAAGTAAAGTGTTTGAGTTAGTTTTAAAGATGATATAAGTGGGTTGTGATGAAATTAGTTTAAAAACGATATTCAAAGGTGTTTTGAAGGTGTTCAAGGGTGTTTATGTGAGTATTCAAATGATTATGAGAGTGTTTTTGGGGGTGTTCAAAGTAAAGTGTTTGAGTTAGTTTTTGTGACTTTTTTTCTGATGTAATGTGTCCCCTTAATAACTTTAATGAACTAAAAGGGTAAAAACGAGAAAATGCCTAGTCTGGAGACTGAGGGATGAGTTGTAATTTAATGAAATGTGTAAGTGCAGATAAATTAGAGATGTCAAATCTTATTTGGGAGTACTCAAATAGTGTTTTGGAAATGTTCAAAGGTGTTCAAAGGTGTTTTGAGTGTGTTGAAGGGTGTTTTGAAGGTGTTCAAGGGTGTTTATGTGAGTATTCAAAGGTGTTTTTTGAAGGTGTACAAATGATTATGAGAGTACTTATGAAGGTGTTCAAATGATGTGCAAGAGTACTTATGAAGGTGTTCTGGGAGTATTCAGAGGTGATTTGGGGGTGTTCGAATGATGTTTTTGGAGTATTTCAGTGTTGTTTGGAAATGTATAAAGGTATTTTTGTGAGTATTCAAATGATTTATGAGAGTGTTTTTGAAGATGTTCAAAGTAAAAGTGCGTATTTTAACTTCGTAATATGTAAAATTGTGAGTAGTGAATTTAACGAAAGTGGATGTAAGCGATGTGGTGACTTTCTGATGTACTGTGTCCCCTTATTAACTTTAATGAACAAAAAGGGTTAAAACGAGAAAAATTGGAGTTATGAGTGAAAATTGTGAGGTGTTGGTTGGAGTGTGAGGGTTTGGGAGGGTGGGGGGGAGGTTACTTCGTGGGGAGTGACCTGAGATGAAATAGTTAAAAATGTCTAGACTTGTGTTGTAAAGAAATTGTGGGTATTAACGAAAAAATGTGCCTTTCTGATGTACTATGTCCCCTTATTAACTAAAAGGGTAGACAAGATTCAGCCTGTGTGCGCGTGGTCCTTTTTAGTTCATTTAACTTAATGAGAGGAATACTGACGTCACTGACCGTCGAGTAAACACGCTTTTTTAGTTCATTTAACTTAATGAGAGGAAACTTTTAGTTCATTTTAAAATAATAAGGGGAAGATGTTTAGACCTGTAGTAAGCATGCCCCCATAGGAGGAGTCTATTTTGAATGCTTATACCCAGAGGGGGGATTCCAAAAACTTGATCCGAGGAATTTTGAAAACCCCATAGGGGGGAATCCAAAAAACTTGATCCAAGGAGATGGAGAATTTCGAAAACCCCATAGGGGGGATCCAAAAAACTTGATCCGAGGAGATGGAGTCAGGGTATTGTCGAGAAATTTTGAGATGGGGGTGAAAGTGGGAGGGGGATCCGAGGAAGTGGAGACTTTGATATTGAGAAATTTTTTCGGGGTGGGGGGGTGAAAGGAGGGGTAACCAAAAAAACTTGATCCGAGGAGATGGAGTCAGGGTATTATCGAGAAAATTTTGGGGTTGGGGGGGTGAAAGTGGGAGGGGGATCCGAGGACGTGGAGACTTTGATATTGAGAAATTTTTTGGGGATGGGGGGTGAAAGGAGGGGTATCCAAAAAACTTGATCCGAGGAATTGGAGAATTTCGAAAACCCCATAGGGGGGAATCCAAAAACCTTGATCCAAGGAGAATTTCGAAAAAAACCCCCAGAGGGGGGAATGCAAAAAACTTGGTATTATCGAGAAAAGTTTGGGGTTGGGGGGGGGTGGAAGGAGGGACAATCCAAAAAAAAACCTTGATCCAAGGAGATGGAGTCTTGGTATTATCGAGAAAAATTTGAGGTGGGGGGTGGGTGAAAGTGGGAGGGGTAATCCAAAAATTTGATCCAAGGTGATCATAAGAAATTCAAAACCCCATAGGGGGGGGAATCCAAAAACTTGTATTATCGAGAAATTTTTGGGATTGGGGGGTGAAAGTGGGAGGGGGAACCTTAAAAATTTGATCTGAGGAGATGGAGACTTTGATTTCGAGAAATTTTTTGGGGATGGGGGGTGAAAGTGAGAGGGGGAACCTTAAAAACTTGATCCGAGGAGATGGAGAGCACAAGAAAATGAAATTCAAAAAAATTCGAAAAAAATCGGAAAAAAATTCGAGGCGCGGGGGCGATCCGGACGACGCTGCAGAAGGCGCAGCAGAAGGCGCGGGCGGGGGTCGCGAAGGGCGCGGGCGGGGCGCGCGGGCGGGGCGGGGCGCGCGGGCGGGCGCACGGGCGGGGGTCGCAAAGGGCGCGGGCGGGCGCGCGGGCGGGCGCGCGGCGCGACGGCGGGGTCGCGAAGGGGGGGGGGGGGTCGCGAAGGGGGGTCGTGGGCGGGGGGGGGGTCAAGGGTGAGGTAGTCTCGAGGGCGAGGTCATGGTCAAAACCGGAAGTAACACCTAGGTGTGAAAAGGGGACACTTGCCCGGAAGGGTCATTATCATAGGGTCAAGGTCATTAGCACATAGGTGTGAAAAGGCGGCATCCGCTTTTTTGACTACTTATATTTATATATATATATATATATATATATATATATATATATATATATATATATATATATATATATATATATATATATATATATATATATATATATATATATATATATATATATATATATATATATATATATATATATATATATATATATATATATATTTATATATATATATATTTATATATATATATATATTTATATATATATATATATATATATATATATATATATATATATATATATATATATATATATATATATATATATATATATATATATATATATAAATGTGTGTGTGTGTGTGTGTGTGTGAACTGATTTAGATCTGCTTGTAAGACTGTTGTGTCCTTAACGGATGTCATTGTCATACAAATTCTAGTATATCTTCTACGAAGGATGACACAGAAGTATGAAATGTCGTTGTACTGATATGAGAATGATAAACAACACTGCGACGAATACTGCACTTTTGTTAAACAATGCTCTCTGAGGGTTAATTCTTAGGAAAAAAAAAGATAAGGAAAACATCTGCATGTTGTAACTGGGTCGCTGCGCCACCTGAGCAAGGTATCCTCGTACACACTAAGTCCATCCACGTCTGCCTCAATGTACGCAAATTAAATATTAGGGAGAGATGCATAAATTTCTAATGCAGTTAAATATCTAAATGTCTAAGTACAGTACAATATACCAGTGTAAAATATTTGAAGATTATCAGAAGAAGCATTCTCCAGCTATTGCATGGAAGTAAATATGTTTAATAAACTTAAGAAATTTAAAATAACAAAACTCAAAATCTATGTAAACCTTCCTTCTGAAAAAAAAAAATCACACGTGCTACAAGTTTCAGGCCGACCAGAAGACACATTCTCGAGTTAGAGCATAAAATCCAATAAATCTAAATGTACCTACACAGGGTAAAGGGATGACATCATCCGTCTCATAAAATACATGAAACATTAAAGACTGAAGTCGTTCAAAATAACAACTTATTTTACATTAAAAATTACAATATAATTTTAGAAAGAAAAACGACATACTGGTAATTACACACTGCAGTAACAATCCCAGCCTGGCGTGAGAGCTGCCGCGGGGACGGGGAACCTCACATGCCACTATAACTAAGATATAGCAGTATTGAAAAATTCAAACCCATCAAAAAGTCTTTCTCAAGCTATCACACAGAAATGAAATCCGGGAATTGAGCAGAGAGCACTTGGACACATCAACAGTTTAATGAACCTGTCCCCTAGTTACAGTGCAATTTGAAACCGATCCGACGAAGCGTTCTCGAGCTAGAGACGAAAGAATTGGAGTCAACTACTTTAAGGTACCTTTCTGAATATCTTAATAATTTTTAACGTATTTTGTGTGTTCTTATACTACTATCAAACTTGTGAAAGGCTTTCGTAAAGTCTGCTGTATGACGTCAGCATTTTGATGGTGGTGCTGCATTGCGTACAGAACTATGGTAGAGATGCAGCAAGTTCCAAGAGACAGGAGCGTCCAGTTTTCCACGTTATTCTGGGTCATGCACTTGTAGTGATTCATGTGCTTACTGTTTTCTTACATATCTTTTCTTGAGTTTGATCATGTTTTATGCGAGTGGTAATTATGTATAGTGTTGCGTAGTGTGCATGACTTTTGTGTAATGACACATGATGTGCTGCCATGGACATGTAACACCTGCGTCATCACACACCTCTGCGAGCTTTGATGCTCTTGAAGGGTGAAGTGTAACTACAGGAGAGAGTGGTGATGAGGCAGAAGAGTGAGGGTTAGGCGGCAGGGAGAGGTTATGGAAGACGTACGCCTATTGCAGCTGAAGTGTTTATCATGCAAGGAAGACTGGGGAGAGGAAGAATGAGACTATGCAACAGTGTGACCACCCAAAAAGGGAGAGAGGAAGACTGAGACTATCCAGCAGTGTGACCTAACGAGGAAGGGATGGAGGGGGTAATTATCCAGCCGCGTGACCCCAGGATGAAGTGGGTAATTATTCCACATCGCGACCCAGGTGAGTCGAATTATCCTCTCTCGTGGTGTACGAGTCTAGACTGATGCCCTGGGTAAACCCCTACACAGTCCTCAGTCCACCGCCGTCTCTCACCTCACCCTCACCACTTACATTCACTTGATGTTTAACACATAAGCCTTACATATCCTACCAGCATACCTCATACTCCCACCTCATACACTTTTAAACCTACCCACCCAGAGGAATTCGTCAGACAATTTTATACATATCCATCTTTTCGTTCCTGACCTCGTATTTATTATTTGATCAATTTAACATATATTGTTCTATATCATTTTACGCTTATTTATATATTTACATATTATACGAATTCTTTAGGTATCTCCTTCCCTGGCTAATCCGTTATTAGCTATATATATATATATATATTATATAATATATATATATATATATATATATATATATATATATATATATATATATATATATATATATATGCAATAAGATCACAGTAAACAGGTGATTTCAGAATATGCAAAACAACCACTCTGAAAGAATAGAGAAATTCCAAGCGCTTTCGTGACTACTCACATTATCAAGGAACTATGAAAGTAAAGCATCCAAGGAAGCTATATAATTTATAATTAATTTATAATTAATAGAATTTGGGAAGAATTTAATAATACACTGGACAAATAATATTTTTTTTAATTTTCTTGGGTAGAATAGTTTGTGGGTGAGTTGTGCAAAGGACCTATCCATACTCATACTCCCACCTGATAAGTGTCCGGGGCCCAAAAATAAGTGTCCGGGGCCCAAAACTGTTCAACAGCCTCCCATCAAGCATTAGGGGAATTGCCAATAAACCCCTGGCTGCCTTCAAGAGAGAGCTGGACAGATACCTAAAGTCAGTGCCGGATCAGCCGGGCTGTGGCTCGTACGTTGGACTGCGTGCGGCCAGCAGTAACAGCCTAGTTGATCAGGCCCTGATCCATCGGGAGGCCTGGTCATGGACCGGGCCGCGGGGGCGTTGATCCCCGGAATAACCTCCAGGTAACCTCCAGGTAAGTTGGGTCGGCGCGCGTCAGGTGTTTAACCGTTGTGGGATCTGATAGTGAGGTGCTGGCCAGACCCCTTATATAGCTTCCTTGGATGCTTTACTTTCATAGTTCCTTGATAATGTGAGTAGTCACGAAAGCGCTTGGAATTTCTCTATTCTTTCAGAGTGGTTGTTTTGCATAATATATATATATATATATATATATATATATATATATATATATATATATATATATATATATATATACATATATATATATATATATATATATATATATATATATATATATATATATATATATATATATATACATACATATATATATATACATACATACATATATATATATATATATATATGTATATATATATATGTATATATATGTATGTATATATATATGTATATATATGTATATATATGTATGTATATATATATGTATATATATGTATATATATGTATATATATGTATATATATATATTACATATATATATATATATATATACATACATATATATATATACATACATATATATATATATATACATATATATATACATATATCCATATATATCCATATATATCCATATATATATATATATATATATATATATATATATATATATATATATATATATATATATATATATATATATATATATATATATATATATATATATATATATATATATATATATATATATATATATATATATATATATATATATGCAATAAGATCACAGTAAACAGGTGATTGTAAAATAAGCAAAACAACCACTGTGAAAGAATAGTGAAATTCCATGCGCTTTCGTGACTACTCACATTGTCAAGGAACTATAGTTCCTTGACAATGTGAGTAGTCACGATAAGTGAACTGTAGATATAATTCCAAATGTACACCTGTAACCCTTTCGGGGCCTAGTTCCTAGGCCTTTTATGTATCCATATGCTCTTGCGTTGCCGTCCACAGGATGGATATGGGGTGCACAACAAACTAGCCACTTTGGTGGCAGTTTAAATCTTGAGCTTCTCCGCGCTTGGGCTTCGGCCCAAAGTTGGGGTGTGGTTCCCAAAGGATCCTGTAGTGCTTGCTGCCTTTGCACCTCCTGACATCGTCTGCTGCTATGCAGCTGCCACACCCTTCGAGCCCAATGTGGGCGGGGTTTGTGGCAGCCCAAGGTACCTAGCTTCTCCCTCCGAGCCCTGTGGGGGCGGGTAATGGGGCTAGGCCTGGGGACAGCTGGTCCCAGAAGAC